>NC_073263.2:81116073-81426740 GCF_029289425.2 Pan paniscus | reverse complement strand
AGAAATCACCCGTCTTCTGCATCACTCACGCTGGGAGCTGTAGACCGGAGCTCTTCCTATTCGGCCATGTTGGCTGCCATTCCTGATTTCTTTTAGATACTGCCTCTGAGGTAACACTGAGACCTGGGTCCCAGAATAAAATTTTTGTCATAGATCCACTCATCAGACTCTCTTTTGTTAACTTTCTGATCTCCCATGCTTTTGTAGTGGGTGTAGTGAAACTCGAACACATCCTGTGATCCTTCCCCCAATTTCCCCAGGTATAAATGAAATGGATATCCTCAAAGACTATCAGAATATCCACAATGGCCCTTAGCTTTTGAAGTAATGGCCTCGTGGACTTCATTGGTTTAACTCCTCTCTATCCAAAGATTATATAAATCAATACCACTTCCTGAGGAAATAGATGAGATTGGTGCAATTAAACAGTCTCTAAATGAAGAGGCATGATGACGCCTATTGGCTCATCATTGAATTGCTTCATTTGGCTTGGCTTAAAGGTGATATAGGAAGGCACTAGGTGAAAGAAGAGTGCTGTAGATGGGAAGCCTTTTTTGGGGTTACCATGAAACTCTGTGGAGTATAGAATAATCTTAATTTTTCTCTCCCTTTTCCTAGAGGAACAGGTTCAACATGAGCTCCTTGATTTCCTGGGATATGACTATTGATTTGGTTCCATGGTCAAGAATTTGAAAAGAGATGCATTTGAGTTTGTGATATGAAATTTTGAGAAAAGGTTATGTGAATGAACTCTGAGAATGGGCCCACAGCCCCTGCAGAGGAATGTCTGTTAAGGATAGAAGGGCCAGGTGTTAACATCTGACCTCCTTTGTCTTTACAGTGGGTATAGTAAGACTCAAACACATTTTGTGGTCATTGTCCCACAAGATGTGGATTGGACAGTCACTTGATGGATATCAGTCATCCTCCCTTTCCAGGCAGCCTAGTGCTCTCTTAATGAATTCACAAGGAGGGAGGCCATGGTGGGCCTGCTGCATATAGATCCCATCATCAAGGTGGATTAGGCTATTTCTACAGTAATGTGCTCAATTTGATACTAGTAAAATGATTGAGAGCTCACACTATAGTTCAAGGAAACCAGCCAGAAACCACCCAGTGACAGGTCCATTTTCCTGAACTTCTAAATTGCAATAATTTGTCCTTGTTAAAATAAAGATTTATTATGATGTTTTTTCCTTCCTTGTCATAATTCTGTCAGCACCATTAACCATGTAGTTATTAAATTTCCTATGGAGTCATGTGACACAGTTCAGACCAATGAGATGACACCAGAAGTCTGTTGGGATTCTAGGGAAAAGTTTTTGCTCTCGTGATCCCATCCTCTTCTTCCCTCCCTCAACCTTCTTGCTAGTTGGAACACGGACATGATGGCTGGTGTTTCAGCAGATATGCTGTAACCATGAGGCCACAGTCATGAGGATGAAGGCATAATTGCTAAGGATGGTGGCCCATAAACATGGAAATGTTCCTGATGTCATCACGAAAGCCATCTGTCATCAGACTCCTGTTGAATGAGTCACATAAACCTTTTTACCATTCAAGCCACAGTCACTCACAGCTAACTGCATTCTTAGCTTTTTTACTGTTCAGAGGAATTTCCTAATTGTCATAGACAAAAGTTAAATGGTACCAGTTAAGGGACAATTTTTGTCAAATTGGGTTTTGTTTTGTGAGGTTTATTGTCTACTCTGGACCAAAGATGAATAGCTGCTGCTTTTTTTCTCTCTCTCTTAAGCAAAATACATGGGTAGGGGAACCATTGGTCAATCTGGGAATTTTACCTCTATCTTACAGTGACTCACTCTCAATATTCTTATCTCAGGTTTTCAACTTGTGCTGCTATTTTGAGGTTTTAGTCATCCAGAGAGAGTCTCCCACCAAAGAAAAGTCAATGGCTTCACTGAATTGAAAGCTGAGACAAAACACTTGGTCATTTCAAATTGTTCAAGCCACTATGAAAACAGCCAAAAACTACCTAGAAGACTGGTGGACTTAACTACACTTCCAGGCCTAGTGATGAAGGCAAATGGAAGACCACTGGCACCCAGGCAGGCAGGATCACTGAAGATTCAGGCCCATGAAGAACTGAGAGAAGGGTCATTGCACCAATAAAGAGCTTTGACCCACTGAGGTCCTGATAAGAGGCAAAGGGAAACTGGAATCAATGAGGAAAGGGAAAGGTCATAAATACAGTTCTGATCAGCTCTAGAAATGAGAACTGAAGTCTCTAATTGCATTTTTTTGTTTTCCATG
Source organism: Pan paniscus (assembly GCF_029289425.2). Taxonomy (NCBI): domain Eukaryota; kingdom Metazoa; phylum Chordata; class Mammalia; order Primates; family Hominidae; genus Pan; species Pan paniscus. The sequence continues at coordinate 81,424,466 of NC_073263.2, read as the reverse complement.
TTAATGTTATTGGAAGGCATTTTTGGTATTTTATTCTTTTGCTTTACTCCCATCCAATTGTATATAATGTTATCAGTAGCCAAATGTAACTATTATTCTGTATGAAATAACAATATTATCTCAGGATATATCTAGAGGGGAATGTAATATGACCTTTGCTCCTATGAGCATCTGATAATGTCAAGGAGATAAAACTAACATAATGAAAAAGAATAAAAACAATAAAAATTTACAAGGGTGCAGTGTGCATGCTGGTGAAATAACTGCTTCCAGGAGAGATTACTGAAGATCAGAAAACTCTAGAAAGGGGCTGTCAGCAAGGGCAACAACCTGAGCTTGATGAAGGGATTATATTGGTATGGACAGAATGAAGCTGAAAAGTATGCCATGCTGGGGAAAGAAGAGATACTGCAAGAAGCTACATGCAGGAAGAGGTGAGGAGAAAGCATCAGTGATTATGCATAGAAACAAACCTTTTTTGTTGTTTTTTGTTTTATTTCTTCTAAAAAATAAAAGGGGGGATACACGTGCAGAACATGCAGGTTTGTTACATGGGTGTACGTGTGCCATGTTGGTTTGCTGCACCTACTGACCCATCCTCTAAGCTCCCTCCACTCACCCCCCATCCCCCAACAGGCCCTGGTGTGTGCTGTTCCCCTCTCTGTGCCCATGAGCTCTCAATATTCAATTTCTACTTATGAGTGAGAACATGTGATGTTTGGTTTTCTGTTCCTGTGCTAGTTTGCTGAGGATAATGGCTTCCAGTTTCACCCATGTCCCTGCAAAGGACATGATCTCATTCCTTTTTATGGCTGCATAGCATTCCATGGGATATATGTACCACATTTTCTTTATCCAGTCTATCATTGATGGGCATTTGGGTTGGTTCCAAGTCTTTGCTATTGTAAATAGTGTTTCAATAAACATACGTGTTCATGTGTCTTTCTAGTAGAATGATTTATATTCCTTTGGGTATATACCCAGTAATGAGATTGCTGGGTCACATGGTATTTCTGGTTCTAGATCCTTGAGGAATTGCCACACTGTCTTCCACAATGGTTGAACTAATTTACATTCCCACCAAAAGTGTAAAAGCAGAACCAAACTTTTATTTGGCAATTTTCCATCTGGAGACAGACTAAACTCTAAGACCCAGAATGCCCCGTATCCTCTCTTTGTGCAGAAAGTATGTTTGCAAAGTCATCGTGTTCTCTGATACATAAAAACTTTAAAAATATTTTTAAATGCAATCTTTTCCACATTTTAATAACACATAATCTATTTTTAAATCCTTTAGATTCCTAAGGGAAATGTCTATCACTCTCAGCTGCTATTACTTTTTCATGAAGAGGAGGTTTTATTCAAATCTGATAAAAATGCAAAAGAACAAACAATAATGTTCTGCTTTCCATTGCATTTTCTTTCATCCAAACTTCTTAAAGCACTTTGAAGTTAGTAGTTATATCTCTAAATGGCTGTAATGTAATATAACTGTACCATCATTTCTTTTTTTAACTAATGAGAATAAATCACAGAGCAATGTAACTATTGACTCAAGTAAATGAGGTCCCAGGATTCAGGCTAAGAACTGCCACATCACTCTACAAACCAAGACATGAAAAGGGAAAAAAACAAAAGATATAGGTCTTGCAGGTAAAAAGAGGCAGATGCTCTTCTCTTTCTTAGAACATACAAGATCTGCTTAACATTCAGTATTTTCCTTATCTGTGATATAGGCATAGTAACTATGAATGACTGTGGGATCTGTGTACATCATTTAGATACCTTGAGAGCAGAAAAGGAATCTACTATTTTTCATTTTTTTTTTCTGACAAGCATTTCTACCAATAAGACAAATTTTGGCAAGATTTACTTTCCCAAATAAAAAGGAAATGAGCTGCATTTGCCTGCGCTAGAAATGCAAATTGTCTCTTTCGCCATTACTTCTATCTGTAATTTTAAACCAGCTCATACCCTTTAATTTTCAGGAGTATTGATAGGGGATGTAAAACCCCAGCTCCTCTGTAGAAAGGCTTCATTCGCAACTGGAGTTCCAGAGTATTTTAATTCAAGTTTTTTTACAGTGCTTTCTTGGATTTTCAGAACAGAGTTTTATAGTTGACAGCAGGCAGCAGGGGGATAAACTTTAAGTTATAGTAGCCATTTTCTCCCAGCAAATACAGTGTTAAATGTTGAGTAAATGAGGTCTTTTAAAAATAAAGAACTCTGCAAAAATGACCACTTAGTTAAGGGCATTCAAATCCCTTGATGCCTTGGCTAATTCACCTGCCTCTTTTTTTGACCTAAAATAAGCCATCTAATCCAAAACATGAGATTTTTTTCCTGGCCAAAGAAGCCACAATTTGTCACTCAAGTCATTTAGTGCCACATATTGCCATTAGTCACCCTAATGTAGTGCAAAGTCATGGTTATGACATTTAGGGTTTCTGGGTAGCCTATTTTAATGAGGAATAAATAATTTCTCCTGTTCAACTAATACCTTTTGGTGTAGAAAGGTAATCGAAATGTCACTGCTTCATCTCTTTATTGAAAAAAAAGAATAATGAGCAACATCTGCTTTGAATTCCTGGCAAAAAAGGCTTGAGGTCTCTTCTAATCACAGAATGATATATTTAAGAGCTGGGAGAGTATTCAGAGGCCTGTGTACATCCAATAGGCGTACTGTCACTAGAAAAAAAAAAAAAACAGGAAGCTCTAGGAATAAAATCTGGGCTATCATAACTGCATACATGTGTACACACTTTGGGTCAAAAAGGTAGAAATGCATCTAGAGTAGGAAACAGCACATAATAAATTTCTTTATTACCTCTCTTTAATAAACAGTGGCAATAACAGGAACTTTTATGGACAGGTTTTGTTCCTTCCAGCTTTAGCTTTGTCCACAGAGCTGGTGGGAACCCCTGCAGGACACTCCTAAATGGATAAATTTACAATCTGGCCCCTGTAAAGTGCTCCAAGCCACATCTCATCCAAGTTGCCTTTGTGCTCTTTTCACCACCTGTGATGCCAGGGGGCACAGGGTCAGAGCCAGAGTCACCCCCAACTCACACATGCACCAGCTCACTTCCAGAGGATTCAACCTTTTCCCATTTATCTGAAGGCTGAAGGCTTCTTTAGATTTCCTGGCTTCCTGCTTTGCTGAGATGTCTGGATATTTATCTATTTTTCTCCTTTTGGAAGCATCTGCCCAGATTTCTCCAGATTCAGCAACAGAAAAATAAACTCAGTTAGAAAATGAAGTAACATAACATGATCCCCTTGGGGCCCTCAACATCTGCTTTTCTCTGTTGTGTTTTTAATTTGGTCATTCCTCTGCAAAAACGTGCAATGGACCAGTGTTTCAAGTAAACCAATAAAGGTAGGGCCTTCTTTTAAATGCCAAGTAATCTACCATAATATCCAGCCCTCTTTAGGAAAAACAAGTAATAAATGTGTATTACAAGCTTTTTTCTCTCCTCTTTACTTTGGATTCCATTATTCATTAAGAATTTGAAGTAGTCAGTCTTATCTAGGTTAGGTTGCAATAAGGAAAAAAAAAATTAACCCTAAATCTCACTGGCTAAAACAGTAAGTTTACTTTTTTTTTATTTTTCTATTTTTAACATCACACTTGTGGTTCAGATAGCCACCCTAGCTGGCTCCCCAGAATACTCCAGAATTCCGCCTTACTCCTCGACTGTAAAGAAGTCCCCATAATACTTCCATTGCTGGGGAGATATAGGGACGGTCTTCACTGCCACCGGATCCATACCGAATCTTGTCTTAGGAAGTCACGGCTAAACAAAGAGCTTTCTTTATAAAGCCATCAATTGAAAAAAAAATTAAAAAACTAATTTACCTTTCATAAAAACTAAGTTTCGAAAGTAATTAGGGAAGGAATGGCAGAAGGAGTCACTGATTGCCTCATTGAGAGTACTTTTTATTATCAGATTATCTGTGAATTTATCATAGAATCTTTTATTTGTGTAAGGCCAGCGAGATACACTGACCACTCATTTGTGCTACGTTTCAATTGGGATCCTGCTGGTTTTTATTTTATTTTTTTCTGACGGGGTATTTTTCTCATATTGGTATAATCATATATATGAAATATATAATTATATATATTTAGTAAGTATAGTACTGTATCAAATATACACACAGACACACACACATATGTATATATACACATACACATATGTGAATATGCTATTCTGAAATTAACCAATAAGAGAAAACACTGACCCCGTCTATGTATTGCATTTTTCTTTGGTGTCTGCTGGGTTTTATTTTGCTTTTTTCTGATAGGATGTTTTTCTTTTATTGGTGTATTGATACGTGTGTGTGTTTGTGTGTGTGTGTGATATAACTGTATATAAAATATATTTATTGGTATATTCCTTTATATATAATTATATAAAGGAATTATATGTGTTTTATAGTATATATAATTATAATTTTTAACATGAGGAAAATGAAGCATTTCTCTAGCTTTCCATAGTTTCTCTTAATTTTTATTTTATTTCTATTTTTATGTATTTCTTTTGTGCATGTGTATATTTAAATTGTTTCTTTTTTAATTAACAAATAGAAATTGTATATATTTATGGTTTACAACATTTTGAAATAGGTATACATTATAAAATGGCTAAATAGTGCCCTACACTATCAATACTGACTGACATCTTTACACTTGAGTACAGCCCACCCTGAAAGAAGAAGACCCCAACATAAGTATGAGTGTAATTTCAGCCCCTAAATCCACTTGTCTAGAAAGTTTCCAGAAGGAGATGGGCTATCGCATCACAAAATAGTAATCAGGATTACACTGAGTGTGTGGAGGAAGCTTGAATAAATGCAGGACAGAGCACTCTTCCATTTAATGGACTGAGGCGAGCATAAAAGTTTGGTCCAAGCCAGTGTAGATGGGCTTTATTCTTTAACAATTGTAACTTATCCATACTTTTGAGTTGACCTTACCATTGTTGGCATGGGTTTCCAACAGGTCTTAACAGAAGAATTTTACAATTGCTTGGCTTCAGTGAATGTTAACAGGAGAAAACAGGTGAGCAGGCAGGTGACTGGAATTCTGAGCCAAAGGTACCAGAAGTTTACATCGTACAGAGAACCCATCCTATTAGCAGACTCAGCTGCCAAACTTTAAAGTGATTGTCACCACATGAAACAACACTGAAAACTCCATACATAGCCCATAGAGACTAGCAGTATAACATCTATGTTTAGGTGACCCAGATGGTCAAAGTTGTCCAACATTCAGAGGACACCATCTTAATTTTTATTTTGCAACTCTTCACACATACAACAACATCCAATATACAACTCAACATGGTTGACCTTTACACCCTTCTCCCTCACATTCATGCTTCTTTATAAATTAGTCAAGATAAAGGACAAGACACCCTGTCAGTTTGATATGGGTTGGTAATATACTTATAGAAATGTATTGTTAGACTCTTAAGGGTGGAGATTTCAAAGACGTAACTTTCACCAACAACACATGGGAATAGAGCCTTGTCTCCAAAGAGCCAGTGCTAGCAAGGACCCAGTCCACTCACAGAGAAGGCCTGCATACACCTCTTTGTTCTTTCCAGTGTTTCTTGCACGCTGTCTGCAGAATAGCAAGATTTATTTCATCCTTCTGTTCTATCATTTGGAAACCAGCGTGTTGACCAGATGGTCTTCCCAACCTGGGAAAGTTCTGGGTCTGGCAGAATAGGCTAGCTCTGCTCATCACGGAAAACATGATCTCTATTTCTCTATTTCCCCTGAATCTATGCAGTAAACTTTATGTTGACCTTTTCTTGTATTGATAAGATATGAAATTCAGATTTGGCTTTGTGCTGGAAATGTATTTGAAAGCCATTTGAACCAATCTCATGCAATCTTTCATAAGGTATATGTAGCTCATGAGAGTTTTTCATTCAAGTTGTGGCAAAGGTCACAGCAAATAGCAAAATGTCAACTTGCCTTGCTTTGTTAGCCATTCGTGTGTGTGTTTGTGTGTATGTGTGTGCGTGTGCACGCGTGCATTTGTGAAGTTGATTAATAGAGAGCAGAGTACATAATCCTCCAGCCAAATATCACACAAATATTAGTATATTTACAATTTTCATGACCTGTGCTTGACTTCATCTATACAAGCCACCTCCACTCTATTTATCTCATATATCTTCCACATCCACAGATTGCCCAATTATCTGATTTCCAAGCTAGTTTACAAGGTCATGTTCCAGTTTTGAAATTTACAACCAGACCCATATTTCCACAGCCCATTAACTACCAACAAATGATTAGATGGAATGCATAAGGTTAAAGGGAGACTACTTGTGCTGCTATTGATCTCACAGAAAAGAAGGAGTCCCACTATGGCTAAGAGTCCCACTCAAGTGTATCTTAGGGCAGGTTTCCAAATAATAAAAAGAGAATCAGAAAGGTTCTGAGTTGGAGATGGATGCAAGAGAAATATCGGGAAATACTCTTGGAAGCCACACTTATAACGGAGTGAGGTAAGCAGGAATGGACAACAAGAAAAGTTAAATGGTGATGTAGTTGCAATAGATGACTCATCTGGGGCTACAGGGAGCTCTAGAACTAGGAAGGCCTTGCAGAGTTGTCAGGAATCAAGTCAAGGTGGCAGGAACTTTGTTTCCCTGCATTGATCAGTCATTGGGGTCTGGCTGCTCACGGGGAGGGGTGTAATTTGGGTGAGGCAGCTCACTTGAGCCATGGAAATACCCCATGTGACACTCAGTTATGAGCTGTCAGCAGCCCACACTCTGGTGGCTGAGAGAGTATAAGGGTCTCAGTCTGAAGGAGGCCTCTGTGCAGTGCACCAAAACTTCCACTACAGTCTCCAGTTCCTTGTACTTCTTAGACCCACTGGCTTTATAGAGTATGCTTACTCCACTTAGGGGATGCTCCTCCAAGATTCTGGTTGGTGCCTTGTTTTAGGGAAACCTAAGAAAGGAAGATTAATGAAACAATGTATGGCCCCTGCTACTACAACTAGTTTTGAGGCTACAAGTGATACACATTTTCTGGATGCTCTACTATACCTATTCTAAATGTTTCTCATCACCAGCTAGTATATCTGCTGGCCAAGATGACTTACCTTTTTGGGTCGCCAAGATTCTCATCCCAGGAGTGTCTCAGTCTCTGGTCATTATGCCCTTTTAAAGCCATATATGCTTCATTTGTTTGTATGCTAATAAAATCGAGCAGGGAAGAGCCAAGAAACATCTGAGAGGAATACCAGGAACCCAAATTTCTTCTCTTCCTACTTTGTATAACAGCTCCTCCTGGTAACCAGGGCCAATTTTCCCTATCCAGTCACGTGACTGTGTTTCTTGACACTGGTCTATGAATGTGGACAATGAAGTAATTTAGTAGCAGCCATAGCTTAAATTTGTCTTGAGACTCTGACTGTGTCCATGATGGCAACAGTTTACCTGTGATAACCAAAATCTCTAGAGCCACAAAGCTGACATTTGAAGGGACAAAAAGCACATATTCCCCAAGTGGGAGTCTGGGAAAGATGGTAAAAGGGTCAATCCTACTTCCACTCCGTGGCTCCCTAAAATGTTGTGTTCTATCTGGAAACCCAGAACTATATAATAGTTACTGATTTAAAGTGCATGCTGATAATGCTACCCCATCATCATAGATTGTCATCTCTAAGTTGACAGGTCATTTGTGCATTCAAAAGGCCACACTGTAACTATACCAGGTCAGCAGTTTTGGTTTGTGCAATATATGATAGGGTTAGTGCATCCCATGGTTATGTTCCCACCCTGCTGTAAAATTCATCATTTGGACTAATGGAACATTTTTGCAGTATACTATGTTAATAGATCAAACACTTCATACACTTTTATATAGTGGTGATGGCCAAGGCACTGTGAATAGAAAAAGCAAATCCATACCTGGCATATGTGTCAATCCAGGCAAAATAAATTTCTATCTCATCCAAAGTGGCAATAGTTCAACTTGTCACCAGTTGGTTAGTGTGCTGAAGTAATGGTGCCATATTGGGGTCTCAGTGTTGGTCTCTGTTGATGGCAGTTTGGACATACAGCATCAGCAACATGCAGCTGTAACATTCGTGGTGCATAACAGCCCATGCTGGCTGTTGGGCCCATGCATAGCATCCTGCCCTGCTACTACGGCTACTCTGTTCATGATCCCATAGTCCTAGCAACTTTAAAGGCTAATGCCAGAGGCTGGCTCATATCAATGGCATAGGCCATTCTGTCTTCTTGGTGTTTGGTGCCCCTTTTATGAGAATAATCTCTGGTGGGTGTAAACATGCAATGCAAAGACCTTCACAGGTTGTGCCCCCTCCTATAGATCCATATACATGTTTCCCAGACTTCCTCATTGATTATGTAATTTTTCTCCTTTCAGGCACCTTAACAATCAGCCACACTATTCACTGCTTTTCAAGATTTGTAATAATATAACCATAGACCACTTCTTTTATTATTATTATTATTATTATACTTTAAGTTCTAGGGTACATGTGCACAATGTGCAGGTTTGTTACATATGTATACATGTGCCATGTTGGTGTGCTGCACCCATTAACTCGTCATTTACATTAGGTATGTCTCCTAATGCTATCCCTCACCCCTCCCCCGTCCCATGACAGGCCCCGGTGTGTGATGTTCCCCGCCCTGTGTCCAAGAGTTCTCATTGTTCAATTCCCACCTGTGAGTGAGAACATGCGGTGTTTGGTTTTCTGTCCTTGTGACAGTTTGCTCAGAACGATGGTTTCCAGCTTCATCCATGTCCCTACAAAGGACATGAACTCATCCTTTTTTATGGCTGCATAGTATTCCATGGTGTATATCTGCCACATTTTCTTAACCCAGTCTATCATTGATGGACAGTTGGGTTGGTTCCAAGACTTTGCTATCATGAATAGTGCCGCAGTAAACATACAAGTGCATGTGTCTTTATAGCAGCATGACTTATAATCCTTTGGGTATATACCCAGTAACGGGATGGCTGGGTCAAATGGTATTTCTAGTTCTAGATCCTTGAGGAATCGCCACAGTGTCTTCCACAATGGTTGAACTAGTTTACAGTCCCACCCACAGTGTAAAAGTGTTCCTATTTCTCCACATCCTCTCCAGCACCTGTTGTTTCCTGACTTTTTAATGATCGCCATTCTAACTGGTGTGAGATGGTATCTCATTGTGGTTTTGACTTGCATTTCTCTGATGGCCAGTGATGATGAGCATTTTTTTATGTGTCTGTTGGCTGCATAAATGTCTTCTTTTGAGAAGTGTCTGTTCATGTCCTTTGCCCACTTTTTGATGGGGTTGTTTGATTTTTTCTTGTAAATTTGTTTAAGTTCTTTGTAGGTTCTGGATATTAGCCTTTAGTCAGATAAGTAGATTGCAAAAATTTTCTCCCATTCTGTAGGTTGCGTGTTCACTGTGATGGTACTTTCTTTTACTGTGCAGACACTCTTTAGTTTAATTAGATCCCATTTGTCAATTTTGGCTTTTGTTGCCATTGCTTTTGGTGTTTTAGACATGAAGTCCTTGCCCATGTCTATGTCCTGAATGGTACTGACTAGGTTTTCTTCTAGGGTTTTTATGGTTTTAGGTCTGACATTTAAGTCTTTAATCCATCTTGAATTAATTTTTGTATAAGGTGTAAGGAAGGGATCCAGTTTCAGCTTTCTACATATGGCTAGCCAGTTTTCCCAGCACCATTTATTAAATAGGGAATCCTTTCCCCATTGCTTGTTTTTGTCAGGTTTGTCAAAGATCAGATGATTGTAGATGTGTGGTATTATTTCTGAGGGCTCTGTTCTGTTCCATTGGTCTATATCTCTGTTTTGGTAGCAGTACCATGCTGTTTTGGTTACTGTAGCCTTGTAGTATAGTTTGAAATCAGGTAGCATGATGCCTCCAGCTTTGTTCTTTTGGCTAAGGATTGTCTTGGCAATGTGGGCTCTTTTTTGGTTCTATATGAACTTTAAAGTAGTTTTTTCCAATTCTGTGAAGAAAGTCATTGGTAGCTTGATGGGGATGGCATTGAATCTATAAATTACCTTGGGCAGTATGGCCATTTTCACAATATTGATTCTTCTTATCCATGAGAATGGAATGTTCTTCCATTTGTTTGTGTCCTCTTTTATTTCATTGAGCAATGGTTTGTAATTCTCCTTGAAGAGGTCCTTCACATCCCTTGTAAGTTGGATTCCTAGGTATTTTACTCTCTTTGAAGCAACTGTGAATGGGAGTTCACTCATGATTTGACTCTCTGTTTGACCATAGACCACTTCTATCTGTACACAAAGTAGATGGAACAGATGCACCATTAAAATCTCTGACAAATGGCAGAATTTCTTCCTCTTGAGTGGGAAACAGTACAACCTGTAATTGGTAGGTTTTTAAGGGCAGCTGTCATCCCCATCATTCCCCACAGAATATGATACTGTTTTTGATGTATCATCTTGGCTGATGAGAAGACGGCAGTTCAGAAGGCCATTTCACCTTTCCCACTATCGTCCCTTCCCCAAAGGAATATGCGGAGAGTTCTTCTAAGACCAGATATGTCCCATATCAATAAACTCTCCCTAGATTCAAGGACTGGGGGCAAATGACCTCTGGGTTTCTCTATGGACTTGATAGACCCATAGTGCACCAAACCTTGGCAACTATTCCCTTTATTACCTGCCCACCCCACCCCGCAATACACACCTCCCCTCTTTTGGGACAGAGGGAAGAGGATGCTTTGTGTCCTCAGGTATCAGCATCAACTCAGAACCTGTATCCAATAGTCCTAAAAACATCTGAGTTGAATATTCCTCTTTCTCCAGTGTATGGTTATTCAAGTAAATAACCATAAGTCCTTTTGGGGAAAGACTGAGGTAAAATCACTACATATAATTAATTGCCTTGTTGTTGCAGGGTCTTTTTCATTGTGACCCAGCCTCTCCTTCAGTCGATGGTTCCGAGTATGAAAATTGACTCAAATCTAGAAATTAAGAAATCTTGATTATATTAAGAGCAATTGTCCTCAGCCGTTTGGACACTCATATTTTTTTTTATTACATGAATTAAGTAATACCCTTGCTGGTTGCCCATCTCTATTGCCTCTAAAAGAACACAGTGTTCTTTTAATCAATTCCATAACTCTCTGCCCCTAGGTGCCACTTTGACCTTGATGCTCATTTTTAAAATTGTACTCACCTTGCTGCTGACAGTTAAACACAGCCACCTGGCTCTTATTATACTAATATCCTTTTATCTGCATTGCTCTCAGAGAGCCCAGTTCTGTAACCGCATTTCCTACCATCAGCTTTGGCTTACAGATGACAGCCACCACTGAGCTTTTCAAAAATATTAGAGTTTCTCCTTCCAGTGTTTTCTGGGCCCTCCTATAAAACATAGTGAGCTGGTAGGTTTTCTGTCCTTGTATAGTACATTCACTGTGGCATGCCCCTCTCTCCACCATTGTCTGCCATGGCAGTTCTGGAATTTCTGCTTGACTTGGTGTGTGACTGCTTTTTCAAGGCTTTCAAGAGCCAACCTAGTAGTGTGTTAGCACCATCTCTCAGAGACTCTGCTAGGTTGTTTAATCTGTATGATAGGGGAGTAGTCCCATATTGACATACCCTCTTTTACTCATCTTTATATTCTCTATGCACCGCCTTGATCTAGGTCCCTCATAATCCGGGACTCATGGATCTTGATTGTATGTGTTAGCATAGAGCTCTTTTTCTCCTTTTGCAGGCTCAAGTTTTCACCAGGTATTGGTTCAAGGTGAGTGAGCAAGGGTGAATAATTGTGTGGAAAGTGCCTGTTGTCTTTAAGGTCAGAAGCTTCTGTGTTTTCTTCAAGCAATGGGAGAAGTATTAGCCTTTAACAGCCATCTGGCTTAACAGGTAGGAGTGTGTCGGTTCTTCAAGCCCAGAAGGCTCAGAGGAATCTTGGGATTCAAATTTTTTTGAATGAATCAACCCAGATTTCCCTACCCTAAGAATCAGGACTTTCTTCCTACCCAACCAGAGCACTGATCTTGGCATAGCAGGTATGACCCAGGTGAAAATTCAATATCTGTAGAGTTATAGTACCCCTCTAATTAAGTTCTGGGCCTAATCCTTAGCTTTATTTTGACCTTGAACTACAAAAGAAGAGAGCCTGTTTATAAGCTGCCAAGGAGCTTCTCTGGCTTTTAGGCTTCACCTTAAATGTGTGATTAATCGTCCACAATCTTTCATTTTCTTTTGTCAGTGCATCAGTGGAAACCAACAAGAGCCATATGATTCCATAATCTTTATAATTTCTTCTTTCTCAGAAACCTCTAAGTGCCTAAGATACAACATTCTCCAGTGCATTTCCTTCCTCTGGTATCCCATTTCAGTTCACAGTTAGTTTTTTTTTTTCTTTTTTCTTTTGTTATTACACTGCTAAAGCATGTCAGTGTATCAGTGCTTCAAAGACTACCAGTGCTATAGTCTTCATTGCCAGCTAGCCAACCATTGATGGATCCAGCACCAAAATCTTACTTTAAGTTTGCTTCTAAGACCATTTAAGATTTTAAATCCCTGGGAAATAGACACTGATACAGAGATTTCATGCTGAGAGTTTGTTGGGAGAGCCCTTGGAAACAAACTTATAAAAAAGTGAAAGAAGTAGGTTTGGGCAAAGGGAGAAGTTGAGCTGAGATGCACTTTCAAAAGAGGCCTCTATCAATACAATTAGTATCTCTGAAGCTGAGCATTTCAAAAACAGTCCTCCTTAGTTGCAAACTTCATTACCCCATTTTCAATAATGGACAAACAATTGGCAAGAAGACCAACAAGGAAATAGAAGATTTGAACAACACTATAAAACAACTAGACCTAACACATATATTTAGGCCTTTTTCTCAAGTACACATATAACATGCTTCAGGGTAGGCCATAGGATAGGTTATAAAACAAACCTCAATAAACTTAAAAAGGAAGCAACATTGTATCCCTATAGATGCAGAAAATGCTAGCAATAAAATTCAACACCCCTGTATGTTAAAAACTCTAAAAAATCTAGGTATTGAAAGAACGTACCTCAAAATAATAAGAGCCATCTATGACAAACCCACAGCCAACATTATACTGAATGGGCAAAAGCTGCAAGCATTTCCCTTGAAAACTGGCACAAGACAAACACGTCCTCTCTCACCAATCCTATTTGATATAGTGCTGGAAATCCTAGCCACAGCAATCAGGCAAGAGAATGAAATAAGGGCATCCAAATATGAAGAAAGTCAAACTATCCCTGTTTGCAGACAACATGATTCTATATCTAGAAAACCCCATAGTCTTGGTCCAAAAGCTCCTTCAGCTGATAAACAATCTCAGCAAAGTTTAGGATACAAAATCAATGTACAAAAATCACTAGCATTCCTATACACAAACAGTCAAGCCAAAAGCCAGATCAGAAAGGCAATCCCATTCACAATTGCCACAAAAAGAATAAAATACCTAGGAATACAGCTAACCAGGGAGGTGAAAGAGTTCTACTAATAAAATCACAACAAAACACTACCCAAAGAAATCAGAGATGGCACAAACAAATAGAAAAACATTCCAAGCTCATAAATAGGAAAAATCAATATTATCAAAATGGCCACACTGCCCAAAGCAATTTACAGATTCAGTGCTATTCCTATCAAACTACCAATGACATTCTTCACGGAACTAGAAAAAACTATTTTAAAATTCATATTCAAAAAGAGCCCAAATAGCCAAGGCAATATCAAGCATAAAGAACAAAGCTGGAAGCATCACATTACCAAATTTCAAACTATACTACAGGGCTGCAATGAGAAAACCACAATGAGATACCATCTAACATCAGTCAGAATGGCTATTATTAAGAAGCCAAAAAATAACAGATGCAGGTAAGGTTGCAGAGAATAGGGAATACCCTTATACACTGTTGGTGGGAGTGTAAATTAGTTCAACCATTGTAGAAAGCAGTATAGTATTTCTCAAAAAGCTAAAAACAGAACTACCATTTGACCCAGCATTCCATTACTGGGTATATACCCAGAGAAATATAAATTATTTCATCATAAAGAGAAAATAATGTAAAGATACATACCTGCAAATGTTCATCGCAGCACTATTCACAATAGCAAAGGCATGGAATCAACCCAAATGTTCATCAGTGACAGATCAGATAAAGAAAATGTGGGACGAGCCAAGATGGCCGAATAGGAAGAACTCCAGTCTACAGCTCCCAGCATGAGCGACGCAGAAGACGGGTGATTTCTGCTTTTCCATCTTAGGTAACGGGTTCATCTCCCTAGGGAGTGCCAGACAGTGGGTGCAGGACAGTGGGTGCAGTGCACCGTGCGCGAGCTGAAGCAGGGCGAGGCATTGTCTCACTCGGGAAGCACAAGGGGTGAGGGAGTTCCCTTTCCTCGTCAAAGAAAGGGGTGACAGACGGCACCTGGAAAATCGGGCCACTCCCACCTAAATACTGCGCTTTTCCGACGGGCTTAAAAAACGGCGCACCAGGAGATTATATCCCACACCTGGCTCGGAGGGTCCTACGCCCACGGAGTCTCACTGATTGCTAGCACAGCAGTCTGAGATCAAACTGCAAGGCGGCAGCCAGGCTGGGGGAGGGGCGCCTGCCATTGCCCAGGCTTGCTGAGGTAAACAAAGCAGCTGGGAAGCTCCAACTGGGTGGAGCCCACCACAGCTCAAGGAGGCCTGCCTGCCTCTGTAGGCTCCACCTCTGGGGGCAGGGCACAGACAAACAAAAAGACAGCAGTAACCTCTGCAGACTTAAATGTCCCTGTCTGACAGCGTTGAAGAGAGCAGTGGTTCTCCCAGCACGCAGCTTGAGATCTGAGAACGGGCAGACTGCCTCCTCAAGTGGGTCCCTGACCCCTGACTCCCGAGCAGCATAACTGGGAGCCACCCCCCAGTAGGGGCAGACTGACACCTCACACGGCCGGGTATTCCTCTGAGACAAAACTTCCAGAGGAACGATCAGACAGCAGCATTCGCGGTTCACGAAAATCCACTGTTCTGCAGCCACCGCAGCTGGTACCCTGGCAAACAGGGTCTGGAGTGGACCTCTAGCAAACTCGAACAGACCTGCAGCTGAGGGTCCTGTCTGTTAGAAGGAAAACTAACAAACAGAAAGGAAATCCACACCAAAAACCCATCTGTACATCACCATCATCAAAGACCAAAAGTAGACAAAACCACAAAGATGGGGGAAAAACAGAGCAGAAAAACTGGAAACTCTAAAAAGCAGAGCACCTCTCTTCCTCCAAAGGAACGCAGTTCCTCACCAGCAACGGAACAAAGCTGGACGGAGAATGACTTTGACGAGTTGAGAGAAGAAGGCTTCAGATGATCAAAGTACTCTGAGCTACAGGAGGAAATTCAAACCAAAGGCAAAGAAGTCAAAAACTTTGAAAAAAATGTAGACGAATGTATAACTAGAATAACCAATACAGAGAAGTGCTTAAAGGAGCTGATGGAGCTGAAAGCCAAGGCTCGAGAACTACGTGAAGAATGCAGAAGCCTCAGGAGCCGATGCGATCAACTGGAAGAAAGGGTATCAGTGACGGAAGATGAAATGAATGAAATGAAGTGAGAAGGGAAGTTTAGAGAAAAAAGAATAAAAAGAAACACACAAAGCCTCCAAGAAATATAGGACTATGTGAAAAGAAGAAATCTACGTCTGACTGGTGTACCTGAAAGCGACGGGGAGAATGGAACCAAGTTGGAAAACACTCTGCAGGATATTATCCAGGAGAACTTCCCCAATCTAGCAAGGCAGGCCAACATTCAGATTCAGGAAATACAGAGAATGCCACAAAGATACTCCTCGAGAAGAGCAACTCCAAGACACATAATTGTCAGATTCACCAAAGTTGAAATGAAGGAAAAAATGTTAAGGGCAGCCAGAGAGAAAGGTCAGGTTACCCACAAAGGGAAGCCCATCAGACTAACAGCGGATCTCTTGGCAGAAACTCTACAAGCCAGAAGAGAGTGGGGGCCAATATTCAACATTCTTAAAGAAAAGAATTTTCAACCCAGAATTTCATATCCAGCCAAACTAAGCTTCATAAGTGAAGGAGAAATAAAATCCTTTACAGACAAGCAAATGCTGAGAGATTTTGTCACCACCAGGCCTGCCCTAAAAGAGCTCCTGAAGGAAGCACTAAACATGGAAAGGAACAACCAGTACCAGCCACTGCAAAATCATGCCAAATTGTAAAGACCATCGAGGCTAGGAAGAAACTGCATCAACTAACGAGCAAAATAACCAGCTAACATCATAATGACAGGATCAAATTCACACATGACAATATTAACTTTAAATGTAAATAGACTAAATGCTCCAATTAAAAGACACAGACTGGCAAATTCGATAAAGAGTCAAGACCCATCAGTGTGCTGTATTCAGGAAACCCATCTCACATGCAGAGACACACATAGGCTCAAAATAAAAGGATGGAGGAAGATCTACCAAGCAAATGGAAAACAAAAAAAGGCAGGGGTTGCAATCCTAGTCTCTGATAAAACAGACTTTAAACCAACAAAGATCAAAAGAGACAAAGAAGGCCATTACATAATGGTAAAGGGATCAATTCAACAAGAAGAGCTAACTATCCTAAATATATATGCACCCAATACAGGAGCACCCAGATTCATAAAGCAAGTCCTGAGTGACCTACAAAGAGACTTAGACTCCCACACAATAATAATGGGAGACTTTAACACCCCACTGTCAACATTAGACAGATCAACGAGACAGAAAGTTAACAAGGATACCCAGGAATTGAACTCAGCTCTGCACCAAGCAGACCTAATAGACATCTACAGAACTCTCCACCCCAAATCAACAGAATATACAGTGTTTTCAGCACCACAGCACACCTATTCCAAAATTGACCACATAGTTGGAAGTAAAGCTCTCCTCAGCAAATGTAAAAGAACAGAAATTATAACAAACTGTCTCTCAGACCACAGTGCAATCAAACTAGAACTCAGGATTAAGAAACTCACTCAAAACCGCTCAACTACATGGAAACTGAACAACCTGCTCCTGAATGACTACTGGGTACTAACGAAATGAAGGCAGAAATAAAGATGTTCTTTGAAACCAACGAGAACAAAGACACAACATACCAGAATCTCTGGGACACATTCAAAGCAGTGTGTAGAGGGAAATTTATAGCACTAAATGCCCATAAGAGAAAGCAGGAAAGATCCAACATAGAAACCCTAACATCACAATTAAAAGAACTAGAAAAGCAAGAGCAAACACATTCAAAAGCTAGCAGAAGGCAAGAAATAACTAAAATCAGAGCAGAACTGAAGGAAATAGAGACACAAAAAACCCTTCAAAAAATTAATGAATCCAGGAGCTGGTTTTTTGAAAGGATCAACAAAATCGATAGACCGCTAGCAAGACTAATAAAGAAGAAAAGAGAGAAGAATCAAATAGACGCAATAAAAAATGATAAAGGGGATATCACCACCGATCCCACAGAAATACAAACTACCATCAGAGAATACTACAAACACCCCTATGCAAATAAACTAGAAAATCTAGAAGAAATGGATGAATTCCTCAACACATACACCCTCCCAAGACTAAACCAGGAAGAAGTTGAATCTCTGAATAGACCAATAACAGACTCTGAAATTGTCGCAATAATCAATAGCTTACCAACCAAAAAGTGTCCAGGACCAGATGGATTCACAGCCAAATTCTTCCAGAGGTACGAGGAGGAACTGGTACCATTCCTTCTGAAACTATTCCAATCAATAGAAAAAGAGGGAATCCTCCCTAACTCATTTTATGAGGCCAGCATCATCCTGATACCAAAGCCGGGCAGAGACACAACCAAAAAAGAGAATTTTAGACCAATATCCTTGATGAACATTGATGCAAAAATCCTCAATAAAATACTGGCAAACCGAATCCAGCAGCACATCAAAAAGCGTATCCACCATGATCAAGTGGGCTTCATCCCTGGGATGCAAGGCTGGTTCAATATATGCAAATCAATAAATGTAATCCAGCATATAAACAGAACCAAAGACAAAAACCATATGATTATCTCAATAGATGCAGAAAAGACCTTTGACAAAATTCAACATTACTTCATGCTAAAAACTCCCAATGAATTAGGTATTGATGGGATGTATCTCAAAATAATAAGAGCTATCTATGACAAACCCACAGCCAATATCATACTGAATGGGCAAAAACTGGAAGCATTCCCTTTGAAAACTGGCACAAGACAGGAATGCCCTCTTTCACCACTCCTATTCAACATAGTGTTGGAAGTTCTGGCCAGGGCAATTAGGCAGGAGAAGGAAATAATGGGTATTCAGTTAGGAAAAGAGGAAGTCAAATTGTCCCTGTTTGCAGATGACATGACTGTATATCTAGAAAACCCCATTGTCTCAGCCCAAAATCTCCTTAAGCTGATAAGCAACTTCAGCAAAGTCTCAGGATACAAAATCAATGTACAAAAATCACAAGCATTCTTATACACCAATAACAGACAAACAGAGAGCCAAATCATGAGTGAACTCCCATTCACAATTGCTTCAAAGAGAATAAAATACCTAGGAATCCAACTTACAAGGGATGTGAAGGACCTCTTCAAGGAGAACTACAAACCACTGCTCAAGGAAATAAAAGAGGATACAAACAAATGGAAGAACATTCCATGCTCATGGGTAGGAAGAATCAATATTGTGAAAATGGCCATACTGCCCAAGGTATTTTATAGATTCAATGCCATCCCCACCAAGCTACCAATGACTTTCTTCACAGAATTGGAAAAAACTACTTTAAAGTTCATATGGAACCAAAAAAGAGCCCGCATCGCCAAGTCAATCCTAAG
Organism: Pan paniscus; assembly: GCF_029289425.2. Classification (NCBI taxonomy): domain Eukaryota; kingdom Metazoa; phylum Chordata; class Mammalia; order Primates; family Hominidae; genus Pan; species Pan paniscus. The sequence continues at coordinate 81,405,551 of NC_073263.2, read as the reverse complement.
CCAAAAGAACAAAGCTGGAGGCATCACGCTACCTGACTTCAAACTATACTGCAAGGCTACAGTAACCAAAACAGCATGGTACTGCTACCAAAACAGAGATATAGCTCAATGGAACAGAACAGAGCCCTCAGAAATAACGCCGCATATCTACAACTATCTGATCTTTGACAAACCTGACAAAAACAAGCAATGGGGAAAGGATTCCCTATTTAATAAATGGTGCTGAGAAAACTGGCTAGCCATATGTAGAAAGCTGAAACTGGATCCCTTCCTTACATCTTATACAAAAATTAATTCAAGATGGATTAAAGACTTACATGTTAGACCTAAAACCATAAAAACCCTAGAAGAAAACCTAGGCATTACCATTCAGGACATAGGCATGGGCAGGGACTTCATGTCTAAAACACCAAAAGCAATGGCAACAAAAGCCAAAATTGACAAATGGGATCTAATTAAACTAAAGAGTGTCTGCACAGCAAAAGAAACTACCATCAGAGTGAACAGGCAACCTACAAAATGGGAGAAAATTTTCGCAACCTACTCATCTGACAAAGGGCTAATATCCAGAATCTACAATGAACTCGAACACATTTACAAGAAAAAAACAATCCCATCAAAAAGTGGGCAAAGGACATGAATGGACACTTCTCAAAAGAAGACATTTTTGCAGCCAAAAACACATGAAAAAATGCTCACCATCACTGGCCATCAGAAAAATGCAAATCAAAACCACAATGAGATACCATCTCACACCAGTTAGAATGGCAATCATTAAAAAGTCAGGAAACAACAGGTGCTGGAGAGGATGTGGAGAAATAGGAACACTTTTACACTGTGGGTGGGACTGTAAACTAGTTCAACCATTGTGGAAGTCAGTGTGGCGATTCCTCAGGGATCTAGAACTAGAAATACCATTTGACCCAGCCATCCCATTACTGGGTATATACCCAAAGGACTATAAATCATGCTGCTATAAAGACACATGCACACGTATGTTTATTGCGGCATTATTCACAATAGCAAAGACTTGGAACCAACCCAAATGTCCAACGATGATAGACTGGATTAAGAAAATGTGGCACATATACAACATAGGATACTATGCAGCCGTAAAAAATGCTCTGTTCATGTCCTTTGTAGGGACATGGATGAAATTGGAAATCATCATTCTCAGCAAACTATCGCAAGTACAAAAAACCAAACAATGCATATTCTCACTCATAGGTGGGAATTGAACAATGAGAACACATGGACACAGGAAGGGGAACATCACACTCTGGGGACTGTTGTGGGGTGAGGGGAGGGGGAGGGATACCATTAGGAGATATACCTAATTCTAAATGAGGAGTTAATGGGTGCAGCACACCAGCATGGCACATGTATACATGTGTAACTAACCTGCACATTGTGCACATGTACCCTAAAACTTAAAGTATAATAATAATAAAATTAAAAAAAAAAGAAAAAAAAAGAAGCAAATGTGGTACATATATACCATGGAATACTACACAACCATAAAAAAGAATGAGATCACATCTTTTGCAGGAACATGGATGGAATTGGACTTAGCAAACTAACACAGGAACAAAAAAACAAATATTGCATGTTCTTACTTTTAAGTGGGAGCTAAATGATGAGAACATATGGACACAAAGAAGGAAACAACAGACACTTTGGTCTACTTGAGGGTAGAGAGTGGGAGGAAGGGGAAGAGCACAAAAATGTAACTACTGGGTACTGGGCTTAATACCTGGGTGATTAAATAATTTGTACAACAAACCCTGGTGTTTACCTATATAACAAACCATAGGTAAACCTGAGTTTACCTATTAACAAACCTTCACATGTACCCCCAAACCTGAAATAAAAGTTTAAAAATAAATAAATTTAAAAAGATAGACATAATACAAAGTATAATCTCTAATCACAATGGAATAAAATTAGAAATCAATAACAAATTTTGGAAATACACAAATATTTGGAAATCAACAAATGTGTCAAAGAAAAAAGCAATAATTAGAAAAAACTTCAAAATGAGTTAAAATGAAGACACAACATATTAAAACTTATGGGGTATAACTAAAGCAGGGTTTCAGGGAAAAATTATACCTGTAGATACCTATGTTAAAAAACAAAAAAGATCTCAAAATAATAATATAATCTTCCATTTAAAGTACTGGAAAAACAAGAGCAAACTAAACTTAAGGAATATAGAAGGAAGAAAATCATAAATATTAAAGTGAAAATTAATGAAATACAGGATACAAATACAATAGAAAAAAATCAACAAAATCAAAAGCTGGTTCTTTAAAAAAATACAACAAAATTGTCAATTATTTAGATTGATCAAGGAAAAAAGAGAACACTCAAATTAGTAGAATCAGAAATAGTAAAGGATATTTTTACTGATCATACAGAAATAAAAGGGATTAAAAAGGAATACTATGAACAGTTGTATAACATTAAGTTGGGAAAAATAGATAGAGTAGAAAAATTTATAGAAAGATATAAGGTACCAAAACTGACTCAAGAAGAAATAGACAATGTGAATAGATCTATAACAAGTAGAGAAATTAAATTAGTAATCAAAAAACTACCCACAAAGAGGGGACCAGGGGCAGATGGCTTTACTGATGAATTCCATCAAATATTTAAAGAAGAATTAATAACGAATCTTCACAAACTTTTCCAAAAATAATAAAATGGGAGGGAACACTCCCCATCTTATTCTATGAGGCCAGTATTACCCTGATATCAAAACTAGACAAGAAAACTACAGACCAATATCTCTTATGAATAAGGATACAAAAGCCCTGCATAAAATGCTAACAAGTCAAATACAGCAACAGAAAAAAAGATTTATACACCATGACAAAGTAGAATTTATACCAGGAATACAAAGTTTAACATCTGAAAATCAACTAATATAATGTATCATATCAATAGAATGAACAACAAAAACCATGTGAGCATCTCAATACATGCAGAAAAGCATTTGACAAAACTCAGCACCTTTCCATGATGAAAGCACTTCACAAACTAAGAGCGGAATGGAGCTTCCTCAATCTGATAAAGGAAATCCACGAGAAAAGCTCAGAGCTAACACCATAGTTAATGGTGAATAACTGGATGTTTTACCCTAAGATCAGGAAAAAATAGGTATGTTCACTCTTGTCAATTTTATTCAATGTCGTTCTAGAGGTTTTAGCCAAGGCAATTTAGAAGAAAAGAAAGGAAAGGAAAGGAAAAAGGAAAGGAAAGGAAAGGAAAAAGGAAAGGAAAGGAAAGGAAAGGAAAGGAAAAAAGAAAAGGAAAGGAAAGGAAAGGGGTATCAAAATTGAAAAGAATGAAATAAAATTATATCTGCAGATGACATGATCTTGTCATTAAAAATCCCAAGAAATTTACTTTAAAAAATAATTAGAAGTAATGAGTTCAGCAAATTTGCAGGTTACAAGATCAATATACAAAAATCAATTGTATTTCTATACAATTGCAATTAACAATCTAAAAATAAAATTTAAAAAATTTTAAAAATCAGAAACAATAAAATACTTAAATATTTAACAAAAAATGCAAAATTTATATTTTGAGGACTTCAAAGTATTGTTAAAAGAAATTTTAAATGATTTAAATAAATTAAAAATAACCCATGTTCATGAATCAGAAGATTTAATATTATAGAGATGGCAATGTTCCTCAAGTTCATCTATAGGTTCAATGCAATCTCTATCACAATCACAGCTAGCTTTTTCTATAGAAATTGACAAGCTGACTTTAAAATTATATGGAATTGCAAGGTACCCAAAAAAGCTATTTAAAAAAGTCTTGAAACAGAAGGATAAAGTTGGAGGACTCAAACTTCTCAGTGTCAAAACTTACTAAAAATCAACAGTAATCAAGACAGTGTGGCACTGTCATAAGGACAAACATACAGAGAAATGGAATAGAATCAAGAATCTAGAATTAAATCCATCTGCCTATGGTGCACTGATTTTTGACAAGCGTTCCAAGCTTTTTAAAGAGAAAAGAACGATCTTTTCAACAAAGGATGCTGGAACAACAAGGTAGCCACATGTCAAAGAATGAAATTGAACCTCTAACTTACACTATATACAGAAATTAACTCAATGGGAGTCAAACACCTAAATATATGAGTGAAAACAACACAACTCTTAGAATAAAATATGGAGGTAAATTTTTGTGATCTTGCAGTTGGTAATAAATTCTTAGTTATGACATGAAAAGCATGAGCAGAAAAAGAAAAAATAGTCCAAAACAATAGACTTCATCAAAATTAAAGCTTTTCTGCTTCAAAGAATATGGTCAAGAAAGTAAAAAGACAATCCACAGAATGAGAGAAAAAAATTGAAATCATATATCTGACAGGAGACATACATCTAAAATATATAAAGAACTCATATAATTCTATAATAAAAATAATAAAAGCCTAATTTTAAAAATTGGGTAAAAGATCTGAATAAACATTTCTCCAAAGAAGTCATAAATGTGTAAAAGTATGCTTGATGTCATTAGTCATCAGAGGAATCAAAACCAAAACCACAACACGATGCCATTTCACACCCACCAGGATATCTATACTCAAAAAGTTAGATAACAGCAAGTGTTGACAAGGATGTGGAAAAATCAGAATCCTTACAGACTGCTGGTGAGAATGGAAAATGGTGCAGCTACTGTGTAAAACAGTCTGGCAGCTCCTCAGAAGGTTAAGCATAGAGTTACCATGTGACTCAAAATTTTAATCCTAGATATCTACCAGGGAAGATGAAAACATACATCCACACAAAAACCCATACATGAATATTTATACCAGCATTATTCATAATAGCCAAAAGGTAGAAACAACCCAAATGTCTATCAACTGATGAATGACCAAATAAAACATTATACATCCATCCATACCATGAAACATTATTTGGCCATAAAAAGGAAGTACTGCAGCCAGGCGCAGTGGCTCATGTCTGTAATCCCAGCACTTTGGGAGGCCGAGGTGGGTGGATCACGAGGTCAGCAGTTAGAGACCAGCCTGGCCAGCATGGTGAAACCCCGTCTTTGCTAAAAATACAAAAAATTAGCCTGGTATGGTGGAGCAGGCCTGTAATGCTAGCTACTCGGGAGGCTGAGGCAAGAGAATTGCTTGAACCCGGGAGGCGGAGGTTGCAGTGAGCTGAGATCATGCCACTGCACTCTAGCCTGGGCAACAAAGTGAGACTCTGTCTCAAAAAAAAAAAAAAAAAGAAAAAAAAAAGGAAGTAGTACCACATGCTTTGACACGAATGAACCTTGAAAACATTATGTTAAGGGAAAGAAGCAAATTACATAAGACAAAGACTATGTATTATATAATTCCATTTACTTGAAATATCCTGAACAGGCAAATCCATAAAGACAGAAGGCACTTCAGTGTTTGTCTGGAGATAGGAGGGATGGGGGGTAGTAGCTAAAAAATATGGGGCTTCTTTATGAGGTGATAAAAATGTTCTAATTTTGGCTGTGGTGATGGTGACATGTATCTGTGAATATACTAAAAACCTTTGAATTGTGCACTTTAAATGGGTGATTATATGATATGTGAACTATATGTTAATAAAGATGTTATTTTAAACTTTTCTTTACAAAAGTAGGATGTGCACCCCAATGGCACTGTAAACAATTTTCTCCCATAGCTATTCCATTTTCACACTACTTTCTTTCTAACTCCTATTTCTACTTCTAACTTCCATTTATCTTACGCTTAGGTTTCATTTCCCCAGACCTACATTTCTGGTTCAATACCCTGCTTTTGAAACCTTCCTGTGAACCCTTTTAATGAGCTACCAGAGTTTTTCAACCTAAACTGTATGATGTTTACTGGCATTTAAGGTTTTACTTTCCTTACTTCTTCAGGTTAGGTACACCCTCTGTCAGTCCTCAATACTAAGAAACCTCATCCAGAGAACAACTAGAGGAAGACCCCAGAGATTAATATGAGCTAAACACACAGTCTTTCCTGCTTATTCACATTAAACTACCATCCTTAAAATACACATTTGCATCTCACATATTTTAGCCACCAGAAATTTCCAGGAAATTTCTCTGTTTCTTACACTAATGGGTGTGGATCAAGTATCTTCCATCTTCAGATCTGTCTCAACTCAACAGTCTCTGAATATACAGAAAAGGCTCCTACTTTAGAATGGTACTGAGGGAAACTGAAAGTGGCATTTCAGTTGAGTGAGAAGAAGCCAGCCATGCAAAGACCTGGGAGAAGAGCATCCCAGAGAGAGTGAACATCATGAATGACTGGCTGAATGCATGAACTAGAGATCCAAGGGGCATAGGAATCCAGAGAAAAGGGCAATCCCTTGAGACTAGGAATTGGAAACTTTGAAAGGCTTTTGCAAGTAGGTAAAACTGGAGCAGCATATTGGAAGAAAGGACCAGACTCAAACTCATTAAAGGAAAGGAAGGCATTCCAGGCAAGGAAGTGGAAACAAATGAATCTGGACTATACTAGGTGAAACGGGTCAGGCAAAGCGAAGGTTGTTAGAGGATTGTTTCCTAAATGTGACCAGCTCTGACCTTGGTTTTAGCTCTTTGAAATTCCAACAGGACATCCTAAAATGGCAAAGAGTCCCATTTGTGCCCAGATTGGGTCACCGTTTCTGTGTGGCCTACACTCGTGCCTTATTACCTGCAAGAAACACTTGTTATTTTAGTTTTGCGGAGACAAAGAATACTACTTTCCACTGGGCTCTCTGGGTTGTAAAGAAACCAGTTCTCCCCACGTTGGCATTAGTATAGTGAAGTGCAGGATCTCTGAAAGAAGAAAGGGGCAAAACAAACTTAAGATATCTCTTAAGTCTTCCTGAGGATAAAAGAAAGAACCAAGCTCATTATTTCCAGGGTAAAGTTAATAAAGTCCTAATCATCAATAGGAAAACTTTCCTCCTTTCAGAATTGTGTCCTCTGCTTCCTTTTTAGTCTCAGAAAAACTTTATTTTTCTAGAAACAGAGGGCAGAACAGCAACTTCCACTGTCTCCAGCCCTACAACTGATACTTTGCACTGAAAAAGTTACTTGCTTTAGTCAGACAAAGAACTATCTTTCTTCTGCTATTAACCATGGTTATTTAAGACTATATGTAAACGCAATACTGTTTTTAACACGATATTTGGAAAAGAAGATATGAAAAAGAATTAATCATGCAGAGAGGCAGAAAGTGATTTTTACTTAAAATTCACAATATCCATGTCATTTTCCCTGGGGGAGTTTATTTCAAATGCTACTTAGTAATTTTTCAAGACAGAAAATGATAAAGCCTGTCTGAGGGAGAAAAGGAGAACAAACTCCATTAATATCAACCCTCAGCCCCCACATATACCCCCACCTCAGGCCCCCATACTTCTGGCTGCCTTTCCCTTACAAGTGTATCTTTGCCTGGAAGCTAAGAGGTGGCAAGAGCATTTGTGGCTGAAAGATACTCTTATAGTTCACAGTAAGCATTCTTTGCATTCTTTAGATTTTTAAATACAGCAGCCTCAAGGGGAAGACCAAAGAAAGAGCTGCCCGCTTATTATATGAGGTGAGTAATAGTGGACAACAATAAAAAGAAAGACGATTTCCGTGTCTTTATTTTTTTTTTAACCTCCCTTCTCTGTGGGGAGGTCAATTCCGGTTTGATAACCTGTGCATAGACCACGTGCAGTGGGTGGGAGTCATCTCAGAGACAGAAGAAAGGTGGATCAAAAGCATCTGCCGTTTAAAATGCTCCCAAACCAATAGGCAAGCTTTGGAGAAATGGCTGCATATTTTTGAGACTCTACCAGTTAATAGAGCCTTTAAAGAACTCAGGGAGACTATGAGACCCTCTGAAGTCAGACCCTATCAAGTCACGGTCAAGACGCCTTCAGGCATCTTTAAAACATCACACAATTACCCACAGAGAAAAACCTAAAGAGATCACTAAGAGCAAAATAACAGATCAAGAGAGTAGGCTTGAAGTCCGCTCTGTCTAGCCTTTAAGAAGTGAAAAACGATAGAAATATTTTGGCCCCAGAAAGTCCCAAACCTAAGCCTTGCAAATAAAATCTTAGTAGCAGATTTTGTGATGGCAGAACTGTTGTAGGTGAGACAAGAGAGCCCTGAATCCCATGCGGGTGGGGGGTGGGGGTGTGTGTGCACAGAAAATGGCCTTGAGGGTAGACTGAGAGGGCTCCGTCCACACTGGGTAATGCACACTCAGCACATTCCTCACTTGCTTTTATTCCAAGCGTAGCTGTGAGAGACACTGTCATGGCCCACTTGTTCGTAAGCTCCCAAATATCGTAGCCTGGCACTGCCAACTAAATCCCCCCAAATTGGTTCATCCCCCATCACACCCAAACCCCAGTCACACTGAGCCATCAGCCCAGGTGAGTGGGCTGCCACCTGGGAGCCAAAGGCACATCGTGTGATGCCTTTTCAGACTCTATGCACACTGCTGGCCCAGGCCTTTGAGGATAGACTGAGGAGCAGGCAGAAAAGCAGATCTGTTTTTCAGATCAGGAGAGGGGCATTCGTAGGCACTGAAGGATGAGATGAAGGAAGGAAAAGAGAATGCATTTGTTTACTTAAGCCAAGATTGACAGACCACTGGTAAGACATGGCAGTCAAGAGCTCAGACTGAAGACAGACTCCTCTGGATTTGAATCTTTGCTGTGCAGTCTCTAAGATCTGTGACCTGAAACCCATGTCCAGCTTTCTGCACCACAGCCCCTCATCTGCAAAATGGTGGTAATAATAGAACTACCTCAAAGCTGTTTTTTCTTAATTTTTTATTTTTATAGATTTAGGAGGTACAAGTGCAGATTTTTTTCTTTCTTTCTTTCTTTTTTTTTAATGGAGTCTTGCCCTGTTACCGAGGCTGGAGTGCAGTGGTGTGATCTCGGCCCACTGCAACCTCCACCTCCTGGGTTCAAGTGATTCTCCTGCCTCACCTTCCTGAGTATCTGGGACTACAGGCACGCACCACCACGTCAAGCTAATTTTTGTATTTTTAGTAGAGACAGGGTTTCGCCATGTTGTCCAGACTGGTCTCGAACTCCCGACCTCAGGTGACCCACCTGCCTCGGCCCCCCAAAGTGCTGGGATTATAGGTGTGAGCCACCGCACCCGGCCAAGTGCAGATTTCTTAGATGCATACATTCCACAGTGGTGAAGTCTAGTTGTTCAGTGAACCCATCTCCTAAATAATGAACGTTGTACTCAATAAGTAATTTTTCGAGCCCTAGCCCCTCTCACCTCTCACCTTTTGGAGTGTCATGTGTCTATCATTCTGCTCTGTATACCCATGTGTACCCATTGTTTAGCTCCCACTTGTGAGAAGCAGTATTTGACTTTCTGTGTCTGAGTTATTTCACTTAGGATAATGGCCTCCAGTTCCATCCATGTTGCTGCAAAAGACATGATTTCGTTCTTTTCATGGCTGAGTAGTATTCCATGGTACATATATACCACATTTTCTTTATCCAGTTCTCCATTGATGGGCACTTAGGTTCATTCCATACCTTTGCTATTGTTATGGGATCTTTGGGGTGTTGCTTTTCTGGCTGGAAATCTCTGTGGCCAGTGGTGCCTTTGCTTGACTTTTGCTCGGGCCTGCTTAGCTTGTTCTGCCCACTTGGCCTGGCAGGCTGTACTCAACTCACATTACTAGCCTGGGTCCCACGCCTGCCAAGGGCAAGCCAGGCATGGAGCAGTGAGGGGTGTGTGAGGGAGAGAGCATGGGGTCTGGCCACTGTGCACAGTCTGCTGGCTGGTACAGTGGGGCAGGCAGCTCCAGGTGCCAGCACAGGTGCCAGCTCTCTGCGAGGCTGCAGCTGGACCAGGCACACTGCAAGCAGCTTCCCCAGCTGGCACTGGGGAATGCAGTGGCATCTGGAAGCTTAGAGATGCCAGGAAATGCAGGGCCCCAAAGAAGGAGTCACAGCCCCAGCTCAGGAAGTTCCCAGGTCTGGGATCCCTGAAGGGCTGCAGCTCTTCTCCCCATCTCTTCTCCTGCAATGTGGTGAGCAAGGGGCATGTTTGAGCCCAGTTTGTGTTACAGCTCTTCTAGCCTTGCCATTCAGCAGGCCCCAAATTCTTGTCCTGCAACCAGTAAGAATGAAGCATGCAGATAAGTGGAAGGTGAGCAAGATGAAGAGGAGCTTTACTGAGCAGTAAACAGCTCAGAAACCCACTGTGGGTAGCTTCTTTCTGCAGCCAGGGTATCCTGACAAATATTCAGCCCTCAGCAGAGATAGGGAGGTCCTGGGGTGGGTGGCTCCTCTCTGCTGACAAGTCATCCCATCATCTCTGCAGCTCTTAGCAGAAAGGAGGCCCTGGAGTGGGTTACTCCTCTCTGCAGGCAGGTCATCCCTGGGGTACGAAGCTCCTCTCTGCTTCTAGTTGTCCCTACTTTCTCCACCTATCAGCAGAAAGCACAGCTCGTCTCTGCAGTTGGTAGACCTGTTGTCAGCCTTGCTCTGGCTGAGCCTGGGGCTCTTATAGGCCCCAGTGTGGGGAAGTGCATCCTGATTGGTCCATGGGCAGCCATGGGCGGTCCCAGGAAAAAGCACTATGAGTTCCTCCTTTGGTAGGCAGGACTGGCAGCCTCGTCCCCAGGCTTCAGGCCTTCCCTGAGCCTGAAGGAGGGGCTTCACTGGGGACCTGCCTTCTTCCACCCAGGAGCCTGTCTGCCTCCTGCAGCCATCCATGGTGCCCAGGCTGCTTGCACCAAGGGGAACCTGTAGGCCAGCGCCGAGCTGCCCTCAGCACCTGCTCAGCTTCCCCTCCTGTGCTCCTTGACACCCAAAGCCCAGAGGGGGCTGAGGTAGCAGGGGGCTGGCATGTCAGCACTGCCCCAAGTGTGCGCACACCCAACCAGGCTGTGAAAGTGCCCGAATTCGGCCCCAACCCTGCTCTGAGATTGGAGCAGGCACCACAAGCAAGGAAAGGCCAGGCAGCAGGAGCAGACACCCCCAGCCTGTGGAGATGGGGGTAGGGCAGGTGGGCCTTCTTGGCCCCTGAGGGTACTGACTGCAGAGACCCAGGAGGGCGAGGCTCTTGCCTGTTCCATGGAGCAGAAGGCCCAACCCACCTCCCTACTGCAGCCAGGGTCTTGGCAGCGGCCACTCTAGATAGGCACTGCTGCCATCAATGTTGTGAACAATGCTGCAATAAACATGCAGGTACAGCTAGGTGTCTTTTTGATGTAATGCCTTCTTTCCATTTGTGTATATACACAGTAGTGGGATTGCTAAATGGTAGTTGTATTTTTAGTTTTTTGAAAATCGTTTTGATAATTAAATGAGACATTGTATCTGAACAGCACAGCACAGAGCACAGCACTTAGAAGATGTTCAGTCATTGTTATGAGTACAATAATCTCATTATGTGGAGAGGATTATTTCTTAAAAATTTCCCAGTCCTTCCTGTTCTAAATCCTCCCTCCTGGTGGCCATTCTGGTTTTGCATAGTTTAAATGTATAAGCCTAGAGACCCCTCCAGGAGGCCGAAGGCCAGAGATTCTTCTTCCTTGGCAGAGGTCTCCTTTCTGTGCCCTCCTCCTCCAAACATCCTCTCAAGGTTTATGGCTGGAAATTCCCAGTTCAAAATTGAAGAGTAAAAGAAGATATTGTGCCCATTTCAGACTCATGAAGATGAATTGCTAACCCCCTTTTGAAGGAAATAAGGCAAAGTATGCTTAGTGATTCCTTAGAGAACAGAGTGTGCTAGTCTAGTGAGAAGTAGATGTTCTTCTGGAGGACTGGCAAAAGAGAATGGGGGAGTGGGCCGGGCGAGGTGGCTCACACCTATAATCCCAGCAGTTTTGGGAGGTCAAGGCAGGTGGATCACAAGGTCAAGAGATCGAGACCATCCTGGCCAACAAGGTGAAATACCGTCTGTACTAAACGTACAAAAATTAGCCAGGCATTGTGGTGTGTGCCTGTAGTCCCAGTTACTCGGGAGGCTGAGGCAGGAGAATCGCTTGAACCCAGGAGGCAGAGGTTGCAGCGAGCCGGGATCGCACCACTGCACTCCAGCCTGGGTGACAGAGCAAGACTCCATCTCAAAAAAAAAGAAAAAAGACAATGAGGAAATGGGCAATGAAATAAGGAATACGGGGCTCCCAGACTGTAGAGAAAACATTTCAGTTATGGATCTGCATCAGTGCCCATCCACTGAGTGACACCTTCCAGAACTTTGACACTCGATGTGACCCCCACTCCACAGACTACCTACCTGCCTGCCTGGCCCCCTGGACTCTATGTGTGGGGGCTCTTCAAATGCTAACCTTGGAGAAAAACACTGAAAACTCTGGGCATTAAACTGCCAAGGGCTACAGTCAGGTCTTAATTCCTGACACTGGGTTCAACGAAGTTCCAAAACTAAAGTCTCACAAAATCCCACTGACCTGGGATTAAACCCTTAAGTGGGAACATTTGAATATTGTTTTTCTCACAGAGAAAAATTTTAGAAGTACAACAGGAAAGAAGATGAAAACATGGATGGCCAAAAAAATTGAAGAAGTGCCTACAACATCTATGTACTTCACATATTTAATCTTCATAGAACACTGAAGGCAATATTGCTTTCTACATTTTACAGACAAGAAACTGAGGCTCAGTGATTCAAAGCCAGTCTTCAAACCCAGGCCCCCAAAGCCTATTCTATCCAGCACTTTTCACTACACCCACTTGCCTCTCGATTATATTTCTGCAAACTGGGCATTCTTATTGTTTCTAGCATTTTTATGACCTTGTTCCCACTTATAAAATAGGGAGATTAGAATAAATCACCTCAAAGTCACTTCTCAGCTCTGTAATTTATTAAAAGAAAGGATCTTCCTACAAGGCAGAGGCCTGAGGATAACAGGATTCTTTTAAAGTTTGGAAACACCCTGTCCCCTCACTTGGGGAGGGAGACAAAGCAGGAATCCATGGGGGAGCTGGTTGTGGGCTGAGAAACCAGGCAAGTGTGAATTCTAATCCTGGTGCTGACATTGACTTCCTCTTAATCCTCAGAGTCACTTTGTTTCTGAGTTTCCATCTATGCAACAAGGTTAATAGGACTCATCAATCTCCCAGGAGGGTGTTCACGTCTGCTCAGCATTTGTAAGGAGCTAAAGTCTCACTTCTGAGAGCTTGTGGCAGTTTTACATGGGGGGTACCCTAAGAAACAAAAATCACGAATGCTCTAATTCAGATTACTGAAAACTGCATTAAAAAATAATAGTATTATGTGTTTCCAAAAACCTGCTCAATTATCTTGAATATAAATTCATTTTGAAAATCAATAGTTCATTACTTGCTCAGATAGTAAGAGGAAACAATATGTACCTAAAGTCCAACCTATCAGAAGGCACATAGTAATAGAGGTTCTAGAATAAAATCAGACATTTTGGAATTCCACAAGCTCAGCAATGCAACGTAGTCTCTTTTTTTGTTTAAATGTAATCTTTACCAACAGAATGATAGATTGAATTTGAACACAGGCTATTCTCAGTCAAATGGTCAGAAGTTTTTACCCTGATAAATGATCAGAATTTTTTACCCTGAAGAAACATTCTGGAATAGAATCATCCAGAACTTGCAAATTTGCTCAAATTTTGAACGGATGGTAATAGCCAAACACACCATGAGATCTCCAGTTCTTACAGTTTGTGAGGTTATGCAATCTGCTGGGTAAGCTTCATATTTACATGCCTTTTTGTACATGATTTGTATATATGTATTTGGAAATACACACACATACCACATACATACATATTTGAACACACACACATTTTTGTGTGTGTGTGCACAAGTGTATATATAAATATATATAAATATATATATAATGTGCTCCCAGATCATACAGCTTTAAGCATAAGATTTTTTTTCCTGGCCTACTGTGATGAGGGTGCCTTGGAGAGGCAGGGAGGGGAGTGTGTCAGCAAGCTGTGTCTCTGCATCTGTATTTCCTCCATCCTCTGCATAATGGGAAGAGAAATTTTCTGACATTGCTCTCATACCTTATTATCATCAGAGACTAATCGCTTCTACACTCCCCTTGAAAAGTAATGAGACTTGCTTTTATTTTGTGTAGGTCTTCCATACGATTTTTTCTTTCATGCCTAACAATTTCCGACTGCCTTTCTCAGACAGTGATATAGCAGGGACTTCTTTTTCCCACTCTGGACTCCATTATGACATCACAGTAGCTATACAAACCACAAAGTGAAGCAAACAAAAGAATTTTTCATTTTCTCTTTCATTCAATAAGGCTGCATTTTCTGTCACACTACAACCTTTTGACCCGCGTCCTAATGGTGTTGGTCACCCAAGGGCAGAAGTTCAGCCATAGGTGAAGTCTGCGTGTGTTTATGTTGAGGAGAATGTGTTTGCATTCACTTCCTGTTGGCTGTGCTTGCACAGTGCAGTTGCTCTCCCATAGCCCTGAGGTCCTGCCTGCTGAGTGAGCTCCATCTCCTGAAAGGTTAAAGACAGGTTATTTACCCCTTCTCCTTCCCCCCCAGTCACCAAACCCTTTTGTCACTGCTGCAGCTGAGCTGACATTAGTTCAGTTTTACCTGGAGAAGGTTGAGGGAGTATGTGCTGTAATACCGTCTATCCCATTTGATTGCAATCATTTCCCAGTCTGCATTTCCTAACACCTGTTAGTCTATGAATCCTACATGTTGCATTAAAAATGTACCTTTGATTGCTGTTTTAAAATGTTGCAAGCTAATGGAAAACCATGTATTAAATAATTGAAGCACCATGGAAAAGTAGATTATATGGGGAAAGTTCTGATTTAAATAAGAAAATCACACAATTTCCCCCAAAATATCATTTTTTTCTCTTTACTATGTCTACTACCCCACCTCACCTGCTACTGCCCTGCTTTAGCATCCCACCAACTCTGTTTCCAGGAGATGAATGCTCTAACTGCCACCATTTGTGCTAAGTAGCTGACTTGTTATGGGAAGTGTTGCTGCATGCAAGCATTTATTCATTCATGCATGCATGCATTCGTCTGACCCACTCAACTAGCCATCTAACTATTCATTTCTTCCTCTTCCAGACAGGCCTGAGCTCTAACAAGTAGACAAATGTGAATTACTGTAAGTAGTTTGGTGTGGCTGCAGCATAGGGTGGGACAAGGGATAGGTAAAAACTGAACTGTAAAATGGCATAGAGTTCATCAACTACCATAATAAAGAACGGTTAGACACTCATGGCTTTATATCCTATCCCTATAGGCCTTGTCTGTAATCCGCCTGCTACATGAGCAGGCACTGTATACATAGCATAGCAGTGGCTTCCAGGAGCTTCATTCTCTCCCATTCAACTGGTCCCTGATATTTAATTTGGTACCTCTCCAGAAACACTGATTTACTCTCCCTGCTGGTTCTCTTTCCCCTCTATGTCTGTATGACACTCTGAGACCTAGCAATGGGCATGTAATTAACTACTTGACCTCTGCTCAGCTAGGTGGACAGATGATACGCAATGCTTCCTTCCTTCTTTTCCATTTTTGCCAGGATTCCAAGTTATGTTGTGTGTCCCTCTGCTGCTCAGCCTCTTGTTTCATCTTTCCCCATATGGTGTGACAGATCACTACAACAGACCATTATGGATGGGCCCCCATGAGGCAAGATGCCCTACTGAGGCAGATTAATGATTATCCTGGAGTAGTGCCACATTCTGTTTTTCAGGGGCCAAATCCGGATGCTACTGAGGAAGTTTTTTTTTTTTTAAACCCATAGGTACTTAATTGTGCAATGTTATACTTCCCAATGCCAGCTGGTCATCAAATTATAAGATAAAACAAGAAGATTTATAATCCTTGAAATTTCAGCTGAGCCTATGTTGTCACAGAGGCACTCCTTACCATATGGCCCTTCCTTTTGCAAGGTTCCAAGAAACCCACCAGGGCACTGAGTCCCAAGTGTTAATTTCATTTTGTCTATTTACTTCCTGTTATAGCAAGAGATAAAATACAATGAAATACTTCCATTCCATTCATTATTTTTTCTTTGAGTCTATGTCCTCTTCAAATATAAGTGCTTCTCTCCATAAAATATATGATTCTTCTTCCCAAAATGTTTCAGCATTTCTTACTGTAAATTTGTCTTATACAGCTATTCCTTGTTTTTCACCTGAACTATCATGTTTTCCTTGCCTATGATTACCTTCATTGTCTTCATTCTAGTTTACTATAAGCACTTCCACCATTTTTATGGTAACAATGTTTTTCCCAACCTCAATTCAAGGATCTTTGCCAAAATAAAAATGTATAGAACATAGTTGTCTCTGTATTGTTTTGCCACAATGTCAGTAGAAAAATAAATTTATTATATATTTCTTCCCCAAGTCTCTTCTGTACCCGTGTACATAACTTAGGAGCCAAAATGTCTCATTCAACATGTAAATAATAGATCTCAGATATTTGGAGGATGTTATTTAAAAAAAACCCTCAATGAGTGGACTTTTAGATGCAAGCAGTCATCATGGATATCTGAAAGAAGATATTGAAAAGGAAGATAGTGGTCTGCCTGGAGAAGAGCAAAATAGCTTCAACTGCATTTTATGGTGAGTGCCGCCCAAAGATACAGCCATGCAGAGCTGCAGGAACTCCTACTAAACAAAGAGATTTGAAGGCAGAAACAAAAATGGGAAATTTAAGGTCAAAGTCATGGACAGTTAACTGAATAATTTATAAGACTGAAAGTGGAAAGTAAGTAAAAACACTTTTTAGTGTGATTTAAATGAGTTAATTTAATTATTTGAAAACTAAATTTAGCATAAAAGGAACTATATTCAATCTTGAAAAGACATAAAGAAAGGAAAAAAGTTTATTTCTTCAAAAGCCAAAGAGAAATTCCAGCCAGAATAGACAGGTAGAAGCAGAATTAACTATACTCCACTGACCATACCCCAGTGGGCAGGTCCTAGAGGAAAAGAGGATATACATCAGGGGTATATGTCTCCATTAAAAGTGCACACCAAAAAGCCAGACCGACTGGATTCAAATCCTGGCTCTGCCATTTACTAGCTAGGTAATCTAGCCAAGTTGTCTAACCTCTTCATGTCTCAGTTTCCTCATCTGTAAAAGAAGAATAACGTATTTACTCCAAAAATTGACTATGAGGACTAAAGGGGAAAAATATATATATACACACACATCTATACACGTGTGTATATATACACACACACATCTATACGTGTGTGTATACATACACACACATCTATACGTGTGTGTATACATACACACACATCTATACGTGTGTGTATATATACACACACACATATATACATGTGTAGATATATACACACATATACACGTGTAGATATATATACACACACATATACATGTGTAGATATATATACACACACACATATATACACGTGTAGATATATATACACACACATATATATTTACACACATACATATACATACATACACACACACGTATATTTTCTAAAACAGTTCCTGACACATGGGAAGCACTACATAGCCATTGTTGTTGTTTTTGGTATAGGACAAAACCAAGAAGCAAGAGGAACCTGTACTATTTTGACCTTTGTAAAGCCAACCAGTATAGGGATAGCACTAGAAGAACTCTGAACAACTTTGACTGCATCTGGGGGAAGAACAAAAGGAAGGGAGAAAGGAAGAAGAGTGATGCCTTAAAAATAATTTCTACATACCTCTACCTTTTTTCAGGGCTAAGTCCAACCAGACTAACTCAAGAATCTTTGTCCACATTCTTAGTCCCTCGATTCCTTTTAATCAAAGCTATAAATGCATCTCACTGCATGTACTCAAGGACATACTTCTGCCACCCTTCTGGAAATCACCTAGGATATTTGCCATTTATAATCAACTACTTTTAAACCAGATGAGGTCCCAGTTCTCTACCCTCTACTGAATTCACCCCAATCACATTAAGAGGCCCAGAAGATTTTGAAAGTAGAGACGGGTAGAAAAAATGAACAGTGTGAAGGGAAGAGCTCAAGCAAAAGCAGAAAAAAAGGAGACATGAGGGTAAATTCAGGTAACATACGGACTAGAACACAGGGACATGTAAGAAAAGTGAGATGGGATTGGACAGTTATGAGAAATGCCCTGGTGAGAACATTGTACTTAGCATGAGTGACAATACAGTAGGGTATGGTAACCCATGGAAGAGAATATTCGTTAGTGTTCGTAGTAGAAGCAAAATGTTTAGGAGTCAGAAGACATGTTCTCTAGTTAGGTAACCTTGCTCATGTCACTTCTCTAACCCTCAGTTTTCTTAATATTTCCATTTTCAAAATATGTAAGGAATTTTTGCTATGTGCCAAGCATCATGAGAGGTACTCTATGGGACTCAAAATTAAATAACAGCATCTGTACAATTAAGAAGTCAGACCAAGAGACCTGTTCTGCACATCCCAACTCTAACATGCCATGGCAGTTTCACAATCCAGTTAACGAAGGACAGCCAAAAATATTTACCAAATATTAGTGCATATAATCTGTGGATTATTGAACCCTGAAGAATTTTGTTAAGATTAACTATCAATAGCCTGGCAATCATTTCACTCTTTCCAGGTGAATAAACAGGTAAAGAAAACTTCACAAAGAGTGAATGATTCCCTATACTGCCTGAGAAATTAATTGCATATGAGAATGAGAAAAAAATGGAAGTACAATATAATAATAGTCAGGACAGACATTATCTTGTCTAATTTTAATCAAGTCTTGATTTATATAGAGATTTAACTAGTTGATTAATTCTTTCTCAGTTTGTGTGTTTTTAAGTGATTTGTGATTTTTTTAAAATGTCTCTTTTTAAGAATCCCTGGCAAGTTGACATACATATGGTGAACATATGGCCTTCTCCTAATTGATTTAATTCAAAAGAGGACCCAGGGGAAAACTCTGAGCACTATCTGTTTGAGAGCTTTGGAGAATGTTTATTTCAGAGTGAAGGGTATAAGTGTGATACCATCAGAGCAGTGCAATTGAAACAGGCCAGGCATTACCCACACATGGTGGGAAGTATCAATGGTATTATTCATTAGGATAATTTTAACTCAAAATCTGTGAATTGGCAGAACAATTAAAAAATTCTGATGCTTATTTCAAGAACTTTTTTGAAAAATTCCTTGCACTGAATTTCTCCAACTTGTAAAACTGTCACTTTCCAGGTGAAATTGCCCTGCCTAATTCACCAGCACACCCATTTAGAGATCAATTTGCCTACATTCCAGAATGAGCTTATGTTTGCCTAATGCATCCTCCACCTGACAGAGATAATTCTGTAGCTAAACTACTGCGGAAGACATGTGCAATTGACTGCATTCCTTCCCTCCAGACTGCTATAAATAAAGCCATGTGTCTATTGTCTGTTTGTTAAATGGTTCCTAAATGACAGCAATCCAGCTGCAACAAAAACAAAATCAAGTTGAGTTCACTCTTTTTATCATCCTCTCCGGTTTGGCTCTAACATAAAGTCAAAATACTTGTCATTAGCTTATGATGACCTTCTTGATTTGAAGCTTATTTAAATTCTTAATATTGGGTCATGGGACTAAATTATAAAAATACAACATCTGGCCATGGCCCTATCAGTGTCTTTGTGTCAGTAATGCCCTAAACCCAAAGCTCATTTTGCTGTGTAACAAAAATAAAGGTCCTTCTGAGCCAAACATGAAAAATGTATATTTAATATATTTATTTATATACATTTTATATTCAGTTACTACAGTGTCTCTCTATATATGTGTAGATATGTGTATCTTTTCTAAAATTTTATTATTTGGAGACTGGGGTCTCACTATGTTGCCCAGGCTAGCCTCAAACTCCTGAGCTCAAGTGATTTGCCCACCCCAACCACTGCACCCAGCTTGTGTCTTTCATATCATGTCTCTTTAGTCCTTAGCCTGACACATAATGTTTCTGAAAAATTTATGTTGAATGAATAACTGAGAATTCCCATGGTTTACATAAATAGCCATGCACTCGATAATATTACAGTGGTGGTAGTAAGAGTACTAGTAGTAATAATACTGACAATAATATAGCTACTAGCTATTGAACTTTTGCCAAGTCCAGGCACTAATGTAAATGTGCTTTGTTTTGTTTTTGAGACAGGGTCTCATTCTGTCACCCAGATTGTAGTGCAGTGGTGCAATGTCAGCTCACTGCAAACTTTGCCTCCTGGGCTCAAACTATCCTCCCATCTCAGCCTCCTGAGTAGTTAGGACTACAGGTGTGCATCACCACATCCAGTGAATTTTTTAAATTTTCTTTTTGTAGAGACAAGATCTCACTATATTGTCCTGTCTGGTCTCAAACTCCTGGACTCAAGCAATCTGCCTGTCTTGGCTTCCCAAAGTGTTGAGATTACAGGTGTAAGCCTGTAAATGTGCTTTGAACTAGGTACTTTGTCTCATTTGATCCTGATAATAGTCCTGTGAGACAGACCTTGTTATTTCCCAGATTATAGATCAGGGAACTGAGGTGTAAGGTGATTGAACAATGGGCTAAGGACAAATAGGTAATAATACAGAATCCAAATAATCTGCTTATAACCACTAAACTATTTTAACTGAGTTCAGAGAGCACATTGTCATTTCAATGGAATTTTATTGGAAAGCTCAACACTATTTTTGTTTGAGCAGCATGATTTCTTTTACAGATTCCCTCCTCTTCTTACCTCCCTTCTCTTCCAGGAGTTAATTCTATTGTATTAAATTGCTCTGGGAAATTGTTAATGATCCTGTATTCAAGGACTCTAAAATAGAAGGAATGGGGATGGAAGACTTTGATTCTGGGAATGCACTGCAGTCAAAAACAGAGATAGGAGCCAGAAAGTATTCCTGAAGTGCCCTTGTTCATTTCCATGTGCCTGAGCAATCCTCAGAAAAATTATTGCTGCTCCTAATTCCCAACCTTTGGGTCATCCTCAAATCCCTTGCAATGGAGTGGAGTATCATTCCTTCAGTTCCACAAAATATTTAGGAATTTTCCATAAGAAATTCATCCTTACAGAAGCAGCCTTTATGATCTGCTCTGTAGATTTCATCCCAGAAAACACTACTGTATTTTGATGTCTTGCGGAGGGTGCCACAAAAACAGCACTCCAGCTAGTGCTCAGGAATCAAAACTTCCCTTCCTGAAGTTCATATGGCCATAGCGCCAAGAAAAAAAGCAGATATTTGTATATATGTCTTTCTTCTATATCATGACAGTATATTTTATTCTACCCAGTGGGATCCAAAGAGGCAAAACCAATCCAAATATTATTTTAGAGCTAAATATGTGCTTATGTATCTATTTTATACAAAGGGGTTATGAATGCTTCTAATGTCATTTCTTAATCAACTGGAACTTGAGTCTTTAGTACTTACAATCAAATTGCGTAATTTTAAACAAACTGTACACTTAAAATTTTTGCAATTTCATGGTTAAAATGACTCTTTAATAGGAGGACTGTAGACTCATAGTAGAGGTATCTTCTGGATACCTATATGGGTGTCATTTTTGAGAATTAGAGGCAGAATTGGAGTGCATCATTTTTTTTAAAGTCTTTTCACAAAATTCTTTCTAAAGCCATCCCCGTTTTCTTCCATGAACATCTCTTTAGCTGCATAGTCAAGGTAATCATTCACTGCAGAATTCTATGAACAGCATAGTTTCAAATATTCTTTTTCATAGGCACACTGAGCACAGTCAGGCTACTCAAACTGTGTCTTGATTTGAGGTTTGGAAACATGGCCACAAGACACATATGTAACAATTGAGCAGCACTTGTTGAACATGTTGCCATCTCAATCATGGTATCACACAGTATTCTGAAGGAAGCAGGACAAGACTGATCAGTCTATAAGGGAGTTCACACCACAGAAGCAAGTGATCCTGCTTAAAATACTTCCTTCACTAAGGGAAGACAATTCAGGTAAATATTTGCATGGCGAACAATTTGCATTCTTCCTTTCCTATAAATGTCTCTACCTTTCATCAAAGATCCACTTGTCACCTACACAAATTGCAGGTGTTGAAGCCAGATCTGTGACCCTGAAGAGCATCTTTGCCATTTCCGAATGACCTATGCATCCAAAAATGTGCCCTATGTCTATAAACAGTTGAGCTTCTGAAATTTTCTCTAAGGAACACAAAGCATATGCCATGCAGCTGGCTCACATATCACCCGTAGTGTCAGACAACTGCTCTCTGAAGTGCTCTGGTTTTCTGATCAGGAGACACCTGTCATGCTGGTCACACAGTGGGGAAAGCATGGAGCTGGGATGCCAGTGATTGGGGTGTGGGCCTCACTTGGCCACCAGGATGTGTGGGTGTGGGTGTAGGCTAGTTCCATTGTTTCTCAGCCTCTACTTCCTCACTTGAAAGGTGAGAGTTTGATTACATGAACTTTAAAGTCCTTATCCAATTCAAAACACTTGGGATTATTTAATTTTACAACCAAACAGGATAATGGTAACTTACTTCACTCTACTCTGAGAGCATTTTTGTGGAATTCTATTAGTTAGTAGATACCTTAAAGAATATATCTTTTAAGAAAATTTTTTGTAACTTTTTACTTGGAAAATTGGGCATACATCCACCCTCCAACAAATGAATGTACATTATGAACATCTTAAACTACTGTGTACTTTTTAAAATACACAAGCCATTGGCCAGTGCCAAGGGCTTAACATTCAATTTTGCAAATTTGGTTGAGCAGATCAATAATAGATATAAGTGAACAGAAAAAGTTCAGTGGAACTTATTTTATGGTGAGAAAAAAACTGGGGAAAGGTAGAAAATGACGATTTTGCCTACTCAGAACTTTTCATCTGAATAAGTGGGATTCATTACCCAACCAGGGCAAGTGGCAAGATATAGAGCTGCCCAGGAACCTCAAAGAAAATTTCCTAGAGCTTTTCAGAATGATCTTGTGTCAAAGTGATTTACCACCTCAGCCATAAAACGATCCCTCCAGGGTCAAGCTAACCCCTGCCTGAGAAGCAGCTTAGTTTAAAAGCTACCACCCAATGATAGAGTGCCCCTCCCTGACGCACTGGATACCATGATATTCCTAAATCACAAGAAAAATAAGCATATAGGAATTAATATTTTCATGACAGTTTATACTTAACAAAGCAGTTTCACCTTCCCAATTCAAACTATTTTCAAATAAAACACAGAAGACATTTCACACGGAGCAGTTGTTTTGTTGTGTGTTGCTTTATTTTTATAATTTTCTCAGCATAAGAAATATTAAAGCCACACAACAGACTGTAAAATCCAATTTTATTCAAAATCACAGGGCTTGACATGCTGCAAGCTTTAGAAATGTTTTCCAATTTCAGTAACGCTGAGAAGCTATACAACCTGCACCTGTAAATCCAAAGCATGAAATGGAAACAGGCAGCCATCCATCTGCATTCCATACAGAGCTATAAAACTGTCCTGGGACATGCTGAAGAGGAGCCTAAAGATGTTTCAAAGGAGAGAGTAGGAAGTTCTTTCTAACATGAGAAAAATATAGGTGGCAGAGAGCTGAGGAAGAGCCAGGTTTAACCCCTCAAAAGCAGATACTATTTTGTGAGTGGAAGCTTTTAAATAAACCATGGCTCCAGTGATATTTGCTCTCCTCAGGGCTCATAGTCCTTCACTTAGGCTCTTTAGCCCAATTCAATAGACACCTCCTGATTGCTCAGTCTCCCTACTCGGAGCGGATTCAGAAAAAGGAGCCAACCCCTCCCTATTCTAGTATTTTTTCTCCTAGCCCTTCCTCCTTGTCAATCACCAACCTCAAAGAGCCTCCACAGTCTGTCCTCTTTCTCTAATATGTCAACATATCTCAATTGCCTTGGGACTATCCTAATGTAGCTTGTTGTCCTGGCATAATTATTAATAATAATGCATTTCACTCTCAACAGTGCCCCACCTTGGAGGATAAATTTATATGGTCATCTTCTCTGTATCTTGCCTTCTTCCCTTCCTTCTTCTGTAATATCTATTTCTGCAGCATCAAAATAATACCTCAAAATGAATGTCTACCAAATTAATCCTCTATCCCTGCTCTTCCTCCAAAGCTCCAGACATACAGTTCTGTTTCACTGCTCCGTATGTCTATTTCAGAGGTTTTCTAGAACCAAACTCAAACAATTAAGTCTGTCCCTTGTTCTCAGCATTATTTTTATTAAAGACAATGAATAAAGCTTAATATCTTAAAGTCATTTTGTCAGTAGAATCATATATAATTTCCCATACGTTTTTCTGGGTCAAGAACCCATAAATGTGTTTCAAACCCACATTTTATTTTCCCCACCACCAGAAGCATCTTAATCTCTCTCCCAGACTCTTACAAAATGCCAGAGAACTACCTAGTATTAAATAAACTATGGCTCACAAAATGCTTGCTCACAGCTGTTCACAAATTAGCAGTGATTCCAAAGAATGTCTAAATTGATTTAAACCCCTTAGCCTAATTTTCAAGGCCTTGCATATTACAACTTCAACTCAACTTGCTGATCTGAAAAAGATCTAATAGTCCATGGCTTTATAACCCTAGAAACACTTCCTTATTTCTCTTCAGTAATCAACCTTGTATTCTAGGCTTCACATGAACTTTACCTATAAGACCTGCATTTTGAGAATAATCTAGAATTCTTTACCTTCATGGCATCATCTGTGCCATTTCTTCAGACTAAAATATCATCTCCAAGTCTTTAAATCTACTCATTCTTCAAGAACCTAGTCAAATAGCACTTCCTCAACAAGCCTTTTGTCTCCACTCTTCCCCCAAAGAAGTACTAATGTTTTATCATCTCCATCTTCACCATTGCCATTATTCAGTATTTTCAGAATTCTGTATTATTATGACCTCAGAACACTATATTATGACCTATCTATATTATTATGAACCAGAAGGCTCCGCTTCCTTTTAATCACAGTCACCTCCAAATGCATTTACCGTATTGCTGCCAGATTGGTCTTTCCAAGCATGAACATCATCGTAGCATTTCCTAGATTAAAAGCTTTTAATGATTCTTTCACATAGACTACACAAAAAGTCCTTCTCCTTCCTGTTTACCTGGATAGTTCCACCTAAACACAGCTCTGATGATAATTCCTCCATTACAGTGTCTGATTACACAATTTTCTTTGCTCTCTTGCATCCAAACAAAATTAACTACTTTCTTCTTTAGGTACTAACAAATTGTATTATTTCAGTTATCAAAATATATTTCTTGCTGAGATTTTTTCTACTAGATTATGGAAAAAGTGCTCCAAGGATGGCACTTATGTAGTGGTTAAGAGCATGGACTCTAGAGGCAGAATGTAGGTTCAGAATGTAGGTCCTGTCTCTACTACCCTCTAGCAGAATGATCTTTTCTATCAGTTAGCTATTGCTACAATAATGATGCATAACAAGCAACCATAAAGTTTCAGGGGCATGGAACAATCAACATTTTCTTGCTTATTAGTTTATGGGTTGACTGGTAGTTCTGCTGATTTAGGTCAAGTTTGCTGATTTGGGCTGGGCTTGCTTATGCATTGGTCAGTGTTGATTGGGCTGGGTCTTGCCAGTGTGAGATGGCCTTAGCTGGGACAAGTCATCTCTACTACCTAGTTCTCTCATCCTCCAATAGGCTTGTTTGGACTTGTCCTCATGGTAGAAGCAAAGTTTCCAGAGCATTGTAGAGTTACACATGGCCTATTGAGACTTAGCCTGGGAACTAACATAATGTTATATGTGCCACAATCTGTTAGCCAAAGCAAATACAGCCCAAATCCAAAGGATAGGAAAATAGACTGCAACCCTTGATGAGAGTAACTGCAAAGACACATTGCAAAGGGCACGGATAAAGAGAGACCATTAATTTGGGCCACTTTTACAATCAATCTACCACATCTTGGGCAGCTGCAACTTTAATTATTTTTTTCCTTCAGATTTATTATGGTATAACCAACAAATAAAAATTGTAGATATTTTAGGTGTATGAACTGATGTTTTAACATATGTATACATTGTAAAATAACCACCCCAACAAAGCTAATTAACATATCCTTCCCCTCACAGTTATCTTTTTTTGTGTGTATAATGAGAACACTTACCTTCTACCCTTTTAGAAAATTTCACGTATGCAATACCGTGTTGTTAACTATAGTCACTGTGCTATATATTAGATCTCCAGAACTTATTCATCTTGCATAACTGAAACTTTATACCCAGGACTAATACAGCTGTTGCTAAGATAGCTGCTGTAGGGAGCAATGGGCAGAAGAAGAAAGACCAGGAGTGGATGTCAGCAAGGTGGTAAAATAGGACTTGGTAACACTTGCTCCTCTCGCAGAAATATTAAGTTGAACAACTAACTATCCACAAAACCACCTTCACAAGAGCTAAGGATACCAGATGAGAGATTAGAACACCTGGGTAGAGCACAGAAATTTTGAGACACATAGGAGCAGCTAGGAAGGACAATTTCACATTACCTAAGTCACTAGTTTCCCAACCCCAGGCAGCCCAGTGTGGAAAGAGATACCTTCCACATGGGGGAAGGAGAGGAAAGTGAGGACCAAACTTTGCCTTGGTCTCCAACACCAAGCCCACCACAGGAAAATCCAGTGCCAGGCAGGCCCCCATTGTGCCAGACTTCAGGCCAGTACCAGTGGACTAGGCCTGTGGGCCCACCCCAGGGCCAGGCTGGCTTCAGTGGCCCCAAGCCTGGACCACCCCCAGCACTTGAGTGGCTGCAGTGGCCCAAACTTCAGGCCTGCCCCAGCAGCAGACTCACCTCTGCAGTCTTAATCATCAGACTAGCACCATGGACCCAGCCTCCAGTCCAGGTCCTGCAGCCTGCTCAGGTTTCAGGCTAGCCCAGAATCAGGTTTACCCACACAGCCCTAGGTCCTAGGCACTCCCCAGCACCAAGTCAGTACACCTGGTCTCAGATACCAGATTGGCACCTGCAAACACAGACTTCACGCCTGCCCAGTGCCTGGGTAGATACTGCAGCCCCACTCTGTAGGTTAGCACATGTGGCCCCATGCTCCAACAGACCCACAGCAACTTCAAGCAGAACCTAGAGTTCAGGCTTATCCTGGTGGACCCCAGCACTAGACCAGCCCTCACAGACTCAGGTTCCAGGCAAGCCTGCAGGACCCAAGGCAGCCCTCATGGGCCTAGCCTCCAGGGCAGCACCCACACATCCAGCCTCTAGGCTAACTCCAGAAGACACAGCCTCCCAGCTGGTTCCCATGGCTCTAGGCCCTAGGGGAGCACTCATGATCCCAGACATCATGCTGGCCACCAGAGACCCAGGCTCTACACCTGCCCCAGCATCAAGCTGGTCCTCATGGCTCCAGGATTTAGTAAACCAAGGGTCAAGTCCTTTTCCAGGAGACTCAGACTTCAGACTTACTCCAGTAGGCCCCAGTGCCAGGCCAACTCCCACAGACCGAGGATCCATCAACATCCCTCCAGACTCAGGCTCCAGACCAGTCCTCCTGGACCCAAGACTTGGGCCTACCCTGACAGGCTCAGTTTCCAGACCTGCCCCAGCACCAGGCCAGCCTTTATGGAATCAAGCTCCAGGCACGTCCCAGTGGACCCAGGTATTGACTCATCCCAGAACCTAGCCAACATCTGTAGACTCAGACTTAAGGCCTACCCCAGTGCCAGGTCAGTCTTATGGACTCAGGTTTCAGCCATCCCCCTCAGATACATGGTACAGGCTCTCTCACCTATTGATTGAATCTTTCAATCAATCAAACAATCACTAGGTCTACCCTAGTGGATCCGGGCTCCAGGACCAAACCTCCAGACTCTGGTACCTGGCCAATCCTCCTGCTGACCCAGGCACCAGACCAGCCCACCTGAGGACTCCAGCAGCAATCCTACCTGCAGACCACATCAGACAGCCTGCCTAGAATCTCTGGATTGGCTGTTCGATGAAGTTTTTCTAAACAAACCCATTCTGCAAAGACTGGAATAAGCCCTTACTTCTTCACATATGCAGATGTTACTGTAAGGCAACAACAAACATAAGACATCGAGAGGACATAACACCACCAACAGAACAGAATAATCTCCCAGTACCTGATATTGGAATGGAAATATATGAAATGCCTTACAAGGAATTCAAAATACTTGTTTTAAGAAACTTGGTACACTTCAAAAAAAATACCGAAAAACAATTCAGTGAAATCAAATAAACGAATGACCAAAATGATAAATTAAACACAGGGATTAAATTATATTTTTTAAAAATCAAACAAAAATTCTGGAGCTAAAATAATAAAATGAATAGAAATTTAAAAATGTAATAGAGAGCATCAATGCAAGAATAAACCAGAATTAAGAATCTGAATTCAAAGACAGATTATTTAAAAATATAAAATCAGAGGAGACAAAAGAAAAGAAATAAAATTTACAGGATTTATAGGACAGCAACTATTCCAGTTATAGTTCATTTCAAAAAAGAGAAAGACAAGGGGGTAGAAAGTTTATTTAAAGAAATAATGGAAGAAAACTTTCCAAATTTGGAAAAAGATTTAAAATATTCAGGTACAGAAAGGTAAAAAGTCTCCAATCAGACTCAATCCAAACGAAACTACACCAAGACATTAAAATAAAACTGTTAAAAATCAGACAAAAAGAGGATCCTGAAGTCAGCAAGAGAAGATAAGCAAACACATACAAGGGAGTTTCAGTAAGATTAGCAATGGATTTCTCAGCAGCAACTTCAAAGGCTAGAAGAGACTGGGATGTTATATTCAAAATGCTAAAGGGAAAAAACTGGTAAGCAAGAATTACTGTACTCAAAAAAGCTGTCCTTCAGAAATGGAGAGATAAAAAGCAGCTGTGCTGTGCTAGCGGTCTACTCCAGCCCCTAGTCATCTCAGACTCTCCAAAGCTTAAAGGCAAGAATGGCTAAGGCAGCCAAACAGCAGAGATAGAAGGCCACCCCTTCCTCTGGGAGCTCCACCCCAGGGAGGTTTGGATCTTGGGCTGGCCAGAAAACACCAGCAGGGGTAGCTGGAGACCCTGTTCGGGAGGTCCCACAAGTAAGGAAGAAGGGGATCAGGGACCTGCTTAAAAAGGAAGTCTGGCTACATTTTCGTAGAGCAGCTGTGCTGTTCTGGGGATCTGCTGCAGCTCCCGGTCACCTTGGACTCTCCAAAGCCCAAAAACATGAACAGATAAAGTGGCCAAAGAGCAAAGATAGCAGACCACCTCTCCCACTGGGAGCTCCATCCCAGGGTGGTTTGAAACTGTTGTCAACTGGAAAACACCAGAGGGGGTGACTGGAGACCCTTGTTGAAAGATTCTGCCCAGTGAAGAGAAACAGGAATCAAGATCTGCATGAATAAACAGTCTGACCGCTTCTCCTTAAATCTTCTGGGCTGTGCTGAGGGACTGTCCCAGTCCCTAGTTGTCTCAGATTCCCTAGAACCCTAAGGCAACAATGGCTAAGGCTGTGAAACAGCAAAGATGGTGGTCTGCCTCTCCCACTGGGAGCTCTGTCTCAGGGAGGTGTAACACTGCTACCAGTGGCTGGCTGGAGTTCCAAGCCAGTGGGCCTTATCCTGTGAGGTGCAGTGCAAATAAGACCTGCAGCCCATCACTGCTTGGCCCCCTGGATTCAGTCCATTTCCTAGGGGTACGTACAGGGGTCTAACCCCCCACTTTGGTGGAGTTGCAGCTGCTTTTTCTGGGAAGCCTGGGTATCCAAGGCTACAGGGGCTCTGCATGTGCCTGACCAGCTGTTCTGCCAAGACTCCACATAGCTCTGTGTGTCAGGCTGAAGGCCCTGGTGGAGTGGGTTCACAAAGGGATCTCCTGACCCAAGGATTGCAAAGATCTGTGGGATAAGTGTGGATTCTTGGGGTTGCTCACTCACTCACCACTTCCCTGGGGGGGAGAGGTTTCCCTGGTTCTGTGTCAGTCCCAGGTGGGCAGTCATCCTGGCTTGCTTTTCTCCATTCTTTACGGGTCAAGTTGTTCACCTGATTCATTCCAATGTTTATACCTCCAACATCATCCTATATACAGAAAATTCTAAAGACTTTATCCAAAACTGTTAGAACTAATAAAGAAATTCAGTAATGTTGCAAGATAAAAAATCATACAAAAACCAGTAGCATTTCTATACACTAACAAAGAACTACCCAAGGATAATTTTTTAAATCTCATTTACAATGACTAAAATTATAGAAAAAATAAAAACACTTAGGAATAGATTTAACCAAGAAGGTAAAATACCTATGCACTTAAAACTATAAGATATTGATAAAAGAAATAGAAGAAGACACAAAATAATGAAAAAACATCTCATGTTCATGGATTGGAAGAATATTGTTAAAATGTCCATACTATTCAAACTGATCCACAGACTCAATGCAATCCCTATCAAAATTCCAATCACTTTTTTTTTTTACAAAAATAGAAAAAAAAATCTTAACATTAGCATGCAACCAAAAAAGACCCTGAATAGCCAAAGTAATCTTGAGCTAAACAGAAACAAAACTGGAAGCATTATACTATCTGACTTCAAAATATAGCACAAAGCTATTGTAATTAAAACAGCATGGTATTAGAAAAAAATATATAAACATAGACCAATGGTGCAACATAGAGAGCTCAGAAATAAATTCATGCATTTATAGTCAATTGATTTATGACAAGGGTGCCAAGACCATACAATGAAGAAAAGCCAGTTTCTTCAACAAATTATGTTGAGATAACTGAATATTCACATGCAGATGAATGAAATTAGACCCTTATTTTATGCCATTTACAAAAGTAAACTCAAAATATATTAAAAACTTAAAGACCAGAAACTAGAAGAAAACAAGGGGGAAAACTTCATGACATTGGTCTTGACAATAATTTCTAGATATGCACTCAAAAGCACTAGCAACAAAAGCAAAAATAGACAAATGGGATTACTTCAAACTAAAATGCTTCTGCACAGCCAAGGAAACAGTCAATGGAGTGAAGAGATAACCTAAGGACTGGAAGAACATATTTGCAGATTATACATCCTGTAAGAAGTTAATATCCAAAATATATAGGCAACTCAACTCAATAGAAAGAAAACAATCCAATTTAAAAATGTACAAAGGATCTAAATAAACATTTCTTAAAAGAAGGCATACGAATAGCCAACAGGTATTAGGAAAAATGCTCAAAATCTGTAATTATCAGAGAAATGAAAACCACAATGAAGTCACACCTGCTAAAATGGCTATTATCTAAAAGATGAAAGATAACAAATGCTGGTGAGGATGTAGAGAAAAGGTAACCCTTGCACAGTATTGGTGGGAATGTAAATTAGCACAGACATTATGGAAAACAGTATGAAGGTTCCTCAAAAAATTAAAAATAGAACTACTATATGATCCAGCAATCCCACTACTGGATATATATCCAAAGAAAATGAAATCAGTTAAGTCAAAGGATTATCTGCACTCTGAAGTTCATTGTGGCATTTTTCACAATAGTCAACTTAAGTGCCCATCAATGGATAAATTGACAAGGAAAATGTGGCATATATACCTAATGAACTACTATTCGCTTTAAAAGGGAAATCCTGTCATTTGAGACAACATGGATGAAACTGGAGGACACTGGGATAAATGAAATAAGCAGGCACAGAATGACGAAAGCTGTATGGTCTTACTTGCATGTGAAATCTAAAAGAAGTAGAAGTAGAGAATACAATGGGGGTTGCTAGAGCCTGGGGGTATGAGAGTGGTTGGGTGAAATCATGGTCAAAGGATACAAAATTTTGGTTAGGTGGGAGTAACAAATTCAAGAGATCTATTGTACAGCATGATGATTATAGTTATTAACAGTGTATTGTATACTTGAAAATCACTAAGACAGTAGATTTTAAGTGTTCTTTCCACACAAAAAAATAAGTGGAGGAAATCATAGATATGTTCATTAGTAGGATTTACCCATTTCACAAAGGTGTACATATTTCAAAACATTATGTCGTACATAATAAATACATACAATTTTTGTCAATTAAAAAACTAATTAGTTTTAAAAGACCTTATATTCTCCAAATCCAAAATGTGCCTGCAAAGCCAGAGCAATCTAATCTTTTTTTCCTTCAAGTCCTTTTTATACAGGTGACATAACACAACTGCCTACCCCATGTGTCACGGTGAGTGTCGAAACTGCCACTTGGTTTCCTTCAGGAGCCAGCACCTTTGGAACATTGTTTTAAAATCCTATCTCTGAACTGTAAAAAAATTAGAATGAACTTGACTTCTTTGTTCTGCTAAAACTACTTTATTCATCTATTAAAACTTTGTTTTATTAAAACTAGTCTCTGCTATCATCTCAAAAATGAAAATAAAAATACTGATATTGATTGGCTATGCTATGGATTAAATGAGAGAATACACGTAATCCCAGAACAGCGTGTATCATATATGCTGATTGCCTCCTTTCCAAAATGAGTGATTCAGGGGTCAGGGAGATTCTGTTTAAAAGTGAAGTTATAAAAAAATAGAATTCAAGTCGATTAATGCTAAGGTGGAGTGAATTATTTTGTATATCAATGAGTCTGAGTGAAGCTGGACTTATGATAGGCATCAGATTGTTTCTCCTCATAATAAATACTTTTTTGGGTGGTTTGGAACATTTTCAACTCTAAAATGTCTGATTTTCCCACAATGACCCACAGTTTGTTTCTGCCCTGGGCAGACTGAAGTCCATCATTTGTAAGAACTGAGACATGACTTTCAAGCCTCAATGTGGTTAAGGCCTTCAGATTAGCCTCCACTTTGTCCCCAGGAGCACCTAGTTTGTCCCCATGTATCAGCTATGTTTCCTCTCTTGTTCACAGACACTTCTAATTTCCTTACCTGAGTCCATCTGTCTGCAAGGTTAATTCCAAGGCAGGTTACAGTATTATAAGCTCCCCAATTCCATCATATCCTCCAAAAAATATATAAACAAGGCAAGGATAACAAAACAAAAACATGTGGAAATCACTGTAGTTCCAGAAACTGCATAGGATGCAGCTATAAAGAAAATTTTCTTGTAGAAGTTCTTGGATGTTTCTTGAAATGGCTTAAAATTTGGTCCACTCAAATATATCTTGGTTGGATTTTAGATGCTCTATGGTTTTGTCACCACAGTTTTCCCTATCACCCCTTTCCTCCCCAGTTAACTACCAGGAAAAAATTTTAACCAAAAATTAAAGTTCAACTTATAGAAACTCTAAACAATACTTTAAATTCATGTCAATTTTTATTAAGAACATTGTACATTATATAGAACTTAATATATGAGCCCTAAAATAAACAACTCAATCTTGAGATTATCATAATAGATATACAGGACAGAAACTGTGAATCATCAGTCCAATAGTATGTGGCAATAGCATCAAAGTAAGATTTGCCAGGGCATGGGCATAACCTTTACAATATAGATGAACATAGATATCTCTTAAAACAGTAACATCCTGCTCCTAAAACTGTATACATCAGGCATTTTCTCATTATGGGATTAATTTATTAAAATTCACCCTTGGTTCTTTTTTGTCTCTGAGGCTAGATCTACACAAATGCATTCACTCAGCAAGTCAATGATTTCATAAAGCCTATAGTTGTGTGTGTGTGTGTGTGTGTGTGTGTGTGTGTGTGTCTTAGGTTAGGGGAAGACAGGGAAAGAGTTTTGTTATAAAATAAATAAGTCAACACACTCATATAACAATATAAACTAGAATAAGTTCTATGGAAATACAAATGAGTATAAAAGGGTAAAGTGTGATATGATAAGGGAAGAGGTTGGTATTAATAATGGCAGCAGTTAACATTTATTGACTGCTTAGGATGTGATAGGCACTTTTTTGAAGTGTATGTGTGTGTACATCCATCTAATCCTTACACCACCCTATGAATTAAGTACTATTCATCTTACCACTATTTAATAGACTGGGAGTCTGTGGCACAGAAAACTTACTCAAGGTTTGCCTTGCTAGTAGGTGGCAGGACTGAGAGTTGCTCCCAAGCTGTCTGATTCCAGAGCCTGGGCAGCATCCTGCCTATCAGAAATGAATGTGACCATCTATGACTGGGTCAGAAAAACTGACATCAAATGTAAATATCTTAATGGCTCTCAGGAAGATGTTTCTATCACTATCATTTTGTTAAGAACATAAATTTCCAGTCAAGGCTGGTACAGTCTACTCTTTCCCTGGAGCATAAAAGGTGAATGAAGGTAGAACTGGAAAATTCACTGCACTCAAGAAGCATATTCTAACCTCCCCAAAAGAAGAAGCTGTGATAATTTAAAATACATTCACATCTTTTTAAAATCTAATTAACTATTTTAGAGTAACAATGTGAATAAATTAAAAAGAGCTTTTTTGATGAGTGATAGGCAAACGTACATAAATCTGAGTTACTGAAAATAATAAAGTAATGGTATACTTCAATGTGATAATCATTAATTGCCTATTGTACTGATGATGACAGGAAATACTTCACCACACTTTGAATGGCAGACCACTAACTTCATTTGTAACACATTGCATTAGTGTCTTTTTTCATTTAGCTTTCATTTAGCTTTCTTTCTTCTGCTATTATGGAGTGATCTCTTTTTCCTGTTCTGAAAAGGGTTACTTTCTTTATGGATGAAAAACATTGATTTTGAACTATTGCTTACCTAGCCACTAAAAATTCTTTTACAGGCTTGAAAATGGACACAGAAGATATGGAAAAATGCTTGCTCAGAGCATTACATGAGACAGTCTATACTTTAAGCTCTTCTGATGAATGTAGAAACAACACTTACGGTATTGAAAGGCCTACAATTAAATGAATAGTCAATAAATGATATTAAAATAGGTATTTAAAATTATAATCAATAATGTATATGAAATAACCCACTTAATTTTACAAGCTATTGCACAATTGAAAGAATGCTTTCATTCTTAAATATTTTACACAAAACCATCAGTTTGATTCCTAAACCAAAGGCTTTTAAAGTAATCTTATATATTCATATGACAGTCTCACAAGTTTACTTGTTCTTGAAAAATAATGTAGCAGCATGAAAAATATGTAAGCGTTCATGCATATACATTTTTTAAATTGTGCATATGACTTCCACTAGAGTAAATGTGTATATAAAGCTTGAGGCCTCTGGTGAATATCCTTAAGTACACAAACAAGAATTTAGGTTGTTAGGAGAATAAGAAACCTAAGGATCCAAGAACATCATAAGTCAAAAAAATTATTCTGCGTTGTCAAAAAGCTCTGACTCTGATACATGCTGATAGCAACCTTTCTATCCTGTGAATACAGTAAATAGATGTGTGGATTCAGACCCACAGGCATGCATCGATACCCCAGACCAACGTGGATATAGGCAGCCCTTTATGTCTGCTCTGACTTTGGCTTTTGCAGCTGCTGTTTTCTCAGTGTTGTCTCCGGGGCAGTTTCCTGTTGCCATAGCTGATGGCCTGCCCACGCCTGCCTGGGCTTTTCAAGTGTCAACACTCCCAGGCCGGCTGCAGTGGTCAAATGCTTGTTAATGAGATATAGCAGCTGGGTAGGGGTGAACCACTGAGACGGATAAAGGAATGCCGCTGGTGCAGGAAGCGATGCCTTTTGAATCTTTTCAGCAGGGTGAAAGCTTTCAAATCAAAGAGGGTATGTTGTATTCATTAATAAACCCAAGTTCCCATGCAGTCACATTAAAGCCAGCAGTTTAACTTTGCATCAGACAGGTGAATTTCCCCCAGATTTTACCCAGAAAGACAATGAACAAGAAAACAAGGCTTTAGCTTGGGACAAAGCAGCACTTCCTCATCTGTAGGGCTGACCGGACTGCTAAACGAAGCAAGGGTTGTCGCATTCTTTTTCGATTTATCCTTTTGTCCATGTATTTGTGTGTGTGTGTGCATGCACGCTCGTGTGCATGTTTCAAAGCTCATAGCAACCACTCCTGCTTCCTTCTCTTGGGTCTTTTAGCCTGAGCATTTTCCCCCTTTCTTTTAAAACCTATCAAGAACAGAATTAACAACTTAACAACTACTGGTGAGGAAAAAATACATAGGCGTGGATGTGAGCACATATGGCCCCCATCTCAAATGGAATAAAGCCGCACACTCCCATTCCCTACCCCCGTCCCAACCTGTAGCTAAGTTGGTTTCTCCAGGGGGCTGTAGAGGTTGGCAGCATCATGAGACAGCTCCAACCGCTGGGAGAAGCCAGAAGAAAGAAAGAAAGAAAAAGACATTGAAAACATCTAACTGGCAGGGAGCCCTGAAGATAGTGTTGAGGACAGCATTATCATATTTAAGTGCATTTGCTAGACAGTTGGACTCAGACCCATAGGGAATGAAAATAGGCCAATATATAGCATCAGAGATGGATTATCTATTTTAGGGTTTTTTCAGAGAATTTAGAAAGAATGGCATAATTTTAGGAGCAGAGACATGTACCTTGGACCAACTGAGATCTAGAGATATGCTTGCGTCTCACTGTCTCCAAGTATTCAACAATCTTATGAGTTAGCTAATGATTCACCAGTCCTATCTAATCACTACAAATCAAAGGCAGAATCTACATAGTATACTGATGACATTTTTAACTGCAAAGAAGACTAGTGATCTAAGGAAATTTAGAGTGGGAGACACGCATTCTTTAAAGCACTTCAGTTTTTAAAATATTCACACACTGATTTCTTTTAGGCACCAATTCTTGTAAGAAGGCCTTTAACTTATATGGAAAGAAAAATGGAGATGTCATTTATTGGATACTTATAGTGTGTCAGGCACTGAGCATGACACTTCAATTTAAAAGGAATATATATAAAAACATGTATATATAAACAGCAGTGTAATGTACAATAAGTCTATGAAGCCTTTTTTACCAACTAGGACCCTCAATTGTGGAGAGTTTATATCAACTACCCAAGGCCATAAATGATGGCTACATTTTAAAAAGAAAAGCATTTCTTTTTTTTACTCTGCCTGCACTTTATATTTTGCCATATTGCCTCTCGGGCTGGGCCAAATCACCCTGACCTATTAGTAAAGTCTGATAAAAAATGAACAAATTATTACTAATTCAGAATGTTCAGTGCTGTATATAAGTCTGTGTATGTGTATGTATATATATACACACAGTAATAATGCATCCTGGAGAGTGTATGGGTATATATATACATGCACAGTAATAATGCATCCATATATACATGACATATAATATATATTATATATAATATGTATATATGTATATATATAATGTGTGTATATATGTATATCTATATAATATGTATATATATATAATATAATATATATATATGGGGCTGGGGTTAAGAAAGATATATATTATTACTAAATAATCCAGAAATACTCAAGAAAAGTGCCATAGTTGATTTCCATGAAGTCTGAATTTCCATTAGATTTAATGGAGGTGACTATGGGGTATGTTATATTTATATCCCATAATTTAAGTAGCACCCCAGGGATATGTATCTTTATAGCACCCCAGGATGAGATTACAATGGATGAGAAATAAAAAAGGGAGAGTAAGGTCTGGAAAAGGTCCTTGGTTGGAATCTATAGACAGTGTCTTCTCTCCCCTTGCTCTGTACCTAGCCACTTCACTTCTCTATGCAAGTTTGAGAAGAGCCTGTCACATCACAGTAGAGATCTAAAGGGGTTCTGTCCAGAAAAACTATGCCAAAATATGACAACTCATATCTACTTAAAGGGCATTGGCAAATGGTTGGTCTTTGAAAACTTCATCTCTTTACGCCTTCACCCCAAGTTCTGAACATCTCCAAGGAGCTTCTGAGTCTTGTTTTTCCAGCAGGGAGGAGGTGACAGCAGCAGTCTGACTCATCTGGAACCACTGTCTCTTCCCGGGCACCCAGAAATGTGCCTGTCTTCTTAATAGTATCCAATAGCATAATATGGTAAAAATGGGCATCCACCAGGAGCCTATAGCACTTCCTCCCACTGAGGGTCAAACACAGACACACATCTCTGAGCCTTCTAAGCAGCTCAGACCTGCACTCTTGCCTGTGTTCCTCTGCCTTTGAATTCACTGGATCTTAGTAGTGACTTAGTAGTTACTCAGTAGTTACCAAAACAGTGCAAAACCATCGCAGTTTCTATGTAAAACAAAACAGAAACCTCATTCTCCGGAGCACACGTGCACTTAACCTAAGTTTGGCATTTGATAGACTTTTCTGCATTTTGTTCTTTTCTGCCTCTCCTACATGGGCTCTCATATCTTTTGTCTTTTTTTCTTTTTTTTTCTGAAAAGGTTTTGACTTAAAACTGAAAATATTCTAAGTGACAAGTAAGTAGCCCCTTCTCAAATAGAACCTGCAATAACATGCCTGGATTACATTAAGGAATGCTGGAGGGGATCCCAAAAACCAGTGTTTGAACAGTCAACCTGACAAAATCCTAGGACACCATTGAAAGAGCTCCTGTTACCTAACTGACTTAGAGCTGATCAGTGTAATCCTCATGATAATGCATTGTCTGACTCCAGGAACCTGTTGCAATAGCCAGCGGGAGGAGGAGGAACAGAGAGCCCTCTGGGAGTGTCCAAACCTCTGCCACAGTAATGAGACATGAACTGCCTTTTCCTCTGGCTCTGCTTTTGAGCAATGTGGACCAAGAAGTTTCAAAGAGTGAGATAACTTAGATTTATTAAGGAAAGTAAGCTGAACATGGAGACAAAAACAGAGAAAACCACAGAAAGAGACCAATAGCTAATGCCCAAATCCCAGGAAGCAGAGCAGTGAGAGTGAATTTCTTGGCAGGAAAACCAGATTGGTCTAGAAAGAAGTTTTGGGAAAATGTTTGAATCAGTCTCAACAGAATGAAAATGTTTCTAAATGAGCCCTTTCACTGGTTTTCTCTTGGACAAGGTGAAGACCAAATGAAGGAAGGAAGAAGGTGGGATGTTTAAGTCTTTGAAAGATAACAAACTTTCCTGTGGCTAGTTAGCCCATTTCTGAGAGTTTATCTCAAGATTCTTCAAAGCATAAGAATGCAAGAGTAGACTTGCACTGGGTCTGTCACCTCCCAAATCTAGGTTGAATGAGGAGGTAGCACAATTCCTGTCTCAGCACCAAAAACTTAGTACCAACAACTGTGACTTTTGTCAAATCTCCTTCCAACTCAGTAAAAAATTCCCCACTATTTGTGATCAACAGTTTTTAAAAATAACACTTCTGCTGTGGCTTCTTTTTTGAAACTGTTTACTCAGAAAGAAAGGTACATATATTTACACTCTGACTGTACTTCATTTCAGGTGATACCGTCCATGAAAAGGAGAGTTGACATAGAATGCCACTCTTGTTTACATCCTATGTCTTATCATGCAGATAAGACTCAGAAAAAATAGAGGGTACTAGAAGGTAGGAGAGGGAGAGAGAGAAGTGAACAATTAGAAGGTATAGTTTATGGCCTCTACATAATTTTGAGAGAGTTTTTATGTTAATTGGACAGCAAGGTAGAAAATAATCTTTAGTGGCATGAATAGCAAGATGGTCCTGTTTACTATCAGCATAAGCTATGGTTAGATTACTATTTCTTATCTCTTGTTCAAAGCTCTACATCAAAGGACTATTATCAACTGTTCAAGTGGACAGCAAAGCCTTGCAATGCCTTACAGCACTCAAGAGTGAGAAAAATTCTAAAGCATTCATTCTTGGGGTAAAGGTAGGCTTTTTATGTATTGAAGAGAAGAGAAAATGGCTGTTATTCTAGTCATGGTACGAAAGCACTGGCAAGATAATAGGAACAGAATAAGTCTCTGGTAAATTAAGGTGCTTAATGAGAAATTAGAGTACCAGAGTGTTTGTGTGAAACTGGAGCTTAATTCTAAACTGGAGGAAAGTTAGAGATTGTATCACAGCAAAACCGTTAAATTTGTTCCACTAATTTTCTTAGTGATTCATTCATTCAACAAGTACTTATTGAGAAACTATTACATACCAAACTCTGTTACGGTGTTGGCAAAACTGCAAACTACAAAGAGCAAAATAGTTAATAATCATGCCATCATAAAGCTTATATCTTAGAATTATCATTTCGCTCAATAATAAATACAACCGTGTTGAGACTGAAAAGATTGGCGATTTTTCTCTAACAAGGTATATGTAAGGTAAAATGCTGAAGTCTTATGATTAATCTGTGGAGAAAAGAGACATAAGAGACATGTGATGTAGTGCAGAGCTTAATTTGTTGGTGTTTATGGGTGTGTGTGTGTGTGTGTGTGTGTGTTTGGGTGGACAAGGGAGGAATTTTAAAATGTGGACTTCAGAAGACATCACAGAGAAGGAATTATTTTGGGGAGAGGTGACTGATCTTGGAGACACTCTATAGTTTTTTCATCCAAAATCACAGCATTGTCTAAAAAGAAAAATTGATTTTCGGAAACCCCTGGGACATTTCCTTTAGGGCCACATGGTT
Source organism: Pan paniscus (assembly GCF_029289425.2). Lineage (NCBI taxonomy): Eukaryota > Metazoa > Chordata > Mammalia > Primates > Hominidae > Pan > Pan paniscus. The sequence goes on along the minus strand of NC_073263.2, from coordinate 81,365,064 downwards.
GCAGTTCACCCCACTCAAGGCAAAAGAGAACTGTATCAAGAAGATGCACTGAGTACAAGAAAGTAATAATGAGGACCAAGTCCACGGATAGACGAGGGGCTATTACCAAGGATGCATCTGGAATTTAATCGGTTAGTAAGCACTATTCCTGCTAAATATTGTTTGGTGCATGGAAATAGACAAAGTATTACCCAATGGCGATACAACCTGGATTTTAAAAAGTAGAAAGGTAGTCTCCTTTAAAAATGTAAGGTGTGACTTGTTACATTTTATACAAGTTTAGAGCAATAATAAAATAATCATTGGGATAAATCCTTATCTTTAAAGATAAGGATTAAAGGATTAAATACAGTATAGTGTATTTTCAAGTGGAAGGACAACAAGGAAGTTCTCTGTAGAAAAGGCCCATCTGTTTGAAGCACTTTCTTTTATTTCTTCACCTTTGCCTTGTATTAGGCTCTTTCCTCTGCATTCCCCTAAAAGTTATGTGATATTTTGTTTTTCAGCACATTCTCGTGGGGTTCTAATATCTTTTGCCTAGTAATACAGATTGTAGCTGATTTGATTACACATAACATTTGCTTTTGTAGGTCAATGTCTATGGATCTGTTCTATGCCCTCATCCATCCACCCAGCACACTCAAAAAACAAATCCAAATAAACCAACAACAAATACCTAAAAGATCAACTGCAGACTAGTCCCAAAGGAGGAAATCAACCCTTTGATTTTAATCTTCGATAAATCCCAGTACAAAAGATGTTCCGTTGTTCATACTCAATTTTAATTTTAGCCATGTTATTTCAATATCAAAATATATTTTAAAAAATCAAAATTTATAAATTATTGCCAAGGTTATAGCATGAAAAAGCCATACCTCATTTTTCTAAAATTCTTTAACAGGCATCTATAGGATAGATACATCTATTCCAAACTATTTTTTAGCCATCTGTTTTGATTCAGTGAGTCTTGCTGTTGGCATGCGCTAAAATTTTAGTTCCAAATGTGATGCCATTTTTTTTTTTCTCTTTCAAATTGGGTCAATGTAATAAAGGGAAATGACGTTTTCTTCACACAGTAGAAGTAGCCCAACTAAATACTGCACATAAAAATTCTCTTAGGAAATTAAATCAAATAAGTTGTTTTTGAGGAATGGCCAAAGGTCAATATTAAAAGCAGCTCGTCTTCTATCATATGTGGTATTTTAGGAGGTTTATAAAAGTCTAGTGAATAGAGAAGCAGCATTTTAAGTAATCTTCAGAATAAGGAAACACAAAGGCTGGGTCCAGTTGACTGAAATGGGGCTGATGCAATCCACTGTCTCCTCAATGGACTGAGCCACAAGTAATATAAACCATGAAGATAATTGGTGTGATTAGATTAGTCATGCCAAAGTGGAGTTTAGCAGTCACCTATAGACAGCCTGCTAAAGTCCATATTGTTTCAGTTCTCTCCCAATCTAGCAGACTGTTGGAAGGCATTATTAAACACAGGTGTTCCTCATCTAGGAAAACAGGTTAACAAAATTCCAAATTCTCAAAAAAGTTCCTATGAAATAATTCAAACTGGAGTAGAATTTTCCCTGCAAGTTACCCTTAAAGTATAAACTGCTTTATGCAAGTAAGCATTGTTTGATTTGCAAAAACTTAAATTGTACTAAACATTTCTATGACACATTCATTGTGTAAAACAGATGGTACATGAATCAAAATCTCAACTTTTATTGAATGTTAAGCTCAGAGGAACTGATTTATTCTAGATTACTCTAAGTTCAAAAGCCCATTTTACACAAAATAATGGAGAACAAAGGATAACCAATCTGACCACAGCAGTCACAAATCTTAAAGATTGAACTCAACCATCATCACATTGCAAACTTTTAAAATATAGAATGTTCAAGCCCCTACACCATTTTTAATCTATATAATGTTGACTGTAGTGTATGAATCCTTCAACAGTCACGATTCAAGTTTGACCTTTCACTTTCTTATCTAGAGAAAATTTCATTTTCAAGTATCTAAGAATATTTAAACTATTTAAAGTATTTCAAGAGAACTTATGGCACATGTCACCCAAGCTCAATAGCTAACAGTTGCTGCCACCTATAGGCCCAATCTCAAGAGAAAGGGCTGGGGACATGAACAAAGGTTTGCATGTTTCAAAGGCAACAAAGCAAGTTTTTTCCTCATTAAAAATGAAGTTGGTATCCACAAACTTTTGATGCAACTCTCTGAAAAAATGAAATTAGATGTGACAAATTTCACTTGTTTCATCAATGACATGCTATTTAAACCACCTCATAAAGGGCAAGAACTTTAAAGCATCAGCCTTTCTACTCACAAAGCAACCAAAGGAAACAAAATGAAGCAAGTTAGCTAGGTCTTCAGTCACATCTAATTGTGATTTTCATGGCTATATAATCGATATGAAAATGAGTGACAAGGATATACTGTCTTTTGCACCTACTAGCATGTATCACATGTGACAGTCAGGATTCCTTTAGATTCTCTCCCATCTGGAGATTTTGTGAACTCTTCCTTGTGTCAAATAAAGTAAAAAGAAGAAAAAAAGTGAATCCATATAAAAACTCAGAATTAGATCTCATCCTCGGGATTTCTTTTTTCAGTAAAATGAAGATAAAAATGACTACCTTAAAATTTCATCTTAAAAATTATATTTATGTATGTGTGTATATATATTCATTGAATATGTATATATATATATATATACACTCAATGAATAGCATACAGCAAAGTTATAAAAATGTTCATCCTGTTACACTCACTAATTTTGTAATATTCTACAAGTCATTTCATAATTGGACTTTTGTTTTTTCATTTGTAAAATGAAGAGCTTAGACTAAGTAATTTCTAGATTCCTCCTACACTGAATATTCTAGCATAAGGCATTTGAGTTTGGCATTCTCTCTACCCACGCCAGTTGGACCCATTTCTGTATTTGGGCTAACCTTATGCTGCATGAATGGTTGGAGATCAAGTCCCTCCAGCCACGTGTTCCCTCTATATTTCAGGACACCAAATAATAGAAGAGAAAAAAGTTATAACTTTTCTTCATATGGCTGATGTCCATTTCAGTATTCTGAAATACAACTATCCCCCTTCTTATAAACTAAATATGGCCCCCCCCAAGAATTCATATGTTGAAGTCCTAACCCCTATTACCTCAGAATGGTACTGCCTTAGAGACAGGGTCTTCAAAGAGGTGATTAAGTCAAAATGAGGTTGTCGGGCGTGTGCCCTAATTCAATTCCTATAAGAAGAAGCAATCCGGACACAGAGAGACACAATGAGTGTGCTCACAAAGAGGAAAGACCACGTGAGGACACTGCAAAAAGGTACCAGAAAAAGTATCTACAAGTCAAGAAAAGTGGCTTCAAAAGAATGTAACCCTGCTGACACCGTGATCTTGGATTTCAAGCCTCCAGAACTGTGAGAAAATAGATTTCTGTTGTTTAAGCCACCCAGCCTATGGTATTTTGTCACAGCAACCATAGCAAATTCATACACTCCTTGAACTAACTCTGAGAATTTTTCAACAGTTTGACCCTTGAACAACACTGGTTTGAACTGCAGGGATCAAGTTCAGTAAAAGTTACATGGACTGTCCTGACTCTCCTGTCTCCACTTTCATGTCCTCCCCCTCTTCCACCTCTGATACCCCTGAGACAGCAAAACCAACCCCTCCTCTTCCTCCTTTTCCTCAGCCTACTCAACATGAAAACAATGAGGATGAAGACCTTTAGGATAATCCACTTTCACTTAATGAATACTAAATATATTTTATCTTCCTTCCGATATTCTTAATAATATTTTTTCTCTTCTCTAGCTACTTTATTGTAAGAATACGGCATATAATACTTAGAGCATATAAAATATGTGCTAGTCGACTGTTTATGTTATCGGTAAGGCTTCCAGTCAACAGTAGACTACCAGTAGTTAGGTTTGGGGAGAGTTAAAGGTTATATGCCGATTTTCAATTGTAGGGAGGTCAGTACCCCTAACTTCTGCATTGCTCAAGAGTCAATGGTATTTATGCTCTCAGATTCCTTATATTTAAAATAGAGATAACAGTTTCTTTGAAAGTTATAAGATTAAAAACAATGATTTATATAAATAGCCTACTGTGCATCTAACACAATGCAGTGGCTCAAACATTAATCCTTTTCCTTACTTAGTCCTGCCTCTGCTGTTAAGTGAATAATCTTAGGAATGTAATTTCGCCTATGTTTTCTCTTCCAGTAGCCACCTAGTCTCTGTGTACATTTAATATGACAGAATATTTTTATAAATATTTATATGTAATATATTTTGTGAAACTATATACATTAAATGCAGTTATATTTAACAAGATGTATGTTTAAAATAAAAAATACATATGAAATCAAAACCATCTTAATCAATCTGGACTATACCGATGCCATTTCTGGGTGAATTCTTAGACTTGCTCTGCAAAACGTCATGGATTTTACCACTAAAACACTTCAAAGTCTAAATGTTCGTTCAAATATTATCTTAGGGATACATATCTGCTGAGCTTCCAAAAAGTTAACAGATGATCAGGATATATTAATATATGTTTTTCTCTTCCTACCTTCTAGCAAAGGCCCACACAAGAAAGCCACAGGTGCTTCTCTTACACCCTCCATCTTCTCTCCTCCCCACACTCCACCTTCCATTACATCCCATTCTCAGCCTTGTTGTGTCAGTATAGGTTTAATTAGTATCTTCCTAATACACTTTTTAAAAATTTATTTCGAAAGATTTTATAAACTAGTAAAGCTCAGCGCTAATGAAAACAAAATCTGTAACCATACTTGTAAAATGATACTAATTCAAGGAAGGGAAACTTTCAAAAACAACATTTTACCTTTCTTTTTCTATAGGCCCAATCCCCTAATCTTTTTATTTCTATCTTTTCACTTTTCCCCCACTCAAAAACCCAAAGCAAAATCTTTTCAGAAGCCCATGAAAAAAAGAAAAAGAATGAAAACAAATATGAGCTAATTGGAAAATGAACTGTTCTAGTTCAGTTCAAGTTTTTTGGCAACGATCCAGAATTAAATAAGAACAAGATCACATACCCACAGTGAAAAGTGAATATGTATATAGTATAAAAGTAAGTGGAGGACTAAACAGTTACACATCTAATTGAAGAAAAAGCTACCTTTGGTAATCAGGTAAAACCTGGAATTTTTCTCATATGTGACAGCATTTTGTGACTATCATAATCCCACCATGTAAGAGAATAAGTAATATAGCAAAGTTTTCAAAATGAGAAATGCTTGAAAAAACAGATAATAAAATTTGAGGAACCTTATCTTTACCATAAGTGGTAAATACACAAAAAGAGAAAAATAATTTGAAACAAAAAAGGACAGTCATAAATTTGTCTATCTAGTTCTTGAGATACAAGTGAAGCCAAGTATGATCAGTTATTTAAGAAACAGAACAATAAAAGAGAAAATAAAGAAGTAGACATCTATTAAAACTTCAGTTAGTATCTTTGGTGGACACTTAGTTAACTGACTTAATTCCACTCGCAACTCCTCTTGAAATACCTCCCAATGATTAATCTAGTGTAGCCATGTGACTTAATTCTGAACAGTGATATGTAAGCATCAGTCACTGTGTAGGACTTTCAGGAAAGTATTTAAAAATATGTAGATATCTTTAGATATAGAAGAGATATAGATTAGGGCTGGGAGCGGTGGCTCACGCCTATAATCCCAGCACTTTGAAAGGCCGAGGCAGCGGATCACCAGGTCAGGAGATTGAGACCATCCTGGCCAACATGGTGAAACCCCGTCTCTACTAAAATACAAAAAAATTAGCTGAGCATGGTGGCCCATGCCTGTAGTCCCAGCTACCTGGGAGGCTGAGGCAGGGGAATCACTTGAACCCAGGAGGCGAAGGTTGCACTGAGCCAAGATCATGCACTGCACTCCAGCCTGGTGACAGAGCAAGACTCCATCTTAAAAAAAAAAAAAGAAAAGATACAGATTAAATTCAGTCTTTGGCTTTTATCTCTTCTTGTTGTTTGGAACCTGATGTAATGTCTGGAAGCTCAGTAACTTTCATGTGACCATGCAGGGGTAAGCATGAGGAAAGAGGCCTACATGCTAAAGATGACAGACCTTCAAAATGGAGAGACTGTCTTCACTAGAACAACTCCAATCTGCCTATCCTCAGATTCTTGCTGCAACAGACAAATACATTCTTTTGTTTTTGAAGCTACTATAATTGGATTTTCTACTACTCATGGTCAAACACACTTAGAATTGTTACAGTCTCCTCAAAGAGATTCATAAGATAGTTCATCCATAAAACAAGAACAGTTTGCTATGAAAAAGGAACAGCCAGAGAATTTGAAACATAAGATTGGCAAATTAAAAAAATACAAAGGGAAGACTAAAAGAGTAAAATCATTTTCTCTCATTATAAAACAAAAAGCAGAAGCATAAAATATGAGAGGAAAGTTTAGATACATGGCAGATAAACTGAGGGGCATAAAATTTGGTCCAATAATGTATTTAGAGAGAAAAGAACAAATGGAAGAATAGAACCAAAAAATTTGAGAGAGCTTTTTTCCACCTCTGAACTGAAGTAAAGCATACACATGAAACTGAAAGGAAATACTAAATGTCAAACAAAATGAGTGGAAAAAATGTCTATAGTATGGCACATTATAAGGAAGTTTCAGAATGTAAGAATACTGAATAGATCTAATAAGCTTCCAAGAAGAAAATACAATAAATTTTATCTTCAAAGAAATTTTCATCAGACTTTTCATCATCAATAGAAGATGCTATTAGAAAAATGTATTAGCAATGTATTTAAAGTTCTATAGGCAAATGATTTTCAATGTAAAGTTGTGCATTCAACCAAACTATCATTTGAGGGTATAATAAATGGTATAATAAGGAGTCTGACTCCATTCTTCATATTTCAACACTGGAAGTTTTCAATCTCCACTCCTCTCTCTTCCCCTCTTTCCCCACATCTAGGCAAACTGATAAGAAGGACCCTGCACTTCCTCCCTAGGCACTATCAGGAATTTCAAATTCCCACCCTGGCTTTACCCGCTAACCACAATAAAGTCAGAGTCACTTGTTCCTTCCTTCACTCAAGTCATTTCTGATTGGCTTGGGTACCTGCCCTGCTATCCTCAGAAAGCCCCATTATGTGAGCAATAAACACTTTTTTTTTTTTTTTTTGAGACAGAGTCTCGCTCTGTCACCCAGGCTAGAGTGCAGTGGCCTGATCTTGGCTCACTGCAAGCTCCGCCTCCCGGGTTCAGGCCATTTTCCTGCCTCAGCCTCCCGAGTAGCTGGGACTACAGGCGCCTGCAACCACGCCCGGCTAATTTTTTGTATTTTTAGTAGAGACGGGGTTTCACTGTTAGCCAGGACGGTCTTGATCTCCTGACCTCGTGATCTGCCCGCCTCGGCCTCCCAAAGTGCTGGGATTACAGGTGTGAGCCACCGCGCCCAGCCTCAATAAACATTTTTATACCAACTTGGGGAATGTATGGTGTCATCAGTCTCAATACTTAAACCAATTTTGGGTGGAGAATTGATCCTGCCTACTGCAAAGCAACCTCAAGACAGAGGCTAAATAAATAATTTTCTAATATACAAGGCCTCAGAAACCTAACTTTCCATGCAATCTTTCTGAAAAAATAAAAATCTTTTGAAGATATTCTCCAGAAATGCACAAAATGTTCCCAAGATGATATCCACTAAAAAAAGAAATGTGATTCAAGACATAGAGGACTTAATCCAGGAGCATGATGAAAATAAATCCTGAGGTTTCTATGGCAGGTCCAGAAATGAGTCAGACCAAAATAGAATAGACAGTTAGAACTCTGAGAAGTCAAAATTTCTAGAACTTCAGGACAAATAGCATTATTAAGAAGTTTAAACTTCTTAATGATTTATAAACTTTTAAAATATATAAAAAAGGGTTTATATAAAAATGTTTCCTATATCAACAATAATAAAGAGAGATAATTGAAAATTTCAGGGGAAAAGCTCAAAAAAATTTAAAATTCAAACAAGTAAATTAAAATGAGAAATGATTTTGAGCATAAAATTTTTAAAAAACCATCTTTGATATTTGTTTAGTGATATAGAGTTATTATTTACTTATCTGTGATTCAAATTATATTAGTTGGTTCTTCAGAAAAAATATACCATAATTATTGTATTATAAATCTTTTAAATTACTTTTTAATTTTAGAATCAACCTACAGACAAAGCACAGAAGACTTACCTACAGTGTCAGAGTAGAATGCAATTGTTAAAAATCTCAACAATGAAAAACAACATCTTAGCTAGCAGATGCCTGAAATAAAGATGGAGAGGAGAAGAGGAGAGATGTAAAAAGGTGTTAACTGATTATTCTGAGAGTGGGAAATCAAAAGATACAGTGAACATTTGAAAAAACAAGAATGAGATTTAAGTACATTATTTAAAGTCGAAATAAGAAAAAATAGAACTAAAAAATGTAATCAATGAAACCTGGGATTCAAAGGGGAGAAGAAATGAGGAAAGGAAATAATGCACTAAATTCCTTACTTCTTAGAGCAGAGCATTATTAAAACTATTTACAATCATAGGTCAAGAAATAAGGCCATACTATTTGGAGTTCTAGTAGTCATCCCTAGAAAGACTAAAAACAATAAGAGTTCATTTTTAACTCTACCAGTTTGGTTACCTCTAGTAAGGGGGACTGCAAGGAAAAAAAAAACATTGAAAGTAGAAACTTTATTTAATTTTATTTTCTTCTAGAACATTTGCATTTTTTACCACGTTCTATTATTATACATTGACATATATTTAATTCCAGATCATCCATTTACTAAGTCTGTGACTTATGTGATATGTTTCAAATTACCTAACTTCTCTGTATCCCAATCATCTCATTTGTAAAACACAAATAAAAATTATACTTACTTCACGGATTGTTCTGAGAATTAAACAAAGCACAATCCTCCAATAACTCTGACCACCTGAACTTTCACCTTCTCATTTATGAAATAGTGTCTCTCTTGAATTAGCCCAAAGTAAAGCAGTATCAGGAGGAGAGTTACCAGAAAATGAGAAGTCATATTGACCTCATGGTGAGTTAAAAAAAAATGTATCTTCTATCTTTTTTTTTTTTAAATGAACCAATGCTAGCACATCCTCTCCATCCATCCTTTATATATGCTCTTTCTGGACCAAATATCAGGATTTTACATGTAGACTCATTAGGAGCCATCTGCAAAGATTTAGCCATCATTCTGGGTAATCAGGGTCAATGCCTTTGTGTAGGTTTTCTATATCCATAAGAGAATATGGATGTTCAAAACTGGAAAAAAGTCTGGAAGTGGATTCAACAAGGGCCCTCATTCCCTGCAGTTGGAAATCAAGAGCACTGATTTTAAGTAAAGGGGTACTTGAGTCATCCAAAATAAATCTTTGAGCTTTTTATACTTTTGAGCTCATTATCAACTTCTCTAAAAAGCCTACAGTAGATGTTAACAACTACAGTGACCATCTTTAAATTCTGTCTGCCCCTGGTCTGTGAATGTCATCTTCTGTTAGAGGTTTGCAAAGTTTTTATTTTATTATTACTATTACTTTTACAACAAGGAGAGTTTCTAAGGCTAAGTGACATAACTGGCAGCAAACTCATCAGAAACCCACCTTCCTTATCTGTAAGATACTCTCTTCAGCAGTTAGTAAAAGCACAATATGGAAGAAAGCCCATTTGCCCAATCCAGGATTAATAATAATGGTGCAAAGAGATGCTTTACTTTCTTTACTTTTAAGAGGAGTTTCAGGTGGGGACCTTCTTAAACACGAAATGCAAAATGCAGCCTATTAACTATTGAGTATGTGTGTTACAAAGAAAAATTATTTGTTATTTTACAGTGTCTTTTATAATAGAAAAAAATCTAAAACTGACAGCATTAGTGGCAGCCATAGAAAGGCACATACATGTCTTCTTCTAGGATCCTTAGCTTTAGCAAACTGAAACATAAGGCCAAATGATGATATTTTGGATGGTGCTTTATTGACAACATGTTTTTGCAAATATATGTAATTTATTTTTATTCAAAGATAAATTATTCAAATGAGAAATTATCTTAGAGCCTCTTAAATTTAAGAATCTTAGAGCAAGGCACTTACTATTAGCAACCCACCAAATCATGTTTATTTGAAATAATTCTTCCACATAATATATTCGATTAGAAAGGATTCATTGAATACTGTCTTTATTCTAATGCTTGTAGCATTTTGAGATGTGTGAGAAAAAAATAATTTAGAAGTTTGCAATAAATACATATTTAGAAGTTTATAAATAAATAATAGAAAATAAAAATAGCTGGAGATACTTCTGCAATTACTTCTTTGCACTGGTCATGAGCCTGCTCACCTATGGTGGTTCTAATAAACACCTTGTCCCCTTGGTACTGATAGTCTCACTCATTATTTACTCATCTATACCCTTAATAGGATGGTTTAGTCTTTCAAATCAGGGACTTTGTCTCTTCATCTTATATAAACAGGACGTAGTAAAAGTATGTGGTACATAGCACTCAATAAACAGCTATATATACATGAGCTTCCTCCAACCATAAGGCTCTGGAATCAGGCAATTGGGCTTCAAATACCTCTTGGGCAAGGTATTTAAGCTCTTCAAGCCTCATTTGCCTCATCTGTAAGTCAGAAACAATATTTACCGTAGTGTATGGTGATAGCTAAAGGAAATAGATGAAAAATTCCTAGCATATTTCAAGTAGTCAATAAACATTAGTTACTATCAAACATCTTAATGAACTGGTTTATCTTGGCCTCTACCAACATTCCATTCTTGAAATGCTGAATACTTAGAAAGTGTTGGACAATTGTTTAATGAATAAGTCAATAGACTAAAGCAATGTGGTATAATGAAATTAACATTAATAGAATTTGAAATCGGATAACCTGAGTTTGAGTCCCAGCTCTAAAAATTTAGGAAATCATTCAACTGTTTGAATTCTGTTTCCATACCTATAAAATGAAAATAATGATATTACTCCACTATTTCCAGAGACTTAAACTGGAAAATCTTTATAAAATGAAATATATGAAGCAATTATCATTTTATTATTATTGTTACCTAATATTAAAACCACCCATAAGAAGTAATCAATCAAACAAATTTGGATAACAGGTATAAAGACATAAAGAAACATGGTCTACTTCAGATTTTCATTGTTTAGCTGGGTGTGTTACCATCCCATAAGGAAATCCAGAAAGAGTAAGAGAAAAAGAGGACAAAAAACATTAGCAATATAGACAGAAGAGATTTGTCTATATTGTTCATTCAAATAAACTTGTTTATCTAAATAAATTTAAGTCAGTGCAGGAAACACAGTCTGTAATAACTAGTTTTTACTAACATCAATGCTTACTCTATGAAGGCAATGTCACTATTTTCTGAAAGGAGATTGCCTTCTGACCTCATAGGAAATATATTGTAGATCCAGAGCCAGAGAGACAGAAACAAAAGCTTCTTATTTTTCGGCTTTAGAAAAATCTCTTCATTGTCTGTATACATTTATCATTTTTGTCTGCTCAATTACATTGATGATTAACCTAAAATAATATCTCAGTTAAAAATGTATGTAAGTGTAATACAAATAAAATAATGCTAGTACATGAAAATAATATTCACCATTTTATAGTACTAGCTAAACAATACAAATATTAGATTGCTACCAAAGAAAATCATTTTAAAGTTTATCATTAGTTTTGAGTACAAAACTGACAACATTTTATAAATTGTGTATTTATTTAAAGTATTGGATATGATCATACATTACCTTGGAAATTTCTCAGCATCCATGAGTTTGTTCAGCACCTATGCTGCTTAAGCATATTATTGAACACCATTAAAAGTGTGATAGACAGATGTCTAAATGAAATATAGCCAGCCGCTGTGAGGCAGCCTGAACTAGACCCCAAAGTGGCTCACCCATTCTTATTTCAAGAATTTTACATGAAAAAGGATTCAAAGTGAAACTGATTTTTAATCTTGATAAACAATACTAAAACCCATTTTAAGAACTATCAGAGAAAAAGCATTATTTATATTTTAATATCTAATTTATATCCTAGAATTTATCTACAAAACTTACTGTTCCTTAATGGGTTTAAAAAATGATGTACATAGAAATACATTATGTAATGAGGAGTTTTAGCTGAGACTGTACTTATCTCCCGAAATTGCTAAATAGGCTCTCATTTTAAAGGACAAGCAGATTGTTTCTCTCGAAGTAGAGCCTCAGATTCTTTCTTTCCTGCTGAAATTGCAAGATCTTAAAAAAGCTAGGTTATGAAGGAAAACATTTTCTTGTGTCTGGAACTGTTATCTCTGCACATGAGGATTCTTTTAGTAAAATACCTTCTTTCCTGGACCTGGGAGTGTGCAGATAGGAAAGACATCAATTAGGATATACTCCTTGTGGAAGAGGTGAGTCAGCCCCAACCAGTTTAAAGCAAGGAGGAGAAGCTGAACCCTATCAAGGTGAAGCCAGCCAAAAGCTCAGCAGAGAGGTGCCCACAAGAAAGATATTAAGGGGCCTGTATCTGAGGACTCTGAGAGCACCCATATCTAGCATCCAGTCTTGAGGTCTGTGCACAAATTCCCTTCTGTGGCTCTCTAAGTCTTCAGTAAAGTTACAAGAATATAAACTCTGCAGTGGGAAATTTGGGGGCAACCTTGAGCTACTCTTGGAGAGAAAAATTTTAAGAGAGTGACAGCAACCTGTGAGCAGGTTGGCAAGGTGGCCCAAGGTGATTTTCAAAAGAGTAGGGCAGTCAAAAGCTGTCCATGAGCACAAGGGATAATTAGGATGGATTTGGGGAAATATGGAAGCATTCCCTCAACATTCCCAGGAAACTTTGATGAGGGAAACCAAAAACGATGAGACTTTGGGTACTCAGGCAAGATAAGGAGTTCCTACCATTACATCTTGGGTAGCATAAGTGGCCTTATTTTGCTTCAATCATCTGAAGCATAACCAGTCTCCTCTATTTACCACACATGCCATACAAATACACTATGGGCTTCAGGCCCATCACAGCTATTCCAAGAGTTGAGGGGACCAAAATATTGGTCAACAGTTGGGGAGTTCTGAGCTGACAGTATCCAATACAGTGGCCAGCAGCATTGTATGGCTATTGAGCATTTGCAGTGTAGCAAGCCCAAACTGAAAAGTGTTGTACGTATAACCCACACACTAGATTTAGAAGACTCAGTATAAATATGTATATATAATCTGTAATATATAATTAATAATTTGTAATAGATTACATATAAAAAGGATAACATTTTGGATAGTCTGGATTAAATAAAATATATTAAAACTAATTTCAGGCCAGGCATGGTGGCTCACGCCTGTAATCCCAACACTTTGGGAGGCCGAGGTGGGTGGATCACCTGAGGTCAGGGTTTCAGAACCAGCCTGGCCAACATGGCGAAACCCCATCTCTACTAAAAATACAAAATTAGCTGGGCATGATGCACATGCCTGTAATCCCAGCTACTTGGGAGGCTGAAGCAGGAAAATCGCTTGAACCTGGGAGGTGGAAGTTGCAGTGAGCCGAAATTGTGCCATTGCACTCCAGCCTGGGCAACAAGAGTGAAACTCTATGTCAAAAAAAACAAACAAATGAACAAACAAACAAACAAAAACCCACTAATTTCAGCTGCAATTCAGTTGACACACTAAACAATGCATCAGAGTCTCTCAACAGCAGAACTGATCAAGCAGAAGAAAGAAATGGTGAGCTTGAAAGCAAGCTATTTGAAAATACGTGGTCAGAGGAAATGAAAGAAAAAAGAATAAAAATGAATGAAGCATACCTACAAGTTCTAGAAAATAGCCTCAAAAGTGCAAATCTAAGAGTTATTGGCCTTAAAGAGGAGGAAGAGAGACAGACTGGGGTAAAAATTTTATTTGATTGAATAACAGATAACTTTCCAAAATGAGAGAAAGATATCAACACTAAAGTACAAGATGGTTGTAGAATACTAAGCAGATTTAACCCAAATAATACTATCAAGACAATGCATAATCAAACTCCCAAAGTTCAAAGATAAAGGGTCCTAAAAGCAGCAAGAGAAAAAAAACAAATAGCATACAATGGAATGCCAATGTCTGGCAGCAGGCTTCTCAGTGGAAACCTCCCAGGCCAAGAGAGAGTGGCAAGACATATTTAAAGTGCTAAAGGAAGAAAAAAAAAATTATCATAGAATAGCACATCCAGCAACAATATCCTTTAAACATGAAGAAGAAATAGACTTTCCTAGTCAAACAAAAGCTGAGGGATTTCATCAATACCAGAACTGTCTTACAAGAAATGCTAAAGGGAGTTCTTCAATCTGAAAGAAAACATTAACAAACAATAAGAGATCATGTGAAGGTACAAAACTCATTGGCAATAGTGAATACACAGACAGACATAGAATATTATAACCCTGAAATTGTGGTGTGTAAACTACTCATATCTTGAGTAGAAAGACTAAAAGATGAACCTATCAAAAATAGTAATTATGACAACTTTTCAAGACCTAGACAATATAACAAGATATAAATAGAAACAAAGTTAAAGTGAATGTGATGAGATTAAAGTATACAGTTTTTGTTAGTTTTATCTTTGTTTTTGCAATCAGTGTTAAGTTGTCATCAGTTTGAAATAATGGGTTATAAGATGTTATTTGTAAGCCTCATGGTAACCTCAAATCCGAAAACCTACAACAAATACATGCAAAAAAAAAAAAAAGTAAAAAATTAAGACATACCACCTGGAAAAATTGCCTTCACTAAAAGGAAGATGGAAGGAAAGAAGGAAGGAAGGAAGGAAGGAAGGAAGGAAGGAAGGAAGGAAGGAAGGAAGGAAGGAAGGAAGGACCACAAAATAAAAAAAAAACAGTATCAAATATCAAAATGGCAGGAGTAAGTCCTTACTTATCAATAACATTGAATGTAAATGAACTAAACTCTCTAATCAAAAGAGTGGCTGAAGGGATTAAAAAAAACAAGATCCAATGATCTGTGGCCTACAAGAAACACACTTCACCTATAAAGACACACATAGACTAAAAATAAAGGCATGGGAAAAAGATATCCCACACAAATGGAAACAAAAAAGAGCAGGAGTAGCTATACTTACATAGGATAAAATAGATTTCAAGACATAAACTATAAAAAGACACAAAGATGGTCATTATATAATAATAAAGGGGTCAATTTAGCAATAGGATACAATTATAAATACATATACATAAATATTAAAGAAAATTAATAATAAAGGTCAGAGCAGAAATGTATGAAATTGAAATGAAATAAACAAAAATATTTGTAATTGTTACATATATATACACACATACATATATATATGCACACAAACACACACACACACATACATCCAAGCACCTAGATATATAAAGCAATATTATTGGAGCTATAAGGAGAGATAGGCCCCCAATAAAATAGCTGGAGATTTCAACACCCCACTTTCAGCATTGGACAGAATTTCCAGACATAAAATCAACAAAGAAACATTGGACTTAATCTATACAATAGACCAAATGGATCTAATACATATTTACAAAACACTTCATCCAATGGCTGCAGAATACACATTTTTCTCCTTAGCACATGAATCATTCTTGAGGACGGACCATATGTTAGGCCACAAAACTCAACTTAAAACATTTTAAAAAATTAAAATCATATCACATATCTTCTCTGACTACAACAGAACAAGAAATCAATAGCAATAACAAGTATACAAACACGTGAAAATTGAATAAGATGCTCCTGAACAACCAGTGAGTCAATAACAAATTTAAAAGTTAAAATTTAAAATTTCTTGGAAAAGAATGAAAATGGAAAATGGAAACACAACATACCAAAACCTATAGGATACAGTGAAAGCAATACTAGAGGAAAGCAATAAGAGCCTACATCAATAAAGAAGAAAAACGTCAAATAACTAATCTAAAAATGTGTCTTAAAGAACTAGGAAAGAGAATGAAACCCAAAATTAGTAGAAATAAATAATAAAGATCAAAGCAGAAATACATGAAATTGAAATGAAATAAATATAAAAGATCAACAGAAATGAAAAGTTGATTTTTTGAAAAGATAAACAAAATTGACAACCCTTTAGACAGAAAGAGAGAGCCAACCCAAATACGTAAAATCAGAGATGAAAAAGGAGACATTACAACTGATACTGCAGAAATTCAAAGGATCATTAGGGACTACTATGAGCAACTATATACCAATAGCTTAAAAAACTTAGAAGAAATTGATAAATTCCTAGACACATACAGCCTACCAAGATTGAACCATGAAGAAATCCAACTCCTAAATAGACCAGTAACAAGTAATGAGATTGAAGCCATAATAAAAAGTCTCCCAGCAAAGAAAACCCTGGGACCCAACGGCTTCACTGTGGAATTTTGCCAAATAAAGAATTAATATCAATACTACTCAAACCATTTCAAAAAGCAGAGGCGGAGGGAATACTTCCAAACTTATTTTATGAGACCATACTACCGATACCAAAACTAGACAAAGACACTTCCAAAAAAAAAAAAAAATCCCCAAACCAAAACTACAAGCTAATATTCCCCATGAACATTATTGCAAAAGTCCCCAACAAAATACTAGCAAACCAAATCCAACAACACATTTAAAAGATTATTTATCGGCCGGGCGCAGTGGCTCATGCCTGTAATCCCAGCACTTTGGGAGGCTGAGGCGGGTGGAGCACGAGGTCAGGAGATCGAGACCATCCTGGCTAACACGCTGAAACCCTGTCTCTACTAAAAATACAAAAAAATTAGCTGGGTGTGGTGACGGGTGCCTGTAGTCCCAGCTACTCAGGAGGCTGAGGCAGGAGAATGGCGTGAACCCAGGAGGTGGAGCTTGCAGGGAGCCGAGATCGCGTGCCACTGCACTCCAGCCTGGGCGACAGAGCAAGACTCTGTCTCAAAAAAAAAAAAAAAAAAAAGATCATTTATCATGACCAAGTGGGATTTATCACAGGGATGGAAGGATGGTTCAACATAAGTAAAATCAATCAATATGATACATCATATCAACAGAATGGACAAAAATCATGATTATTTCAATTGATGCTGAAAAGGCATTTGATAAAATTTAACATCCCTTCATGATTAAAAAACAAAACCCTCAAAAAACTGGTTACAGAAGAAGCATACCTCAATACAAGAAAAGCCATATAGGACATATCTGCAGGTAGCATCATACTGAATTAGGAAAAACTGAAAGCCTTTCCTTTAAGATCCGGAATGTGATAAGGAGGCCCACTTTCACCACTGTTATTCAACACAGTACTGGAGGTCCTCGCTAGAGCAGTCAGACAAGAGAACAAAATAAAAGCCATCCAAATTGGAAATGAAGAAGTCAAATTACCTTTGTGCTACAGATGGCATAATCTTACATTTGGAATAACCTAAAGACTCCACCAAAAACCTACTACAATTAATTAAAAAATTTAGTAAAGTTGCAGAGAAAAAATCAACATACAAAAATCAGTAGTAGTTCCAGCAATGAACAAGCTGAAAGAAATCAAGAAAGTATTCCCATTTATAACAGCTACAAATAAAATACCTCAGAATAAACTTAACCAAAGAAGTGAGAGATCTCTACAATGAAAACTATAAAACACTGATGCAATAAATTGAAGAGGACACTAAAAAAATGGAAAGATATTTCTTGCTCATGGATTAGAAGAATTAGTATTGTTAATGTCCATACTACCCAAAGCAATCTACAGATTCAATGCAACCCCAAAATACCAATGGCATTCTTCACAGAAATAGAAAAAAAAAATCCTAAAATGTATATGGGACCAAAAAAGACCCAGAATAGCCAAAGCCATCCTAGGCAAAAAGGAGAAAACTGGAGGAATCACATTACCTAACTTCAAATTATACTACAGAGCTATTGTAACCAAAACAGCATGGTACTGGCATAAAAACAGACATACAGACCAATGGAACAGAATGGAGAACCCAGAAACAAATTGATAAATCTACAGTGAACTCATTTTCAACAAAGGGGACAAGAATATACATTGGGGAAAGGGCAGTCTCTTCAATAAATGGTGCTGAGAGAATTGGATAGCCATATGAATGAAACTATATGTCTATCTCTCACCATATACAAGAATAAAATCAAAATGGATTAAAGGCTTAAATCTAAGACCTTAATCTATGAAATGACTAAAAGAAAACATTGGAGAAACTCTCCAGGACATTGGTCTAGGCAAAGATTTTTTGAGTAATACCCCAAAAGCACAGTCAACCAAAACAAAAATGGACAAATACGATCACATCAAGTTAAAAAGCTTCTGCACAGAAAAGGAAACAATCAACAAAGTGAGGAGACAACCCACAGTATGGGAGCAAATACTGGCAAACTATCCATATGACAAGGGATTAATAACTAGAATCTATAAGGAGCTCAAACAACTTAATAGGAAAAAATCTAATAATCTGACTTAAAAATGAACAAAAGATCTGAATAGACATTTCTCAAAATAAGACATACAAATGTCAAAACAGGCATATGAAAAAGTGCTCAATATCATTGATCATCAGATAAATGCATATCAAAACTACAATGAGATATTATCTCACCCCAGTTATAATGGCTTTTAACCAAAAGACAGGTAATAACAAATGTTGGTGAGGACATGGAAGAAAGGAAACCCTTGTTCATACACTTTTGGTGGAAATGTAAATTAGTACAGTCACTCTGCAGAACAGTATGGAGGTTCCTCAAAAAACTAAAAATAGAACTACCATATGATCCAGCAATCCCACTGCTAGATATATATCTAGAAGAAAAGAATTCAGTATATCAAAGAGATATCTGCATGCTGATGTTTATTGCAGCACTATTCACAATAGCCAAGATTTGGTAGCAACCTAAGTGTCCAGCAAAAGACAAATGGATAAAGAAAATATGGTGCATATACACAATGAAGTACTATTCGGCCATAAAAAGAATGAGATACTATCATTTGCAACAACATGGATGAAACTGGAGGACCTTATATTAAGTGAAATAAGGCAGGCACAGAAAGACAAATTTCACATATTCTCACTCATTTGTGGGAGCTAAAAATTAAAACAACTGAACTCATGGAGAGAGAGGCTAGAATGATGGTTACCAGAGGCTAAGAAGGGTAGTGGGTGGGGTATGTGGATGGTTAACAGATACAAAAATATAGTTAGATAGAAAGAATAAGATCTAGCATTTGATAGCACAGCAGGGTGATTACAGTCAGCAATAATTTATTGTACATTTAAAAATAACGAAAAGAATAATTGGAATGTTTGTAACACAAAGAAATGATAAATGCTTGAGGTGATGGATAACCCATTTACCCTGATGTGATGATTACACCTTGCATACCTGTATCAAAATATCTCATGTACCCCATAAGTATATATACCTACTATGTACCCATAACAATATTTTTTTTAATTTCAGCTGTTCCCTTTTACTTTTTTAATGTGAATTAAAGAAAATTTCAAATTACATATATGTCTCCTATTGTATATTTTATTAGACTACACTGCTCTGAATTAAAGTATTATTCTCTATTAAAATGCAAATTCTTCAGAGTTTAGAAGTCCACTTTTCTCTTCAAGGCCAATCTATCAAACGGTGACATGTTTCCCATTTTGCTCCCTATGTCACTGCCTCACCTTTTCTTTGGCTCTTTCCCTTCAAGTTACTCCGGTCTTAAAGACAAACCTTTCCATGACCCTGTTTGTTACCTTCTGACTTTTGTCTCTACCTACTTTGTCATTCAATTCATTGTATGTCTTCCTCTTATTTGGCCACTGAAATTTAACCTGTCACTGATCCACTGCAAATGGCTCTCTCTGGCCTTGTTGTCTCTTCCCCTTCCTGAAACTCTCTTCTTGTCTTGTTTCTTCTCTTCTCTCATCTTATCTTCTCCAATCTCTTCAGCCCATTATAGCCTGAAATACTGAAATATTTTGACCATCTCTCGTGTCTCCTATCCCCAGATGGTGCCAAAGTCTTGAGCTAGAGGACTAGCCCCACACATGACCCCTCCCTGCTTTGGCCTCTGCCAGCCCCTCTCTTGCCTACTCATTCTCCTTTCCTGTCCTCAGCTTACACTTGGTATCTGATATCGTTTGACTCTGTATTCCCACCCAAATCTCATCCTGTAGCTCCCATAATTCCCAAGTGTTGTGAGGGGAACCTAGTGGGAGATGATTGAATCATGGAGGTGAGTCTTTCCCATGCTATTCTTGTGATAGTGAATACCATGAGATCTGATGGTTTTAAAAATGGTAGTTGCTCTGCATAAGCTCTCTTTGCCTGCTGCCATCTATATAAGATGTGACTTGCTCCTCCTTGCCTTCTGCCATGATTGTGGGGCCGCCCCAGCCATGTGGAACTGTAAGTCCAATAAAACACTTTCTTTTGTAAATTGCCCAGTCTCAGGTATGTCTTTATCAGCAGTGTGAAAATGGACTAATACAGTAAATAAGTACCAGTTGAGTGGGGCATTGCTGAAAAGGTACCTGAAAATGTGAAAGCAACTTTGGAACTGGGTAACAGGCAGAGGCTGGAACAGTTTTGAGGGCTCTGAAGAAGACAGGAAAATGTGGAAAAGTTTGGAACTTCTAAGAGGCTTGTTGAATGGCTTTGATAAAAATGCTGATAGTAATATGAACAATAAGGTCCAGGATGAGGTGGCCTCAGATGGAGATGAGGAACTTGTTGGAAACACGAGCAAAGGTGACTCTTGTTATGTTTTAGCAAAGAGACTGGTGGCATTTTGCTCCTGCTCTAGAGATTTGTGGAACTTTGAACTTGAGAGAGATGATTTAGGGTATCTAGCAGAAGAAATTTCTAAGCAGCAAAGCATTCAAGAGGTGACTTGTGTGCTGTTAAAGGCATTCAGTTTTATAAGAGAAGCAGAGCTTAAAAGTTCAGAAAATTTGCAGCCTGACACTTTGATAGAAAAGAAAATACCATTTTCTGAGGAGAAATCCAAGCCAGCTGCAGAAATTTGCACAAGTAATGAGCAGCCAAATGTTAATCCCCAAGACAATGGGAAGAATGTCTCCAGGGCATGTCAGAGGTCTTCACAGCAGCCCCTCCCATCACAGGCCCAGAGGCCCAGGAGGAAAAAGTGGTTTCATGAGCTGGGCCCAGGGTCCCCATGCTGTGTGCAGCCTAGGGACTTGGTGCCCTGTGTCCCAGCTGTTCCAGCTGTGGCTGAAAGGGGCCAATGTAGAGCATGGGTGGTGGCTTCAGAGGGTACAAGCCTCAGGCCCTGGCAGCTTCCATGTGGTGTTGAGCCTGTGAGTGCACAGAAGTCAAGAATTGAGATTTGGGAATCTCTGCCAAGATTTCAGAAGATATATGGAAATGCCTGGATGCCCAGGCAGAAGTTGCTGCCAGGGCAAGGTCCTCATTGAGAACCTCTGCTAGGGCAGTGCAGAAGGAAAATGTGGGGTCAGAACCTCCACAGAGTCCCTACTGGGGCACCGCACAGTGGAGCTGTGAGAAGAAGACCACCATCCTCCAGACCCCAGAATGGTAGATTCAACGACAGCTTGCACCATGCACCAGGAAAAGCTGCAGACACTCAATGCCTTCATAGCCCCCCAGGACACATCTCTCCCTTCATAAGAACTGCAATTAAATAATTATTTGTGTAATTTTTTGTTTGATATGTGCCTACCCTAATTGACTTTATCTTTCATGAGGGCAGGAAATGTGTTTGACTTGTTTCCCAGCAGTCTCTGACTAATAATTCCTTTATAAGACTTCAGTAAATGCATTTATAAAGTCCAAGAATGTGCTTGGCTTGCTAAGAAAAGCCAGGCTGCATTTTGGATCCAGACTGTGGCAGTTTAGAGTAGAAAAATAAGGGAAGTAGGTCAACGGAGAAGGTGACTTACCTTCCAAAGTTCCACACTATTAGTTGCTATGTATATCCCTCAGTTTGGAGATGACAATAACTATTTAGATTAAGGCTTGTCTTCAAAATAATTTCTGTGAAAATGTTCAATTATTTAGCATGGACAGCTCTTTACTCCCTAAGCAAGGCATTATAGTTCACAATTTAAATAATATAGTAATGAGTCACTTTAAAAATGTGTTTAAAAACTAAGTGTTCTTTGATGTGGCCAAAGTTGGCTAGGAAGTTCAAAATAAAACCCCTTGTTAGTTAAAGAAAACTCAATAGTTAAAGAAAACCCAATAGTTAAAGAAAAATATTAACAAATTCATCAGGAATCAATGCAGTTTTAAAACATTTTATCTCACCTTTACTTCCTGAGAATCAGATGGGATTTTTAATAGCCCTGGTCTTCCTTGAAGATAATGAAAAGTCATAACAATTAACATCCATATAGTTTCAGAATTCTAAATCTAATTTCTAGCAAGAGTCAACTAATTCTTCTTTAACCAAATAATATTTAACTGTAATTAATGTCTCCTCTTTGGTTATGAGAAATGGAACATCTGACCCAAGGGTCTCTGAGGGTAACTGGTAGATCAGGCCTCAATAATGGAGCCACCCTTTAATGTTCTTTTTATTACACATATATTTGTCTACATTCTAGCTTGGTTCATGACATTCAGCATCCTTACATCTTTACTAGTTACCCCTACTCAGTCTTTCTTAGCTAAAAGTGAACCTTCCTAAATCCTACAGTTTCTTCCTTATGCCATTCTTATGCTATTTTATAGCCATTTATGTTCAGTTGTTGGTGTTCATGCATCATCTTATGTACGGTTCTGGAAACAAAGTTTTCCTTCAACCATTCTTGAAGGAAAGCTTTACATCTTATACGTCTTTGCATTTTCCTTAATGCTTTGCAATAACTTGTATAATGTCTCATAATATTTGTTGGAAAATAAAAGGGATTTGCATTTAATATAATGTGCTTACTATAAGATTGGTCTCATTATTTAGCTATGATCTATGCCTTTTGCATTCAAAGTTGATGCCTCTGATCTGTATGTTTTATATAACCTGTGCCGTGGTGATGGACTCCCAGTTTCTCAGCAGTTTCAGGACTAATGAAATGCATCTACAGAACCCTGGCCAGGCTCAGCAGCGTGAAGAGATTACAGCCAAAAGGCATAGACCAAACTCAACATTTTCCTTATCAGTTCCGGTTCAAAGGACCTAACTGAAGGAGATATAATAAAAGGACGGTGACCTCTAGAATGGAAGGCCACTAGTTTGGAGAGGGAGATTTTGTTTCACAACATTTTACAACATTCAAAATTATTTTACTTAATTTTTTAAAGGAGGAAGAATATTAAGAGAAAATACATCAGTTAAAATCTTTATGGGGGAAGGTACCAAAGCATCTGTTCTTGGTGGTCAGTATGAATATAGCTTTTCCAAAAATGTACATTAGATTAGATTGTCCATGGCCCAATAAAATTTAAAAATTAGATTTTATCAGAATAGACATTCATAAACAAGAAAGTGCTTTCAAGAGAAGCCTAATTCAAGGAAGATACATTCTATTCAAGCAGAAAAAATATTTTTTTCCAGCTTAACTGCTAATGAATCTGACTCTATTATTATCACTATTTTTAAAGTGTCAAGCGACCTCTGCAAATAGTCTTCCTGGTGGTTCTGAGTGAATCACTTGCTAGTAATGCTATTTAACATTTCCCATTGAAGAAGTGTCCACAAGACCATATGACTTGCTTAAAATCAGCCATAGTACATATCTTCATATTGCAAGAAACCTCGCAGAATATGCCTGCTCTGCTGAGAAAGGCCTGTGTTTTGTAAATAACCTCCCTTAAGTCTGATCTGAAAGTGCTCTCTTCCTGATTTCATCAATAAGGTTACTATGTGACTTTAAAAAATTCCACTGCTCTAGGAAAACTTGTGTTTCCTTTTATGCCCAGATTTAGCAGGTTTTTCAAAGCCCTTCTTATTAAGAAAAGTTGTGGCTGGAAAAATGGATAAGTAGTTACAACTATTCCAGGAAGCTATAAATATTCTGGTTTAAGGCATTTAAGAAATTATCCTCTCCTTTATTGTCTCCCAGGGCCTACCTACAACCGGGTGCTGCCCTCTCAAAGTGAAGTGGATGGTCCTAAATGATCATAGGTGGGTTTTAAAAAATAAACACAAAATTAGTTTCACACCTACTTAGACAGCTTAGAATTTTAATGTGTAAAGTATGCCAGGACTCTGCAGTGAAATAAAGCTTTGCATTCAAACTGATGTCAGCCAATCGGAACACAGTAGAGAGTGCTGCCCATTTCATAATTAGGGAGCATTACTCCAAGTTCTAGATTTTACTTATTAATGAATAAAGCATTTCTTGACCCACTTTTGCCATTTATTCATAAGGACCTTGTTTCCAAAAAGTGTTAAAATAGCATGAAGGCCCTGATTTATGCCCACCAAATCCAGGAAATTCAAAGTTAATCCTCGGAACTATTTGTGTCTCGTTTTGCAGCAAACATTCTATATAAAACTAGGCTCTGTTAGAACAACACAGAAGAAAGAGTCCAGGGCAGATTTTCCTGCAGGTTTGACTTTTTCTGCTTCAATGCTTTATGTTGTATTTTAACGTATTTTTTATTTTATTTCTTTTTCTACCATAGCTTTACTTCATTCATGTTATTGCCTATCCCTGGATATACCCTTATATACCCATAGTCCTTCATCAGATACACAAGAACTGGTCACATTGACTGACCCAGAGTTCCATGGGGATGAAAACTTTCAAACTGCAGGAGATGGTAACAGTTAAAAGTGCTCCTCTTCTCTTCCCCAAACTCCTCTCTCTGGATGCCAGATGTGGAAGAAAGTTCTTAGTGAAAATAAAACAATATCAAAAACAATTGGAATATTATTCAGGAAAACAAAATTCCTGTTTCCCTCCCTGGAAATGCTCTCTGGCATTCTCTGTCTGTCAAACCTCTATTCATCCTCCAAATACCACTTATATTCCACCATTTTAGGCAAATTATCCCTGCCTTTGGCTTCCAGTGTCTCCAAGTCTGACATGAGTGGGGAAGATTCAGGTCTCTGAGTTCTTCTCCAGTTCTGAGATGCTGTCTTTTTGTAACTTAGCAAGTACACAGTGATTTTCCAGCTCTGAACTGGATGAATATTCTTCTATCCATTCATTTGCTACTTAACATTTGCTGACTTATACTAGTTCAATTGCCAGCCATGTCATATGCTGGGAGACCTTAAGCAATTTACTTAATCTCTAAGCCTCAGTTTCCTCATCTATAAAATGTGGGTCATAATGGTATGTGGCATTCATTATATTTGTTTCAAGAATTACAGCAGAGAACACATGTAAATAGCTTGCCACAGTGGCTGGCAATTAGTAAATGCTCAATAAATATCAGAACCACTTCTAGCTGTTTTTTCTTGTATAAGTTCTTTGTCATCTCAAATGTGGTTACAAGCTACTTGAGGTTGAGAATGCATATGTTTGCTTGTATCCTCCGTCTTGCTTATTACAATGTCCTAAACATAATAGGAATTCAACAATGTTTTGTTGATCTCTTGATTGTTACAGTTTTCTGCCTGATTTTCAGTTATTAACCATCCGGTACCTAGTTTTTCTATGAAGATATGACTTCTGCCAATTAAACTCTTAAAATTGTATGATAATGACCCATGACTGTCTTACTCCTTTAGTGTTGCTATAAAGGAATACCTGAGGTTGGATAATTTATAAAGAAAAAAGGTTTATTTAGCTCACAGTTCTGCTGACTGGAAGATTCAAGAGTGGGCATCTGATGTGGCCTTCAGGCTGCTTCCACTCATGGCAAAGGTGAAGGGGAGCTGGCATGTGTGGAGATCACATGGTGAGAGAGGAAGCAAGAGAGAGGGAGGTGGGGTGCCAGACTTTTTGTAACAATTAGCTCTCATGGGAACTAACAGAACAAGAGCTCACTTACCCCCTATGCCCTTAGCTCCTGGGAGGGGATTGATCTATTCATGAGGGATCTGCCCCCATGACCCAAATACTTCCCATTAGGCTGCACCTCCAACATCCAGGATCAAATTTCAATGAAGTTTTGGGGGATAAACATCCAACCCATAGCAATGACAATATTCTAAATTGTTCACAATTCTACAGCTATGGAAATAATTTTAGAAGAGTAGCTTAAAAGCAAAAGCATACTAAAAACGGGCCCTGCCCTGCTCAGGTTTCACCCAAAACAGGCTGAACTAAACTGAAGCTCAAGTCTGCCTCCTCGGAAAACCCTTGTGTTCCTCCATTACAATGGACATTTCAGCAGATATGAGTGTATTTGTGTGTTCATTTTTCGTTTCTGAGAGAGGGAAATAAGGAAGGGATGGAAAGAGAATGAGAAGAAGACAGACACTTAAAGGAAAAAAGAAGGAAAAGGACAGAAAGAAAGCAAAAAGTGAGAACAGAGAAAAAAGATGGAAGTCAGGGTGATCTGAAAGGGAAAGGGTAAGGGAGAAGGTCTTAAGAGGAAGAAATGGGGAGATATAGAGAGAAAAGGTTGATACAGAGAAAAAGGCTGTGGTTCTGAAGCCATAAAGAAAAGCCCATCTCCAATTCTAAATGTGCAGCCTGCCCATCTGACCTCAAAAACGTTAAGGGGAGGCAAGGGAATAACTTAAAAGAGGGTTTCACTCCGAAGCTGATATTTGGCCAGGGATATCTTTAACTTACTATTATTTAATGGAGATTGCTGTCATGAACAAAAGATGATGGGTTCTCACACCAAAGGAGCTGAATTAAATCATTATTTCTAGTCTGACTTTTTTGTAGGGGCCTTTTCACAATTCTGAGGAGCACATTTGTGGAGCAGACGTATGTTTTTTAAAGATGTTTTTTCCTACCAGGTGCTTTTTTTCTCCCTTCACACACCAAAAATGTCTGAAATTCCAAATGCTTTGAAAGAAAAAGACTGCTGCGATGACTTTCCTAGCTGGCTGGATAAGCTTCCAGAAGAACCAGTATTATTTCACAAGGAACTTTCAATAATCTACACCAACATCTTCTGGGTTGCTGAATAGTTTGCTTTTTGGCTGACTAAAGAATATAGTCCTCTTAACCAAACCATGGCCCCACTGGAAAAACCAATCAGACACCAGGTTTAAAACCCAAAAGTAACATGAATGGCCTTCTGTGAATTTGAGGTAAAAGGTGGTGTTGTTAAGAATTACCTGAACTTCCAGGCAGATCTGGGTATGTAGAAATTGATTAATGCACTGGAGTCTAATTCCATCTACATTTTGGGAAAACGTTCTACTTTGCATCTGCATGGGTAGCTTATCTCTGTGATTTCAAGGATTTTCTGTGAGGATTAAATCTGTTTTGTAGGGGAGACATTAGCAAAGATACCTATAAGATGTAATTTTCAAAGTAAGAACTATTAGGAGTGAGGATTTTGGGTTTTAACTGCAAATGTAATCAGCAAGCCTAGTGACGGCTGCTTCTCTGACAGACGCTCAGATTTACTTGAATGCCTTAGCTCCCACAAGGGAAGAAATCATTTCCTGTGAATTCCAAGTCCTGCAGGTTACTGAAATGTAGCCATTTCCTAATCTTGTTAAGCACCCTCCCTGACTATCTCTGCAAGGGCCACATTCCTGTGCTGTGTAGCTGTGGACATCCCTGGCTCGTTTCCATGGAAGCACATAGCAGGAGACTCTTGTGCCTGGGTACTGGGCCAAGAACTTCTCACTCTTAGAAAACATATTTGGCCTCTAGAATTTCAGTGCTATTTGGAAACAGATACTTCAGTTTTTAAGGAGTACTCTTGTGAAGCGTGCAGCTATGTTATGATTTAAGTCATGCCCTATCACAAGATGGAAAAACAGAAACCTACAAGGGTTAGGTGGAATTTGTGTAAACCTTCCCATATGTGTTTTCATTGCATGACTGTGGAACATGTTGACATTGTGAAACCAAGACTATTTGAGACACTATGGTGTCCTGAAGTCAGATGGCTTCAGTTTAATCACAACTCTACCACTTCTAGCTGTGTGAACTTGGGTAAGTTTCTCTTGTCTTCTCTGCATCTCAGTTTCCTCATTTGTATAATGGAGATTTTTTAAAAATCCTACTCTTAAGGTTGTTATAAGAATTAAATAATATCATGTATATAAGAGGCCTAACATAGAGGAAGCAGTCAATAAATAATTGTCTCATCTGATGCAAGGTCAGGGTGGTTAACAGACTTGGTAACAAAAGACAGTCGTTATGGGAAATAAATTCATGTTTCCTAACTTGTTCAGTGGCCTGTTAAACTAAATCACCTCCCTACCAAGTGGCTCTTTTTCTCTGAAGATTTTTTTAAAAGTTAATTCTGTTGTCATGTTACAGTCAGTTGGCTAAAGAATGTAATATTTTCCCAGGACAGGAGTATTCTGATGCGCACATGTTAACTTGGGAAAGTTCATGTTTATTAAAAACAAAAACAAAAACAAAAAGTTTTTGTCTGTCATCATTCTGCCCTTGCTTGCTCCTTGAATTTTTTAATCTAGCCCTAACAGGCCCATGGCTGTCTAGTTCCCTCACAAAATTTTGTCCTGATTCTCTTCCAGCCCTACTCCTCCTTCCGAGTTCAGCTCAACATTTTAACAGCACGTTCCTGATTAATCTCACCCTTACTTCCTCCAAAATGCATAAAATTTATGTCCTGTAAGAAACAATTTTACATATTTAATTATATCCTACTTATCATTCTCATTTGTTTGTATATTAATTTTATCTCCAGCTAAATAATAAGTTCTTTGAGTGCAAAGACCATTTCCTATGTTTCCCCCATAATTCCCAACCTAGCATTCAGCACAGAATCAGGTTCAATACATACTTTTATATGGTTTTATCACAATCACCATTTACCTTTACATCAACCACCTATACAGAGGACCCACAAATGAAGTTACAACATGGCAATATCTTGTTTGGTGCTTGATTCTCTAAGCTCTGCCTTTGACCTGCGGTTACTATCTATTACCATCACCAATAACAGGACTCAAGTGTGCTTCCCATTCCCCAGACCTGGCTTGGTGCTTCCTTCAGTTTGGTCCTCATGGGAAAGATATGTGGCAGCCAGACATATAACACGTGACTTTTATTGTAAGAAATAGAAAGAGTCAAAGGAGAACATGTGATTAAGGCCCCATGTAGATGCCTTGGAGCTCAACTTCAAATAATGTGATGCATCTGTAGAATTAAGAGCAGCAGCATGAGAAGGCCAAAACTTAAAATACACATGAACTACATGGTGGTGTGGATGTTGGGGTGTGTTCATACTGAAGGGAAGTGAGCCATCATGCAGGCTATGCCATAAAGAGTGTGAGCCAAAAAAAAACCCATAAAATTATTCAAAGATAATGACATTTAACATGTTGTACAAATGCTTCCAGTTTTGTTTCTAAGTAAACAGATATATTTCTTTTTTAGAAATTAGAATCAAAATATATGTAATGCGTTTATGAATTTATACATCTATTTCAATTAATGATTTTTTTTCCTTTTTGTGGAGAACGGGGTCTCACTATATTGTCCAAGCAGGTCTTGAACTCCTGGGCTCAAGCTATCCTCCCATCTCTGCCTCCCTAAAAGTTGGGATTACAGGCACGAGCCACTGCGCCCAGCCCAATTAATGATTTATCATGATTGTTTTTGTTATTCTATATTTTTCTACATGATTGCTGTTAATTGCTAGATAGTATTTCATTGTCAATAAATTTTCATAAATTTTCTACTTTATGCTATTATTAGCTATCTTGAGATGTCAATTTATAGCTAAAACCTTTATGTATCAATTATTATATCCTTAGAAGAAATGTTCTGCAGTGGAATTTCTGCTACCATCAATTCTTGCTCTCTTAACTCTGTATCTTTCCTCCACTCACTGGTCCGTTTCTGATCTTCTTTGTGCTGAGTATCTTCCATTTAACTCTTCAGACCCACTTCTTGGGCTGCTTCTGTGTCTCAGAAGGTGGATCTGCATGAACTTCATTAACAAACTCCCTGGCCCTCTTGCTTTTGTTTGGGTTTAGCCACCAAAGCATGATGCAAAGATTGGAGGATGGAGAGAGGACAGTGAAGTTGGGGTGCTGACTCTACTCCCCTGGAGCTCTGCCACTGGCTGGTTGATTCCTCTACTGAGCATCGCAGGTCCTGCCAGGAAGTTCTGTCCACCAGCTCCTCTCCCTTCTGTCTCCAGGTTCCAGCCATGGCTCCCTCCCTCACTCATCTGGTCTAGGGTAACAACAGAGCCCAATGTTAAGTGGCACCACGGTAGTGCACTATCCTTTGTGGGTTCTCTACTCTCTGTTCAAACCTTTGTACATAGTCCATTTATTAAAATTCCAAATTACCTAATTTGAGTGTGCCATGAGTTCATGGCCATGCCACTCATGGAGCCAGCCCCTTTACAGCAAATCCCTTCATATTGAGTTTTCATTACTTACTGTCACTTTCTCTCTTCTTTTTCTATCTTGAAAAACGTCCATCATGCTTCTGTCCTATCATAATCACAAAACAGCAATGCACCCCACATTGCTAAATCCGAAGTGCAGACTTCAGTCCTCACCTTTCTTGAGCCATCAGCAGTATTTGGCCTTCCCTTCCTGAAACACCTTTTGGTCACTTCACTGCTAGAACATCATCTGTAGCTCTCCACTCTCCTTTGCTGGTTCTTCCTAACGTTCCTAACCTCTAACATTGCAGTGGTAGGTGCCCCAGGCTTCAGACCTCTTGTCTTCTCTATTTATACTTATTCTTGGTGATTTCCTTTCTTTCCATGGATTTAACTGTCATCTCTAAACCAACTACTTCCAAATGTATACATCAAGTTAGTACCTCTTCCCTAAACTCCAGACTCATATACCCAACTGCTTACTCAATATCTCAGCCAGAATTATCTCTACTTTCACAAATGTAGAACACTTGAATTGTTTTTACAATTCAAGGTAAATGTGTAAATGGAAATTTAATTTGTCTTGTATCTTAGGTCAAAAACTCAGGAGCCATCTCTCTTTCTCCCTTATCACATGTCCAATCTCTCAGGAGATCCTGTTGACTGACATCAAGATGGACAGAAATCCAATGGCTTCTCATCAACTCTCTACTGTCATTTCTCACCTAGATAAGAGAAAGACTTCTGAACTGGTCTCCTGATTTTTACATTTGCTTGTCTGCTCCTCCAACAGACTCTTTTCGGAGCAACCAGATTATGTTATCCATCTGTTCAAAACCCCAGTGGACTCTCATCTCATTCAGAATAATGCCAAGGTCTTTCCAATGACCTGCAAGGTCCCCAAAAATCTTGCTTCTTGGTATCTCTCTATTCTTATCTCACATCACTCTCCTCCTCACAGATTGTCCTTGCTAGCCTTTAAACACACCAAGCACACCTTTGCATGTATTGTTCCCTCTTCCTGGAATGTTTATAGAATGTTCTTCCACACAGTATTCAGAGATTACTTTCTAAATTTCTTTAAGTCTCTGCTTAAATATCATGCTACAAGAGGCTTGTCTTGAAAAGCACAAAACTAACTGCACCTGGCATTCCCTTAATCTGTTCCTGTTTTTATAGCAGTGATCACCACTTGATATATTTTATGTACATTTTTAATGCCCTTAAAGCCTTTTTCTTGTCCCTAGAATTAAGCTCATTGAGAGCAAGAGTGTGTTTGTTCCTTACTATATCCTCAGTACTTAAAACTATGCCTAGCACCATCGCAGGCAACTGGGAAACACATTTAATGAATAAACAAATGAATGAAAGGTTGTGCGTTGTGTATTTTTTTCCTTTTAAATGTTCATTATGGAATTGTAAAAACATATACAAATTACATAAAATTGTTTAATGCATTTTCACTTCAACAGTTATTAATATATGAACAATCTTGTTTTATTCTTCCTACCCTATTTCTCTCTACTCATGTCTTACTAGATAGTTTTAAAGCAAACCCCAGATGTCATTTCATCTGTAAATCATATGTATATTTTTAATTGTTCCCCAAAAATTTATGCAATTTATATTCACTATGAGCAGTGTTTAAGATGTCCATTTCCTTACCTCCTTCTTATACTAGTAGGTGTGATCATATAAAATTAATATTTGTCAAGTTTATTGGTAAAATTCATCTCATTTTATTTTTGAATTAAAAAGAACAGTGAGAAAAAAGAAAGTTCTTGAAGTGTGAGATAATATCCTCTTCTTTTACCTCTATGGCCTTTCACAATGCCAAGAAATGAATAAAAATTAAATTATATTAACTTGTATAATGGTAAGATTAGAGTTTTTTCTTAATCATCTCAGCACATATTACTAGAAGGAACATAAGAAACAACAATTTTTTTAAAAATCCCTTCTTTGATTGTAACTGGGTGAGAAGAGGGCCTGGTGTGAATAGAGAAATGGCTGAGAAAAAATAAGTCATATGTTCCTAGCCAGTATCTTTTTCAATTGGTCACCTCAATAGATAACCTTTTTTAAAAAAAACTTTCCAGAGACTTTGCCCAATCTTTGAAGCCATCCTCCAATGCCGGAGGAAGAAAGCCAGTCCAAGGTGCCCCTGGGCCTCTCTTCTGCTGTGGGACTGGAGACAGATTGCATCCTGGCAGGGCCAGGCTGGTCTGTGTTGGGAGGCTCAGGTTGGCGGTTCTGGCAGTTACACAGAACAGCTCTGTAGCTCTTTCTGGAGAAAGTCTTCTGTTCTCCTAAGTGTTAGCATATTAAGCCTCCAGCCACATGGAATAGGATGGGGAGGGGTTTGGAAAAGAAAATGTGAAGACAAATGGGGATTTTTAAAAGCAGAAAAGAAAAGCTAGTGCTCAGAACAGCATTCTTTAACTTAGTCTAGCTATAAATTTTGTCTCTTGTTGATTTCCTGACTTGGAAAGAACCCATTAATGAAAGGAAAACACACACACACACACACACACACACACACACACACACACACACACAGGCTGGAAGCTCAACTGTGACTTTTTAAAATGGTAAACCTAGTACCATTCATACCTGTAAGATGTGAAAGGAAGATTTGAAAAAACCTCATTTTGTCATTTTACCAAAGGCCTTGAGCAACCTATTCAAAAGATACAAAAATAAATTTAAAATCTGGGTGGAGGCTGCAGAAGTGCTTCCCTTGCCTTTTTCTCCCGCTTGCTTTACCAGTGGAGCCTGAAGCTTCTCAGTTCATTGTCACGTTTACCTCCATCCTTTCTCTGCCAAGAATCTGATGGTTGAGTTTTCAGTTAGTTTGGGAGTAAGGTAGATCCTTGTTGTAACTTGCTGAGACTCATCCAACTAGATTTCTGGGAGGGAAATTGATTCCTTTTCCTCGCTGAGGGGTATAACAACAGGCTAACAATGTCTACGCTCCATGTAGATAGACACTCACTAGACCATGGATTGACCTCCTTATCAATCAATGTACAAATTAGTTGGAGGTGAAAAATGGAAGCAGAGGTCTGCAAGGAATAAGGTCTTCGTAGGCTGGTCCTTTCTGCAGATTCCTGGGAGGGCTTCTGATGTTTCCAAGCTGCTGCTTATCTGAGGCTCTTGACTTCCACAGTTCTGAAGGGCAGACCCAAGAAGAGGGGGCTTTCCCCAAGTGTTCCACAGACTCTCAGAAACTTCTAGCCGTAGCTCACATTCAAAGTCCTTAGACTAGTCTTCAGAGGTACCTGTGCAGAGTCTCTTAGGAACATAAATCTGAATAGCATCAATTATGATGGTCTCCTAGCCCTTCTTTCAGCACCCTAGACTTAGGCAGGAGGGACATTGCGCTACTAACTCTTCCTTGGCTGAAGATGAGTAGCCACAGTCCCCAAAAGAGTTATTTCCATGGCTTCTTGGTGATAAAGTGAGGGGAAGAACGAGCCCAGGATAACCCTCATATGTCAATTGGAGCTCCATGTTCTGTGTAAATGTCCTCTTTCTGGCATGTTTGTCCCTGACTGAGTGCCAATTTCCACTCTCTCACTCCTTTCAACCTCACTGTCTTCAATGCAACACCTTCCCACTCCTGAAGACTCATGTTTGATTTTGTTGCTAGTACTAGTTTACTATTATTAACCTTTTTATTTCATCTGCAGTGGCAAAATATAATTGTCATAACTTAACATGACCCATACAAATACACGATGAACATGTTCAAAATGTATTCAACTCATTTATTAATGAGGGAACCAGTAGATATAAAGTTATTTCAAACAAAACATTTTAAGAAACTATTTATAGGCAATTTTAAAAATAATAATATTAGAGTAAGATTATTGTCAGTTTAAACACAAAACTACTTAGTGTCCTACCAGGCAATAAACTATTGCTTATCTTTTTTACCACACAGAAACTATTCACATCTCTATTGAACAAAAACTACTAGTAAAGACATAACTCCACAGTGTATGTGCACTAATCAACAGTAAATGGCAAAGTCAAACAGTGGTACATCAGCCTACAAAATCAAATAATTTAAAGGTGTGCCTAAAATATACACCAAAAGATAATGCAGCTATCCTCTGGACCTTATTTATAGGTTTTAGATAATTTTCCTTATAGCAGGAATGCAAGTCTAATACTATGCTGTTATTCCAATCTAGTTTATAAATTTCTGACAATATTTAAGAAGTCTCATTAGAATGCATTTGTCATTAGTTGAGGTATCAGTGCATCATATGTACTTGTTAGCAGAAAAGAAGAAGGAAAAATGTTTATCTGAAAGTATTTGCTAAAAGGCTCATCCATCATGCCAGGCACTAGGACTCATTAGCTGGAGCCCTCAGGGAAGATCATTAAGACAGAAAAGCTGAGTAATCAGGAACCATTGCTGATACGATCATGGCAAGGTAGAGATTGGGAAACTGATTTAAAAATTGAGATCAAGGAGCATGCAGAGTGGAAAGCCAGAAAGCAAAGCTTGAGGCTAGAGCAAGTCAGATGTCAATAGCCAAGATCTTAATGAGCTACAGGCCTCATAGGTCAGGACAGATGAGGTAGGCAGATGGACAGGGTCAGAGCACTCAGATAGCCTACATCAGGGGCACGCTTCCCAGAAAGCTTTGGCCTCAGATTACACTTGACACTCCCTATCTACCCACACTAGAAAGGTTGCCTAACCCTGGGGCAGAGGGCTCCATCCCAGGGTCAAATATTGCCCAGCTATGTGGGCTCTTCCACTGCTTCCATTGTTTAAAAACTAGAGATACCTTTTGACAGCAAAAAAAAGTGTATCTATATATAAGAATATTTCTATATTCAAAGGGCTAAATGCCTCCAGATATTGATTTCTGATTTCTGAATCATTCCTAAGTTGTTATATCTTTGCCATTTAATGGCAAGATGTGTATTATTGACGTATCTCCCTGATATCAGGGAAAGTGTAATTCATATTATTGCATGAACAAGAATCCTAAATCTCTTTTGCCTGTAGTAAGTGAAGGTGATATGAAAATTAATCAGGGTAGGAAGGTATTATGAGGAGCAGAGATCTTTTGGAGTGACTATCCAGAACATAATCACTTTTCTGAGTATTGTATCCCTTTCTCCATATATAAGGGTTGACCCTGGCTGTCATGTTTATACTATATACACACATTACTTTGACAAAGCTGGTTGAACCTGGGTGGTACCTGAAACAAGCTAGGTCAATCGATGGTTCTATCTTGAGAACTTGAAACTGGGATTCAGGTATGCAAACTCTAACACCATTGGAGAGTCATATATTATAACTTTATTGTATAATATGGTTGTCACTAGACACATGTGGCATTTTGAAGTTAAGTTTAAATTAATTAAAATTTTGAACCTTAGTTACCCCAGCCATATTTCAAGTGCTCAATAGACATATGTGGCTAGTGACCTACCATATTGAACAGAGCAAATGTGAAATAGAGCTAATTTTTCCCTCACTATAGAAATTTTTTGGATAGCACCAACCTATCACATGCTGGGAGTAGAGAAAGCCTGTAAGCAGGTATAGGGAAAGAAAGTAGATGTGCAGACAGAAGTGAAAACAAAAGACAAAGAAATGGTGGGATGTTGGCTGCCTCTACTATCTAGGCCCTTGTTCTAGCATTTAGGAAGACTCAATTTTTTCTTGCCTTTAAACTCCATGATACATGTGTATATGTCCATTCAATAAATTCTCCTTTTTCACCTAAACTAATTTGCTTAGAATTTTTTACTTGCAACTTAAAGGTGCAAGGTATGAAAAACAGCAGCAGGTTAAGATGATTTGAATCATTTTAGCACTCCCTAATCTTCTTTCTCAAACACACTGTGGCACTGAAATACTCTGATAATTTTGCTATTTTCCCCTTTCTTTTCTTCTGCAACATTCATATTTATCTGTGGTAAAAATTCCAGAAAGCTACTGACCAGAAGGTATTAATCTTTAACTTTAAATCTCTGAATAATATAGTCTAGCTCATTTATACAACTTCTGGATACAGGTAGAGTGTGTTAAAGTGGGGCCTTAGGTAAAGAATTCATTACAGGATGGCTTTTTTAGTTTCTCTGTCCAAAAATGTACCACCAAAGTGCCTCACATGCAGTCAAGATGCATCAGAAACCTCAAGTTTATAACATACAAAATATTTCAGGAAAAGAGTACAGAGAGACAAATGTATATGACTTAGGAGCTGCCTCAGAAATATTTTGCTTTCACTTAGTGTTTTTTGCCAAAACTTTTTTGGAGAGAAAGTAGTGTATCTGCTGACGTCACTTTGAGACCCACAGGCTTGCAAAGCAAGAGTGATCTTGACCTCGGGCAGGCAAAATACCTTTGATCTTCACCAGCCACTGTAGCTGCCCGAGATTATCTCAAATGCTAAACAGAGGAGAAAGCACGCCTGAAGCTATACTAACTCCACTACTTGCCATGTGCAATGATCCGTTACAGGGAAGGGGCTGCTGTGAAAAGTGATTAAAGTCTATGGGTGGCAGGAAAAGGAATGTATATGAGAAAAAGAAATGGTCTGCTACGTGAAATTCTGCCTACTGTCTAAGGGGGCTGGATGACCTTCATTGTATGGCGATGGGTTTGTGTTTGTAAGTTTAGGAGCAGGATCCAGAAATATAAAGGAGAGAAGAAATGGAATTAGAAAGTCTGGGTAATGAGGATAATCTAAGCAGAAAATAGAGTAAATATCAAGGCTGGATTCTGTAAAAGGGGTAGTCCAGAGAAAGAAAACTAACAAGCAAAGAAATCCAGTGTAGAAATGGCCCAGAAAAGACTTTAAGGAAGAGAAATGTCTCATACAGGCTTAATAATTGTTTCATGAGGGATGCTCAATGTAAATCTTCACTTTAACTTCTCCTCCATAAAACTGTAATAACACCTGCCCTTCCAAATAGCAAAGATCTCTCATGTTGAAAGTGATAAACAAGCATGACACATTTATGGGAGGTAGGCCAAAGATATATCTCTCAGTGCGAGGGTATTCTATGTCATTCTTTTCATAATCAATGCTTAACTTTTATTATAAGATGGTGGCCTCAAATAAACTTTATGAAGCTATTTAAATCTGAAAGAAAGTGACATTTCAGCCATCTTAAGTTGAAACTTCAGATTATTGCCCAAACAAGGTTAGTTGTTACTCAGATTTAACTAGAAACAATGAGAAAGGAGCAACTGTAATAAAAAAGTAACAATTACAATAGTTATTGCTTCAATTCAGTATTTATTATATTCTTTGTACTATACTGATCTATCTGTCTACCTATCTAATCTCATCTAACTTTAAGAGCAAACTTAAACTCTTACAATAAACCTCCATTTTATAGATGATGTCACTGAAACCAGGCAGTTTAAGTAACTTGCTTAAGGTTAAACTCTAAGTAATAGAAGCAAAATTCGTATCCAGATACTCTAATCATGGCTGCAGCAAAAAATAGATGGCACTTACAAGTTGGAACTTGGAGAATTTAACAAATCTATGAGGAAGGTGCAAGGAAGCCACAAAATACTTCCAGGGCTAATTCCTGTGGAAATATATTACTATCCTGATACAAAGTTGCAGAGGAGGTGGTGGTTATCAGTGAACTGTGCAATGAAGACCAACTTTCGGAAGCTATGACCTTCAGTCTGGGACATGGTCAGCCCATGGTGACCACAGAGAGGAAGCTGGGGGCTTAGAACATGGAACACACACACCCTTCCCTCTTTCCACTGGTGCCCCCCACCCCATTGACAAAACTCAAGGGGAAGCCAGTTCTTTTTATGAGCTTATTCTTTGGGGCTCTTGAATTTCACATCTGGGTCAATGGATTTAAAAAATTGAGAATTTAGGAGCCCAGAAACTAGGAGGCCCATGGAAATCTTGGGAGGCTTAGACTTCCCCAGGCTATGGAATTAGGGGTATAAGACTATTCTTTCTAGATACCAAGAGTCAGAGTCTAAATTTAATGTCTGGTTTGCATACAGGCAAAGAGTTTACTTAGGTTTGAAGTTACATCCCTTGTTTGCTGAACTTGCTGTTGTTTAAAATGTATTAATATGTATCCCAGATAAGCAAACACTAAGAGAATTCACTACCAGTAGACTGGACCTAGAAGAAATGCTCAAAGGTATTCTAAACATGGAAATGAAAAGACAACACTTACCATCATAAAAATACACATAAGTAGAAAACTCAGATTCTTTTGTTTTGTTTTCTCATAATTAATCATTCTGATTTGCAGCCTTACTTGTTTCAATCATTGAGATCCCATTTTAATGGGATTAACATTTTTTTTCCATTTATGGAACAGTGCTGGTCCCTAATTTTTGAGAACAGCCATAACCCTTGACTGGCCTTATATAAATAAATTATAAGTTAATGTCCTTGAAATCAGAGTATCATTCAGGAGAACATGCTGTCGATCAGAGTAGAAAAAAGTAGGAAAGTGGGCCAGGCATGGTGGCTTACACCTGTAATACCAGCACTTTGGGAGGCCGAGGCACGTGGATCACCTGAGGTCAGGAGTTCGAGACCAGCCTGACCAAGATGGTGAAACCCTGTCTCTACTAAAAATACAAAAATTAGCTGGGCGTGGTGCCAGGTGCCTGTAATCCCAGCTACTTGGGAGGCTAAGGCAGGAGAATTGCTTGAACCCGGGAGGTGGAGGTTGCAGTGAGCTGAGACTGCACCATTGCACTGTAGCCTGGGTGACAGAGTAACACTTCATCTAAAAAAAAAAAAAGTGGGAAAGCTCACAGATTCTATAAAACAATTAGGCAATTCAGAATCCGAGGCAACTAGCTAACAACATAATGACAGGAAAAACACCCTCAAATATCAATATTAACCTTGAACATAAATGGTCTAAATGCCCCACTTAAAAGATATGGACTGGGCCGGGCGCGGTGGCTCACGCTTGTAATCCCAGCACTTTGGGAGGCCGAGGCGGGCGGATCACGAGGTCAGGAGATCGAGACCATCCTGGCTAACACGGTGAAACCCCGTCTCTACTAAAAATACAAAAAAATTAGCCGGGCATGATGGTGGGCGCCTGTAGTCCCAGCTACTCGGGAGGCTGAGGCAGGAGAATGGCGTGAACCCGGGAGGCGGAGCTTGCAGTGAGCCGAGATTGCACCACTGCACTCCCGCCTGGGCCACAGAGCGAGACTCCGTCTCAAAAAAAAAAAAAAAAAAGATATGGACTGGCAAATCCTATAGATAGGATTTTTTAAAAAAGAAAATCTTCTGCTACAAGAGACCCATCTAATGGCTAAAGACACCTAATTCAAAGTAAAAGAATCAAAAAAGACATATCACACAAATTGAAAATAAAAGTGAGCAGAAGCGGCCGTTCTAATATGAGATAAAACAAACTTTAAGCCAATAACAGTAAAAAAAAAAAAAAAAAAAAAGAAGAACAGTATACAATGATAAAGGGTTCAGTACATGAAGATTTAACTATCCTAAATATATACACACCCAAAATCCAGATTCATAAAACAAATACTACTAGGTCTAAGAAGAGAGATTGAAAGCAATACAATAATAGTGAAGGACTTCCCCACCCCAATGACAGTAATAGGCCATTAAGGCAGAAAGTCAGCAAAGAAATTCTGGACATAAACTGTACTATA
This sequence comes from Pan paniscus, assembly GCF_029289425.2. NCBI lineage: Eukaryota > Metazoa > Chordata > Mammalia > Primates > Hominidae > Pan > Pan paniscus. The sequence goes on along the minus strand of NC_073263.2, from coordinate 81,324,880 downwards.
GACCAAATGGTTCTAATAGACATTTATAGAATATTGTACGTAACAACTGTAGAATATATATATTTTTATCTGCACATGGAACATTCTGTAAAATTGACCACATGCTTGGCTATAAAGAAAATCTCAATAAATTCAAAAAAATCAAAATCATATTGATTATCTTCTCAGGCCAAAGTGGAATAAAATTAAAAATTAATACCAAGAGAAGCTCTAAAAACTACACAAGTACATGGAAACTAAACAAATTGTTCCTGAATGACTTTTGAGTAAACAACAAAATCAAGTCAGAAATAAAAAAAAATTAGAAATGAATGAAACTAGAGACACACTTACCAAAATGTCTGAGATACAGCAAAAGCAGTGCAAAGAGGAAAGGCCACAGTATTAAATGACTACATCAAAAAGACAGAAAGATCTAAAATTAAAAACCTATTGTCATGCCTCTATGAACAAGATAAACAAGAACGAACCAAACCCAAAGCTAGCATAAGACAAGAAATAAAAATCAGCACAGAGCTAAATGAGATTGAGACCAAAAAAAGGATACAAAGGATGAACAAAATGAAAAGCTGTTTCTTTGAAAGAATTAAAAATAAAAGAGAAATTTATAGACCACTAGCTAGTTTAACCAAGAAGAAACGAGAAAAAGTTAGGGCCAACATGGCTGACTAGAAGCAGCTAGTGTACACCACTCCCACAGAGAGAATAAAAACTGGCACATAAACACTAGATCTTCAACTGAAACATCCAGGTAGACATATTGGGATTCATCAAGAAAAGAACTTGACCCATAGAGAATGGAGAGGAGTGAGACAGGCTGACTACCCACCTGGAAGTGGCACAAAGCCAGGGCAGGCTTCCCTACTGTGGAGAAGTGTTGAGTGAGTGAGAGTCCTCAGGGACCCATACTTCTTCTGTGGACCTTTGCAACCCTGGGCTCAGTAGATCCCTTTGTGAGCCCATCCCACTGGTACCTTCAGACTGTCTCACAGAACTATATAAAGTCTGGGCAGGGCCACCACTAAGCCACATGCAGAGTCATGGGAGCCTTGGACCCCTGGGCATCCCAGCATTAGTGGCTACAGCTCCAGCAAGAGTGGAGGTCAGGCTCCCTCACACACTCCCAAGAAAGAGGCCAAATCTATGATCAGCAATGAACTTCAGGCCTCACCCTTACTGCACCTTACAGAATAAAGCCCACTAACCTGGGACTCCAACCACTCCCAACTAGGGTTCTCAGGCCAGTAGCAGCTATGCACGTTCCTGAGTTGGAGCTCCAACGGGAAAAGGCAAACTTCCATTTTTTGCTGTCATTCAGCCCTCATTGCTGTTGCCTTCAGGTTCTGAAGGGTGCACAGTGACTAGGGACAGATGCGGATTCCCAGAGCAACACAACCACCCCCCAGAAAAGTGGCCAGGCTGTTTTTTAAGCGCTTCTCCTCACTGGGTGGGACCTCCCAACCCAAAACTCCAGCCACCCCTGACAGGGCTTTCCAGCTGGTAGCAGCCCTGCACTTCCCTAGGACCGAGCTCTCACAGGGAAAGGCAAGCTACAATTTTTGCTGTCTCACAATCTTTGTCATTGTTGCCTTCAGGCTCTGGAGGGTGCATGATGACTAAGGGCAGGTGTGGATTCCCAGCACAATGCAGCCATCCCACAGAAAAAGTGGCCAGACCACTTTCTACACAGGTCCCCAATCCACTTCTCCTTACTGGGTGGGGCCTCCTGACCTGGGACTCCAGCAAAACTACCCTACCCCCACTTGAACACATCAGTTGAAGATGGCTATGCAGTTCTCTGAGGAGGAAATCCCAGATACAATCCACAAGCCCTCACCATTGGAGCTGCAGTGGTACCACTCTAACTGCCCTCAGGCTGGGGAAGGAAAAAGGGCCTAGTCACTGCATTGTCACCTCCAGCACACTGCAGCCACCATATGGAGAGGAATCCAGTATCTCTTCCCTGTGAGTACCCCCATCCACCCTTCACCAGGCAGGACCCCCAGCTCATGACCACAGATCTGCCACCCCATCCATGACTGAGCACACCTACCAATAGTGGCTCTGAGTTTTCCTGGGGAGGGGTTCCCAGAGCCAACAAACAGCTCCTCTGCCATAATCACAGCAGCGATTGTGTCCCTGCTGCCACTGGGCTGGGGAAGATACAAAGAGCCTATGGACTTCACATGCACTCCTAGCATGCCATAGTCACCCTATGAGAGGAGCTAAGTCTCTCCTCCCTGTGAGCCCTTGACACTTTGCTCCTCAACAAGCAAAGCCCCCAGCTCAGGCCACCATTCAGGAGCCATTGCTATTGAACATTCCCAGTAGCAATGTCTCCACATTTCTCTGAGGTGGAGCTCCCAGAGGCAACTGAAAGCCCTTCTTCCACTGTTGCTGCAGCAGTACTTTCCTTGATGCCTTGGTACTGAGAAGGGGCAAAGACCCTGAGTGTTTTAACCATACCTCCAACAAGCTGCAGGTGCCCTAAGGAAAAGAGGCCAGTCTCTCCCTTATGATCCACATGCCCCATCATTTATTAACAAGAACCCCTGACCCAGCTTGGGTCCACAGTGCAGCCATCCCATACCAGGCTGATTGCACTGATTGACAGTGGCTCCACATCTCTCTGGTGTGGAGCCCTAAGAGACAAGTGAAAGGATCTCTGACACCAATCTCTGCTAAGTTTCCTTCCCCTCTGCCTCAAGGTTGGAGAGAGAACATAAAGCCTGAGCTCATCCCAGATCTGTGGTCAGGAATACAGCCCAGGAATGCCAAGCTGAGATCTGCAGCCAGCACTCAAGTGGGAGAAGAGCCCACACTTTCAGAGCACTAAGAGGGAGTACAGCTGCAATCATAAGGAAATGCAGAGGAGCCATGTGACTGAGCAAGAGCCTACCTACTGGCCATTTCACCTAAGTGTCACCTACTGGATCACAGATGAAAACTTCAACACCAAAAATACTTTGCTATACCCCAGTATGAAACCAAGGACAAGAATTCAGCTACAAAGACCCTGCACAAAGCCCTCTGAAAATATCCTGAAAAGAAGTCTACTGACTGTACTCAAATTACCCTGCAGTTAAAGGAACACCAGCTCACACAGATGACAAAGAACCAGTGCAAAAACTCTGGCAACTCAAAAAGCCAGAATGGCTTATTTTCTCCAAATGACCATGCTAGTTCCCTGGCAAGTGTTCTTAACTGGGCTAAAATGGCTGAAATTACAGAAATAAAATTCAGAAGATAGGAATAGAGATCATTGAGATACAGAAGAAAGTTGACACCTAACCTAAGGATTACAATGAAACAATACAAGAGCTGATAGATAAAATATCCATTATAAAAAAGAGAACCAAACTGATTTGATAGAGCTGAAAAACACACTACAAGAATTTCATAATGCAATTACAAGTATTAACAGCAGAATAGACCAAGTTGAGGAAGGAATCTCAGGGCTTGAACACTGGCTTTCTGAAATAACTCAGTCAGACAAAAATAAAGAAAAAAAGATAAACAAAACCTCTGAGAAATGTGGGATTATGTAAAGAGAAAAAAAACTATGACTCATTGGTGTCCCTGAAAGAGACAGGAGAAAGCAAGCAATTTACAAAACATATTTCAGGATATCATCCATGAAAACTTCACCAACCTTGCTACAGAGGTCAACATTCAAATTCAGAAAATGCAGAGAACCCCTGCCAGATACTACAGAAGATGGCCATCCCCAAGACACATAATCATCAGATTTGCCAAAGTCAAAATAAAAAATGTTAAAGGCAGCTAAAGAGAAAGGACAGGTCATCTAAAAGGGGAACCTCATCAGGCTAACAGCAGAGCTTTCAGAAGAAACTATACAAGCCATAAGAAATTGGGGGCCTATATTTAACATTTTTAAAATAACTTCCAACCCAAAATTTCACATCCAGCTAAACTAAACTTCATAAGTGAAAGAGAAAGAAGATCTTTTTCAGACAAGCAGATGATGAGGGAATTCATTATCACCTGACTTGCCTTACAAGAAGTCCTGAAAGGAGCACTAAATATGGAAAGACCGTTACCAGCCACTATAAAAACACAAAGCTGGCACGGTGGCTCATGCCTGTAATCCTGGCACTTTGGGAGGCTGAGGCAGGTAGATCATCTGAGGTCGGGAATTCGAGACCAGCCTGACCAACATGGAGAAACCCCATATCTACTAAAAAGACAAAAATCAGCTGGGTGTGGTGGCCAGCGCCTGTAATCCCAGCTACTCAGGAGGCTGAGGCAGGAGAATTGCTTGAACCCGGGAGGTGAGCAGAGATTGCACCATTTCCCTCCAGCCTGGTCAAAAAGAGCAAAACTCCATCTCAAAAAAAAAAAAAAAAAAAACCACACACACACACTTAAGTACACAGGCCAGTGAAAGTATAAACCAACCACACAAACAAGTCTGCATAATAACCAGCTAATCAGCTAATGACACAATGACAGGATCAAATCCACACATATCATTACTAACCTTGAATGTAAATGGGCTACATGTCCCATTTAAAAGGCACAGAGTGGCAAGCTGGATAAAGAACCAAGACCTAATGGTACACTGTCTTCAGGAGACCCAACTCACATGTAATGACACCTATAGGCTCAAAATAAAGGGACGGGGGAAATCTACCAAGCAAATGAATAACAGAAAAAAGCAGAGATTGCTATCCTAATTTCAGAAAAAACAGACTTTAAACCAGCAAACATCAAAAAAAGACAAAGAAGGGCATTACATATTGGTAAAGGGATCAATTCAACAAGAAGATCTAACTATCCAAAATATATATGCACCCAACACAGGAGCACCCAAATAAATAAAGCAAGTTCTTAGAGACTTTTAAAGAGACTTAGATTCCCACACATTAATAGTGGGACATATCAACATCCCACTGACAGTATTAGAAAGATAATCTAAGCAGAAAATTAACAAAGATATGCAGGACCTGAACTCAACACTTGACCAAATAGACCTAATAAACATCCACAGAACTCTCCATCTAAAAACAACAGAATATACATTCTTCCCATTACCACATTGCACATACTCTAATATTGACCATACAATTTAACAGAAACAATTTTCAGCAAATTAAAAAAAAGAAAACCCCAAATCATACCAACAACACTCTTGGGCCACAATATAATAAAATTACAAATCAACACTAAGAAAATCACTCAAAACCATACAATTACATGGAAATTAAACAACCTGCTCCTGAATGACTTTTAGGTAAATTATGAAATTAAGGCAGAAATCAAGATCATTGAAATTAATGAGAACAAAGATACAACATACAAGAATCTCTGAGACACAGCTAAGGCCATGATAAGAGGGAAGTTTATAGTACTAAATGCCTACATCAAAAAGTTAGATCTCAAATTAAAAACCTAATATCACAATGAGAGGAACTAAGAAGCAAGAGCAAACCAACCACAAAGTCAGCAAAAGACAAGAAATATCCAAAATCAGAGCTGAACTGAAGGAAATTGAGACACAAAAAATACAAAAGGTCACCAAATCCAGGAGTTGTTTCTTTGAAAAAAATTTCAAAGATAGACTAATGAAGAAAAAAAGAGAGAAGATCTAAATACACACAATTAGAAATGACAAAGGAGCCCTTAAAATTGACCCCAGAGAAATAAAAAAACACTCAGAAACTAAGATGAACACTTTTATGTGCACAAACTAGAAAACCTACAAGAAATTGATAAATTTCTAGACAATGCAATATCCCAATACTGAACGAGGCAGAAATTGAATCCCTGAGCAGACTAATAATGAGTTCCGAAATTGAATCAGTAATAAAATAAGTCTACCAACCACAAAAAGCCCAGTGCCAGACTCACAGCCAAATTCTATCAGCTGTACAGAGAAGAGCTGTTATTGATCCTAATGAAACTATTCCAAGAAATTGAGAAGGAGGGACTGCTTCCCACCTTGTTCTGTGAGGCCACTGTCATCCTGATACCAAAACCTGGCAGAGACACAATAACAATAAAAGAAAACTTCAGGCCAATATTCCTGATGAACATAGATGCAAAAATTTCAACAAAATACTAGCAAACCAAATCCTGCAGTACATCAAAAAGCTAATACACCTCGATCCATATAGGCTTCATTCATGGGATGCAATGTTGGTTCAACACACAAAAATCAATCAATGTGACTCATCACATAAACAGAACTAATGACGAAAACCACATGATCACCTCAATAGATGTAGAAAAGGCTTTTAATAAAATTAACATCACTTCATGTTAAAAACCCTCAATAAACTAGTCATTGAAGAAACATACTTCAAAATAATAAGAGCCATCTATGATAAACCCACAGCCAACATCATACTGAATGGTGAAAGTTGGAAGCATTGTCCTTTAAAGCCACCACAAAGCAACGATACCCTCTCTCACCACACCTATTCATCATAGTCCTGGAAGTCCTACCCAAAGCAATCAGGCAAGAAAATGAAATAAAAGGCATCCAAATAGGAAGAGAGGAAGTCAAACTATCCCTGTTTGCAGATGACATGATTCTATACCTAGAAAATTCCAGAGTCTCTGCCCAAAAGCTCCTTGATCTGATAAACACCTTCAGCAAAGTTTCTGGGTGCAAAATCAATGTACAAAACTCATTAGCATTTCTAACATGAAAAACATGCAAGCTGAGAGCCAAATCAGGAACACAATCCCATTCACAATTGCCACAGAAAAATAAAATACCTAGGAATACAGCTAACCAGGGAGGTGAAAGATCTCTACAACAAGAATTATAAAACACTGCTCAAAGAAATCAGACGTGACAAAAACAAATGGAAGAACATTCCATCCTCATGAATGGGAAGAATCAATATCATTAAAATGGCTGTAGTCCCAAAGCAATTTAATGATTCAATGCTATTTTTATCAAACTACCAAAGACATTCTTCACAGAATTAGAAAAAAAGCAATTTTCAAATTCACATGGAACCAAAAAAGAGCCCAAATAACCAAAGCAATCCTAAGCAAAAAGAACAAAGCTGGAAGCATCACGTTACTCAACTTCAAACTATTCTATAAGGCTACAGAAACCCAAACAGCATGGTATTGGTAAAACAAACAAACAAACAAACACATAGACCAATGGAACAGAATAGAGAATGCAGAAACAAAGCCACACACCTAAAACCATCTGATCTTTGACAAAGGCAACAAAAACAAGAAATAGGGAAAGAACTCCTTATTCAATAAATGGTGCTGAGATCACTGGCAAACCATATGCAAAAGATTGAAACTGGACCCTTTCCTTACACCATATACAGAAATCAAATCAAGATGGATTAAAGACCTAAATATAAAATCCAAAACTATTTTTAAAACCCTAGAAAAAAAACTACAAAATATCATTCTGGATATAAAGCCTGGAAAATATTTCGTGATGAAGATGCCAAAAGCAATTGTAACCAAAACAAAAATTGACAAATGGGGCCTAATTAAACTATAGAGCTTCTGCACAGCAAAAGAAACTACTAACAGAGTAAAGAGACAACCTACAGTATGGGAGAAAATATTTGCAAACCATGCATCCAACAAAGGTTTAATACCAGAATCTATAGAAAACTTAAATTTACAAGCAAAAAACAAACAACTCCATTAAAAAGTATGCAAAGGACATGAACACTTTTCAAAAGAAAACATACAAGCAGCCAAGAAACATATGAAAAAAATGCTCAACCTCACTAATCATTACAGAAGTGCAAATCAAAACCACAATGAGATGTCATCTCACACCAGTCAGAATGGTTGTTATAAAAAATGTCAAACAATAACAGATGCTGGCAAAGTGGCAGAGAAAAGGGAACACTTATATACTTCTGATGGGTATGTAAATTAGTTCAGCCATTGTGGAAAGCAGTGTGGTGATTTCTCAAAGAACTTAAAACAGAATTACCAGTCAACCCAGCAATTACATTACTGGGTATATTCCCAAAGGAATATAATATATTCTATTATAAAGACACATGCATGAATATGTTTATTGCAACACTATTCACATTAGAAAAGACATGGAATCAATCTAAATACCCATCAATGGTAGACTGGATAAAGAAAATGTGGTACATTTACATCATGGAATATCATAAAACCATAAAAAAATGGGACCATGTCCTTTGCAGCAACATGGATGGAGCTAGAGACTGTTATCCTAAGCAAACAAATGCAGGAACTAAAACCAAATACTATTATGTTCTCACTTATAAGTGGAGCTAAACAATGATACCACTGGACACAAATAGGGGAACTGCAGACACTAGGGCTTACTTGAAGGTGGAGGTTAGGTGGAGGGAGAGGATAAAAGAAATACCTATCAGGTACTATGCTTATTACCTGGCTAACTAATGTGCACACCAAACTCCCACAGCACACGATTTACCTATATAACAAACCTGAACATGTAAAAACAATAGCTTACCAATCTTACTGAAACTATTGCAAACAATCAAGGAGGAGGGATTTCTCTATAACTCATTCTACAAAATCAGTATCAGCTTGATACCAAAATCAGCCAAGGACACAACAAAAAAGAAAACTCACAGGCCAATATTTCTGAAGATCATAGTTGCAAAAATACTAGCAAACAAAATAGTAGCAAACTGAATCCAAAAGCACATCAAAAAGATAGTTTATGACACTTGAGTGGGTTTTATGCCAGGGATGCAAGGATGGTTCAACATTCTAAAATCAATAAATATGATTCACACATAAAGAGTATTTTAAAAAACCATATGATCTTCTTAATAGATGCAGAAAAGTCATTTGATAAAATCCAGCATCGCTTTATGATAAAAAATCCTTAACAAACTAGGCATTGAAAGAACACATCTCAAAATAATAGGAGCCACCTACGACAGATACACAGCCAACATCATAATGAACAGGAAAAAGTTGAAAGCATTCCCCCTAAGAACTGGAAAAAGACAAAGTGTCCACTTTTACCACTCCTTTTCATCATAGTACCGGAAGTCCTAGCCAGAATAATCAGGCAAGAGAAAGAAATAAAAGGCATCCAAATTGGAAAAGAGAACTCAAATTATTCTTGTTCACTGATAACATGATCTTATGCCTGGGAAACCCAACAGACTCCTCCCAAAACTCCTGGACTTGATAATGACTTCAATAAAGTTTCAAGATATAAAATGGATGAACAAAAATGTATGGCATTTCTGTACATCAATAACATTCAAACTGAGAACTAAATCAAGAACACAATCCCATGTACAATAGCCACAAAAAAAACTAGAAGTGCATTTAAGCAAGAAAGTAAAAGATATCTACAAAGAGAACCACAAAACACTGATTTTTAAAAAATCATAGATGACACAAACGGGAGAGCATTCCATGGTCAAGGGTTAGAAGAATCAATACTATTAAAATGGCCATACTGCCCAAAGCAATCTACAGATCCAATGCAATTCCTATCACACTACCAACATTTTTCACAGAATTAAAAAAATAATCCTGAAGTTCACATGGAAACAAAAAATAGCCCGAATAGCCAAAGCAATCCTAAGCAAAAAGTACAAAGCTGGAGGCATCACATTACCTGACTTCAAATTATACTACAAGGCCATAGTAACTAAAACAGCATGGTACTGGTACAGAAATAGACACATAGGCCCATGGAACAGAATAGATAACACAAAAATAAAGCCAAAAAACCTACAACCGATTTTTGACAAGGTTGATAAAAATTTAAAATGGAGAAAGGACATTCTATTCAATAAATATTTCTGGGAAAATCGGCTAGCCACATGCAGAAGAATGAAACTAGACTCTTATTTCTCACCATATAAAAAAATTAACTCAAGATAGATTAAAGACTTGAATTTAAGACCTAAAACTAAAAATGTCCTAGAAGAAAATGTAGGAAAAACTCTTCTGGACATTGGCCTAGGCAAAGAATTTATGACTAAGACTCCAAAAGCAAATCTGACAAAAACAAAAATAGACAAATAGGACTTAAAAATTTCTGCACAGCAGAATAAAAAATCAAAATCATAAACAGACAACATACAGCACTATCCATTATAGCAAAGACATGGAATCAACCTAAATGTCCATCAACAGTAGGCTGGATATGGTAAACCGAAGTTCCCATGAGAGAAAATATTTACAAATTATACAACCAAAAAAGGCGTACTATGCAGAATCTACAAGGAATTCAGGCAACTCAATGAGAAAAAAACAAATGAACTCATTAAAAATTGGGCAAAAGGGCTCACGCCTGTAATCTCAGCACTTTGGGAGGCCAAGGCTGGCGGATCACAAGGTCAGGAGTTCAAGACTAACCTGGCCAACATAATGAAACCCCATCTCTACTAAAAATACAAAAAGTAGCTGGGTGTGGTGGCATGCACCTGTGGTCCCAGCTACTCGGGAGGCTGAGGCGGGAGAATCACTCGAACCCCGGAGGTGGAGGTTGTAGTGAGCTGAGACCACACCATTGCACTCCAGCCTGAGTGACAGTGAGACTCTGCCTCAAAAAATATATAATATAATAAAATACATAAATTGGGCAAAGACATTTCTCAAAAGAAGACATACAAGTGGCCAATAAACATCTGAGAAAATGCTCAACATCACTAATCATGATAGAATTGCAAATTAAAACCATGAGATATCATCTTACGCCAGTCAGAATGGCTATAATTAAAAAGTAAAAAAACAACAGATGTTGATGTGGATGCAGAAAAAATAAAGGTATGTTTATACACTGTTGGTGGGAATGTAAACACAACCTCTATGGAAAATAATCTGGATATTTCTCATATAACTAAAAATAGAACTTCCATTTGATCCAGCAAAAACATATGTCACACTATAGCAGAACTGAGTGTACATATCTCAGATGGGATAAAGTCTTATCTCAACAACTGGTGCTGCAAGAGTCTCCCCAGCTTTTCCCAACAGATTCAGAAATGTGAGATATTCAAGCTATACCTTGGGCTCTCTTACAGGCTCTCCTACTTTTCCTTGCTTGTGTTTCAGCCCTTTCTCTTCCCAAGTCTCTCCTGAGGATTTTCTCTTCACCTATTCAGTAAGAGATCATGGGAAAGACTCTCTAGACAAAATAGGGCCCACTCTCCCAGACAGCAAGGTGACAAAAGGGAACTTGAGTTTAAGTCTCTTCTGCTTGCTCTAGGCCAGAAGTTCCTAATGCTAAACCCTGAACTAGTGGTGGTCCATCATGAAGTTCCCAGAGTCCTTAGAAAAATAAGAAAAATGAAGATAATGTGATTTTTTTCAGAAAGTGAGATATATTGAATTTTAATTCTAATAAAAATTATTAAAGAACAATGTGAAACAGTTATTATTTTTGTTGATTTTCTTAACATTCTTACTTGAAAAAATGAAATACTTTTAAACTCCATACCCCAATTTTCAAAAATTCACTAGATGATAAAGTTCCAAAATCTAGAAATCACTTTTCCAGATATGAAATTCTAGTTTTCCAACCCCTCACGGCATCTACTGGCCATCTCCTATATTCATGACTATGGTATTTTGGCAGATGTGCTATCAAAAATAAAGAGCAAAATTATGTCCTATATGGCAGCAGGCAAAAGAGCGTGTGCAAGGGAACTCCCTTATATAAAACCATCAGATCTCGTGAAGCTTATTCACTATCAAGAGAACGGCATGGGAAAAACCCAGCCCCATGATTCAATTACCACCCACTGGGTCCCTCCCACGACACATGGGGATTATTACAATTTAAGGTGAGATTTGGGTGGTGCCACAGAGCCAAACCATATCACCCATACTGCATCTCTTTTCACATTCAGATACTATAAAGACAGCTATCAATTATAAACACAAAGAAAGGAGACCACATGTATATTATTTAAAAGCAGTGTCCAATCCCATGTCTTCTGACACTGGCTCAGGTAGTGAGGGAAGGCAAGAAACCTGGGGAGGCAGGAACAATCTCAGGACCAAAGTCAGGAAGAGGAGTAGTCTCAGAAGCCACAATGTGGCCATTTTATTGTTATACAAAGCAGACTACACCAGCTAACATTGCAAGGAGAAATAATGTAAATGTAATTAAATGTAATAAAACACATGTTCTTCAGCTTTATTTAATCATTGATTTCATCATGTCTAGTTCCTGCCAGATAGCTCTCAGGGAATGCACAAGGAACTGTTTTCAGTCCCCAAGAAACTTAAAATATGTTGCAAAAGAAACAAAAATAATTAGCGTAAGAGAATGTACTAGTACAACAACATAATAAAGACAAAAGTAAATTAAATTCAAAAAAGAAAAATAGTAATGCATATTGGAATGGTTAATTTCAGGAGGTAGATAGTAATTATAAAGGTAACACATGTGGAGAACCAGCGAACAAGCCAGCATCTCTAGATGGAAGAATCAGGATGGGGGCAGGAGGATGGCATCTAAACTTGTTAGAAGAACAAGTTTAGAAACTTGTTAGAAGAACAAGTTTAGAAACTTGATAGAAGAACCTGGATGTAATGCAAAAAATCAAAGCATCTCCTCCTCTTTTATTAGTTCCTTTTAGAATATTCTCCTACTGCTAATTCCAATCTCTCTCTTCCTAATTCTACTGAACTTACTCCTCCCTAAAAAATAAAAATAAATAAAATAAATTACCAGACTGTGAATAGTCATTCCAGGCTTATGGATTGAACCTTGTCATTACAAAGATGTGCTGGCTCGAGTAAGCAAATGCATTCTGGAGGGGCTGCAGGGCTGGCAAGGAATGGGGATCCCAGCAGTTCTTCAGCCAAATGAACATTACACGATTTATATTTGTCTTAGCAATTCCTGGATTTCTACTATCTTTAATCTGCTGAACCATAATTGGGATTTTTAAAAGGGAATTTAGGTCATGTGAAGAAATTATCATTCTTATGAAATTCATTTTAACTAGATATTTTAGAAGATTGTGTTCCTTGCAACACATCTTTAATCAATTACAAGCCTACTAGTACTTAACTCATACTTATCTCCAGTTTTACCTGTGAATTTTGATTAGACTTTCTGGGCATTTCAAAGCCCATATAATCAAAGGGGATAACAAATTATGAACATCTAGTCTTATTTACTACTTTCCTGTCACTCCTATAATAATTTTTGGTTTCAGTCTTCAACGTCTAGGATAATTGTTCAATAATTTCCCCCTTCTTTCTAGTACATTTAGAGTTCATTCTGAGTGCACGCTATTCCCTCCCCCTTTAAGGAATAACAAGAATGTTCATATCTTGTTTTAACAAGTGGATGATCTGCCTCAGCTTCAGAGTCAGAACTTCACACTATTAAAAGGAGAGCTTTATGTTTAACTTTTTGCCCTGTGAGAAAATCAGGATATGTCAAGCCTCTACTTAAGTTTTTTTCTTTTGTCCTTATGAGTCCTCTCATGAGCTAATTTCTTTCATAGACTATATAAGCCCTTAAAGAGCAGCACTGTTCCCTGACAAACACACTGGCATGCAGTTAATCATTAATTTTGCAAGGTCCACATCTGCTGTCTTCTGGACTCTATATTGTTTGAGAGATTTCCTCCCATTCCCGTAAATGTAATTGTGTGAGGGCTAATGTTGGATCTTTATCTAACCTATTATCAGCAGTCCAGACAGAGTCTTAGAACCTCCCTTTAACAAGTCCAAGTTAGAGTTCACAAAGCTTAAACCTACATGAATAGAGTAGTATTTTTTTAATGGCAAAACAACAGCTGCAGGGGCTGATTCAATGACACGCCCTGGCTGAGTATGTGCAGATACTAAAAACAGGTGCACCTCATGACTGTTGTGCTGTGTGCCTTTTTAAAATATTACATGCATTTCTTCATCAGATCAAGGTTTATATAAAGTACGTTTTAGAGGGGCATAAAGGAATTCAGAAACATGGTCAGCTGAAATACTAAGGCTTTTAAAAAACAATAAAGGTAGAAAAAATTAGAGTTATGTTAATGCTGGTAAGCGTACTACCTCATGAAAATCCAAGAATCCAGCCATCTGCATAATAAAAATGCCTTTAAAATGGCAAGCAAATTAAATTGTAATATCTTTTTTTTCTTTCTTGGACTTGATCTGGGGTTCCAGCTTCATACCACTTGGGGAAAAGTTGAAATTAGACTTTGTGTGGGTGGAGGAGAGGCAGAATTGAATGTGATCCTGTGCAAATAATCTCTTCCAGCTTTGCTGTAGGGTGGGACATGAAGACTGGAAAGAGTGAGGCTCCAAGCCCCTGGCGTAGAGGCAACACCTTCTGTGGCCATGCTGCCAGGAAGGCTCCAAAGGGAGTGCCCAATAAATGTCAGTGTTGTGTGGCTATTTCAACTTTAAAGTAACTTGCACAAGTTCACTTGAAATTAACACTGCAGTCATACAGAAGGGGGAAAGGAGTGTGTGTTGTTTCCAGACATAATTGAGATTGAACTCTAACCAATTCAGAAACAAGCGTTACTTTCCGCAGCTCTAGAGAAGCCAGCTTCCCTCTGCCAGAAGGGAAGTATTGCAATCGTCATGAACACAAAGCGTTCTGTATGCAGCTTGCAGAGAGAAGCAGCCCTGTCATTCAGGCTGGCCATTCATCTTTGTGTGTCCTTACGGCAGAGGTAGTGTGAAAAGGAGTTTACTCCCCTTAAAACATGAGTGGTGCTTCTGGGGTCTGCAGAGCCTCCCACATCAGCTGTGTTTGAGGCATTCCTGACATGGAAAAGAGCCCAAAGATCACTTTCAACCTGCTACATAATCATCAATAATGCTGGCCCCTTCCCAAGAGCTCTGAGCATTTACCTGCCTCATACAGAGCCCTACTTTTCCCCAGGTTTCATAGTGAGGTCAACAGGGGCCCACTGAGGAAATCAGAAACAACCTCAAGAGACATTATTCAGACCCACCAGAACTCCTGACATGTGAAAGCTCTCCTTGGAGGCCTGCCACTGCCTGAAGAAACAGCCTAGATTTGGAGACTGAGAATACTCAAGTTATGTAAAGGTTGAATAAAAATAACAATTCTGATGCTACTTTTTTATTATAGAAGCTTCACATTTCATCTCTTGCAAGTAAGCTCCTGAGATGGGAGGGAGACTGTATTGCTGACTCACTAGCTTCTGCACCTCTTGGGTTTCTATCTTTAGTGGAGAGCCTGGTCTTTGACATGGAGTTAAGTAAGATATAACAAATGAGTGGAGCAGTCACTGAAATAAGTTTGTTAGGCATAATGGTAACGTTTTGAAACTATGACAATTCTTAATGACATAGTTTTTGTTAAGTAAAATTTTGGAGTTTCAAGCAATGGAGTGAAGGACTTTGGTTATTTCAATAATAAAAGAACCCTCCTTCCAACTATGTTAGCAAGAGGAAGAACTGAAGGTTTACTAGTAAATGCAATTGTCAAAAACATAATCAGTGCAAACTCAGATGTTCTAAATGTCTTTAGCTAAAATGTGTAAATAACTTATAAAACATAAATACAGATAGAGGCAGGTAACAGCGGAATCATGTTCATTTGTCAGAAGAGCAGCAGTGAGAAGTTGGGTTGGGACTGACACATGAAGCATGAAGTCCTCCTTGGTTTACCTGAGGGAAAGAAGTTGTCAGAAGCAAGTCAACTGTCACAAGGCTGAGAGTAAGAGAGTCCAAGCAGTAGAGTAACAACAAAGAACATGAACTTTTTCATCAGACTGATTTGCAATTCAAACCTGGCTTTGCCACTGGGATCCCTGAGCATATATTGTCTAAACTCTAAATCTTATTTCTTTAATTTAGAACTATCTGTGGCCATGTTGTGCTGACTAAACGAAACAGTGGATACCTAAAAGATATGAGCTAAAGTCTCAAAACCAGGAAGACAAATCAAAGATGAGCATATATGCTTAGAAACAGGTCAACAACTAAGAACCAAGAAGTTAAGGCAGTATAGTGACAAACAACAAGGTGTAATTTTCCAGAAGTCAGAAAAGTATCCAAACAGCTAGAGACCAAGAAGTGGACCTAGTGATCAAGACATACAACAATTCAAAATCTTGGAGATGAAGTAAAGAAAAACAATTAGATCCAAGGCTAAAATGTCACAGTAAGCAAACCGTGCCTCATCTGCATCCCAACAGGGCCGAAAGTGATTTGAAGTGACAATTGAATTTAGTCTATGTAGCTTCTGTAACCAGTGGGACAAAAGGGAACACAGCAATATAGATAAAGGGCAAATAACAGGAATAGCACATTTTGGAACACACTGGCCATTAAAACAGCATGGGTGAAAAATAAAGCATCCACAGGAAATAGAAATCAAGGTTCCAAAGAAGACAATGTTGTAATTGTATCACATTCATACATGGCATGGTCTCACAGATATGTGTTCTCTGAAAGAGAAGGTACCTAGACATTCACTTGCTGAGAAGAGTTCTAGAAGAGGAACTATAGACACTTTTAAAATAGTAAATATTTTCAATATTTGTACTTTTTAGGTATTTCTGCCATATTTTAAACATGTATATCAGTTGTCATTCACTCCATAAGCTGATGTCATCCAATCTTATGGCTTTATATTAATTTCTATTGCTGCTGTAACAAATTACTACAAACTTACTGGTTTATATCAACATAAATTTGTTATCTTACAGTTCTGAGGGTCAGAAGACTTACTGGGCTAAAATCCAGGTGTTAGCAGGCTAGGTTCCTAGTGGATGCTCTGGGAGAGAAGCTGTTTTCTTGCCTTTTCTATCTTGTAGAGGCTGCCTGCATTCCTTGGCTCATAGTTCCTTCCTCCATCCTCACTGCCAGCAGTGTAGCATCTTCAAGTCTCTCTCTTTCCTGCCCGGCCCCAACCCCACACTGACCCTTCTGCCTTCCCCTTATAAGAACCCTTGTGATTAATTCAGGATAATAATCCCATCACATAATATTTAACTTAATCACATTGGCAAAGTCCCTTTTGCCACATAAGATAATATAATCACAGATTTCGGGAACCAGGAAATAGATATCTTTGGATGCTATTATTCTGCCTATCACAACCTTAAGTAACATATATTTTGACAACTCTCAAATTTCTATCTCAAGCATAGACCTCACCCTTGAACTTCAGCCTCAGTTTTCCAATAGCTTATTCCACATCTCTACCTAGATTTCTAACTAGTGTCTCAAACTCAGACTGTCTAAAGTTAAATTACTGAATTATACTCAACACCCTAAATGCAGCAAAACCTGTCATTCTTGCAACTTTCTGCTTCTTAATCCATGGCAAGTATTGTCATGTGCCACAGAATGACATTTTGGTGAACAACAGAAATTTACATTGGCGGTCCAAATAAGATTATAATACTGTATTTTATTGGACCCCTTCATTATGTAGATATGTTTAGATACACAAATACTTGACCATTGTGTTACAGCTGCTAACAGTATGCAGTCCAGTTACAAGCTATGTAGGTTTGTAGCCTAAGAGCAATAGGTGTGTGGCCTAGGTGTGTAGTAAGCTATACTACCTAGGTTTGCGTAAGTACACTCTATGTTCCCATAATGATGAAGTTGCCTAATGTTGCATTTTTTAGAATGTATCCCTGTCATTAAGCAATGCATGATTGTACATTATCTCTGTTGCTCAGGCCAAAAATCTCTCTTTCTCACATTCTACAACCAATGAGCATGTTCATTACCTCTATATGTCCATACAAAGATTTATACAGAAATATTCATAGAAGTTTTATTTGTATTAATAAGAGCTCCAGACTAGAAACAACACAGATGTCTATCAACAGGTGAATGGACAAACAAAGTAGGACATATCAGTATAATGGAATACTACTCATCAATAAAAATAACTATTCATATACATAACAGCATGGATAAATCTCAAAATAATTATGTTGAGGGAAAGAAGACAGACATAAAAGAGTACATACTATGTCAATTTATATAAAACTTTAGAAAGTTCACATGAATTCATAGTGACAGTAAGCACATGAGTAATTGCCTAGAAACAGGGTTGAGGTGTTAGACACAGGCAGGAAAAAGGGATTACAAAGGGGCACACGGAAATTTTCAGGAGTGGTGAATATGTTCACTATCTTAATTATGATGCTGGTTTCACAGGTGCATACATACGTCAAAACTTAATTATATCTTCTTTAGATATGCACAAATTATTCTGTGTCAGTTATAGCTTAATAAATTTATTAAAATATACTATTGTCATTATTAAGAAAATGTGCATTGCTTTTGAAAATATAAGGTTGTCTTCTAACACATGGAAGGTATTTATTAAAGTGATTTGAAATTGTAATAACTACTAACATTTTGCCAAGAATGAAGCACCATTAAAACTGCTGAAATTGTCATGATTTAAATTTTGTTATGTTGCTGTTCATTTCTTCTTCAGAAAATACAATTTAGTTTCAAAGAATAGAGGATATACTAAAATAAGATTTTTATAGTAGGAATCTATTCTTTTAAAATTATAGTTTTTATGTAATTTTCAAAAAATTGTACGCTGCATTTTCTTGAAAAATTACAGAAAAGACAATCTGCAAAAAGAAATGGCAAACCTCTTCTCACAAAACACCTAGAAATTCTGGCTAAAATACCACCTGCATCCTTTAAAAAGAAAGGCAAGCTTGTAAGGAACTAAGGATGGACTCTTACACACACCTGAAGACAGATCTAAGAAACAAAATGGAATCGTTCATATTGAAACTGCAACTGTTCCAGTGGGTTTGTTTTTGTTGGGTTCAGTTATCAAGAATCTGAGTTCTGGCTGGCGCATTGGCTGGCTGGGCACTTTGGGAGGCCAAGGCAGGCGGACCACCTGAGGTCAGAAGTTTGAGACCAGCCTGGCCAACATGATGAAACCCCGTCTCTACTAAAAACACAAAAAAATTAGCTGGGCGTAGTAGCAGGTGCGTGCAATCAACATCACTGATCATTAGATAAATGCAAATCCAAACTATAATGAGATATCATCTCACACCAGTCAGAGTGGCTATTATAAAAGGTCAAAAAATAACAGATGCTGGCAAGGTTGTGGAAAAAAGGAAACACACACTGTTGGTGAGAATGTAAATTAGTTCAGCCATTGTGGAAACACAGACAATTTCTCAAAGAACTTAAAACTGAACTACATTAGACCCAGCAATCCCATTAATTGCTATATATCCAAAAGAATACAAATCATTCTTTGTAAAGACACATGCATACATATGTTCATCCCAGCACTATTCACAATAGCAATGACATGGAATCAACCTAATTGCCCATAAACAGTAGACTGGATAAAGAATATGTGGTACAAATGCACCATGGAATATTATACAGTCATAAAAAAGAACAAGATCATGGCCTTTACGGCAACATTGATGGAGCTGGAGACCATTATCCTAAGCAAACTAACACACAGACAGAAAACCAAATACCACATGTTATTATCACTTATATATGGGAGCTAAATGTTGAGTACACATAGACACAAAGAAGGGAACAACAGACACCAGGGATGATTTGAGGGTGGAAGGAGGGTGAGGATGGAAAAACTACCTGTGAGGTACTATGCTTATTACCTGGGTGATGAAATAATCTGTATACCAAATTCCTGTGACACACAATTTATCTATATAACATACCTACACATGTGCCCTGAACTTAAAATACAAGTTTAAAAAAAATGTGGTACATACATACTATGGAATACTATGCAGCCATAAAGAGAATGAGATCACGTTCTTTGCAGCAACATGGATGGAGCTGGAGGCCATTATCCTAAGTAAATTAACACAGGAACAGAAAACCAAATACCACATGTTCTCCCTTATAAGTGGGATTACACGTGGACACAAAGAAGGGAAAAACAGACACCAGAAACTACTTAAGTGTAGAGGGTAGGAGGAGGGTAAAAATTAAAAAACTACCTGTAGGGTACTATGCTCATTACCTAGGTGATGAAATAATCTATACACCAAACACCTGTGACATGCAATTTTCTCATGTAACAAACCTGCACATATACACCATGAACCTAAAATAAAGGCTGGAAAAAAATTGCTAGATTATTAGTGCCAACATCTACTTAATAAATACTTCTCTATGAAAAACCTCTCAATGCTATAATGAAGAAATCACAGATTTTTAAAATAGAGACTTCAGTTCATATCCTCACTCTGAAACTTTGTGAGTGGGTGACTTAGGACAAGTAACTTAAGCCTTCTGAGTCTCAGATTCTGTAATTGAACACTGAAAGTGGTAATCTATCTCATTATACTGTCAGAAGATATTAAGGTATATGGACTGACTGTTTTCACTCACATGAGATGATCCCAGACAGATGAACTCTTGTAGCTAGAATTTTTTTTCTTACACATTACTGTCTATAGTGAACTTCTTTATGTTTGGGGAATGCCTCACTTCATGAGTTTGGGCTGCAATCCAAGACCAGCTCCCTTTATAGGAGCACAATATGTTGGATACTTATTTCTCCAGCCTCCCTTGCACCGACAGTGAGGCATGTTAACCTTGAATCTGCCAATCAAAGTGCCAGACTTAGAGTCTAGACATGGGACATAAGACAGCAAAAGCCTAGGCGGTTTACATTTTCTCTCTCTGGCAGTGTGTACAGAAGTGAAGACTACAGGCTGAAATTCCTGATGCAGAGGTAGCTGCATTCCAAACAGTCACTTCTGGTGCTCAGATAGAGACCAGTTTACTCATGAATGGTTCTGCAGCTTGATTTTGAATCTGGTGCTTGGGAACTTTGCCTTGAGCCCTATTCTCCAGTCCTTCCAATGACTCTCTAATCTAGCCAATATACTCAATAAACACCTCATTGCTTGCAACTAAGAACCTAACTGATAGGCTGCAGAGTTTTATTTTCTAATATTGTTATCTTTTCTAGCAATCCTTGCTTCTCCCTAACCTCAAATCTTCGCCAATAAAAACCAAAGATGTCCAGAAGAAAACAGAGAAGTGTTTTAAAACAATATGGTTCTATATGACCAGAGTTTGCCATTGTGATCACAGAATTGAGAATAAGATAAACGTGAATCATGCAGAATGAGAGAACCATAGAAAGATTAGAATCAGGGAAAAGATGCAAAAGAATAGGACAGCTCCAGAAATTGAAGGAAAGTTCACCCTACCAAAGTTCAAGAAAGGAATACTAAAGTCAGCCTCTAGAAGAGTTTCTACCATGTATCATAGTATGACTTTATGAGCTTTTTGGGAAATAAAAATAACATTCACTATAAGCCACCATAAATTCACCAGTAAACCATGATAAATTGACCTTATTTTTTTCATCTAAATAAATTAAGCTGGTAGATTATGGGAATCCAATAGATATAGTGTAAATGAATTTCAACAAGACATTGGACAGGGTTTTTGATATGCTGTGAAAAAGATAAAGAAATATGGCTTGTATGATGTTGCAGGCAGACAATCTGCAATCAGTTGAAAGATTATTTCACAATGGATTAATTGATGGACTCATAGCAACTAAAGAGAAGTTTCACAAGGCTTTATTCATTGCTTGTCCTATAGAAGTGTTTGCCTGAGGTAGGTAAATGCACTGAAAGTCTGCTTATAAAATTTCTGGATGATACACATTGCGGATCAAAGACATTATAACCTTATTGCTTACAAACCAATCAGTCCCCATGGCATCCAACTATTCACTGGATTAAGCAAATAACATACCTCGGTTGGCTACACTGACAGAGTTCAGAGCCTATAGTTTCATAATATTCTTTTCAGTGCCTCATCACTGTATGTAAGCAAATATTTTGTGCTGATGTCATCAGCATTCAATGGCTTAATATACGTGAAATGCTTAGAAAAGGGCTTGGCTCATAGTCAGTGTTTAATAAATATTAGCTGCTATTATTATTATTGTTATGGTTATTAAACCTAGCTAAAAACGACTTGGCTTTATGCTCATAAATATAGATTGCTAAAAAAGACCATAATAAATGTCGTAGTTACAATAGGCACAGATCTCTAACCACAGAATCACTCAGTCTGAAAGGGAGGTGGTATTACTGAAGGAATCACAACAGGGCTGAAGAAACCATGAAAGAAGCTCCAGTAACAAAACCTGCAAGGAGACACACATGTAATATATAGGCTCTCACCTGTGCTTCCCTGTACCTTGTATTTTAAAAATATCTGTTGATTGAATAAGTGAGTACATGTTAATTGGGAAATTTACAGGGCATAGACAATGAGAAAGAACACTAAGAAAGAAAGAAGAGCCATGGAGTGTCTGTGTGTATGAAGCAGACTGTAGTGAGGTTGTCTTAACAAGAGTGAATGGCAAGTATTGGAAAGTAGAGGAAATAGGTGGGATAGAGAAAATAAATGGGTCCAACTAATGTGTGATCACAAATACCAAGCTAATAATGAACTTGGACTTGACTCTGTGATATGGCTTGACTCAGTGTCCTCACCCAAATCTTATTTTGAATTGTAATCCCATGTCGAAAGAGGGAAGTGATTGGATAATGGGGGCGGTTTCCCCTATGCTGTTCTTGTAATAGTGAGTGAGTTCTCACGAGGTCTGATAGTTTTATAACGGTGCTTCCCCCTTCGCTCCCTCTCTCTTCCCTCTGCCTCCTTGTGAAGAAGGTGCCTGCTTCCCCTTCGCCTTTCGCCATGATTGTAAGTTTCCTGAGGCCTTTTCAATCATGTGGAACTGTGAGTCAATTAAACCTCTCTCCTTTATAAATTACCCAGTCTGGGGTGTTTCTGTATAGCAGTGTGAAAATGGACTAATACACTTTGGTTCTTAAAGAGCGGAGATAGCATAACTAGAGTCGTGTTTTAGGAAGATTTTAGCAGACAACTAAAGGTCATGAGCATGCCACACAAATGACATAATTCTAAAGTGTGATGAGGACATTCACATGTTGAGAAAAAGTACAGACATAAAAGTCTTTATTATATCAAGCTTTAAAAAAATTGTATCTCATTTTTAATTGACAAATACTAATTGTATATATCTATGGAGTACATGAATATGTTAGCATTAAGTCAAGCTAATTTCACATATCCATCACCTCCACATATTTATCATTACTTTGTGGTGAGTCAATTTAAAATCTACTCTTTTAGCTACTTCAAAATATAAAATACTTTATTATTAACTATGATCACTATGCTGTGCAATAGATCACTGAATCATATTCCTCCTCTCTGAAATGTTGTACCCTCATCCCCTGGTAACCAGCATTCTACTCTTTATTTCTATAAATTTGACTTTTTTAGATTCTACATTTAGGTGAGATGATACAGATCTACATTTAGGTGAGATCATGAGATCTTTCTGTGCCTGACTTATTTTACTTACTGTAATGTCCTCTGGATGTATTCATGTTGTCTCAAATGACAGAATATATCTTTTTTTAAGTTAAATAGTATTCCATTGTATATATCTACAGCATGTTTTCTTTATGTATTCATCTGCTGATAGACACTTAGGTCGATTCCACAAAGTGGCCATTGTGAATAGTGTTGCAGTGAACATGGGAACACAGGTATCTCACTGACAATCTGATTTCAATTCCTTTGGATATGTATCCAGAAGGATTCCTGAATCATATGGTAATTCTATTTTTAGACTTTTTTTAGAAACCTCCATACTACTTTTCATAATGGCTGTACACATTTATGTTTCTACCAACAGCAGGCAAGAGTTCCATTTTCTCCACATCCTAGACCACACTTATTATCTTTCATTTTTTTTTGTAATAAGCTATTTTGACAGGTATAATGTGATCTTATTATGGTTTTAATTTTCATTTCCCTTGTGATTAGTGTTGAGCATTTTTTCGTACATCTGCTGGTCATTTGTATCTTTCAAGAAATGTTTAACCAGGTTCTTTGCCTTTTTTTTTTTTTGAGATGGGGTTTTTGCTCTTGTTGCCCAGGCTGGAGTGTAGTCATACGATCTTGGCTCACCGCAACCTCTGCCTCCCGGGTTCAAGTGATTCTCCTGCCTCAGCCTCCCGAGTAGCTTGGATTACAGGCATGCGCCTCCATGCCTGGCTAATTTTGTATTTTTAGTAGAGATGGGGTTTCTCCATGTTGGTCAGGCTGGTATCGAACTCCCGATCTCAGGTGATCTGCCCGCCTCAGCCTCCCAAAGTGCTAGGATTAAAGGCGTGAGCCCCCACGCCTGGCTCTTTGCCCATTTTTAATAGGGTTATTTGTTTTCTTGTTGAGTAGTTTGAGTTCCTTGTATTTTGGGATATTAATTCCATATCAGATATATGATTTGCATATATTTTCTCCCAGTCTGTAGGGTCTCTCACTCTGTTGTTGCCTTTGATGTGCAAACTTTTTAGTTTGATGCAATCCTATTTTTAAAAATTCAGATTGTATAAATCTTTCACCTTTTTCTTCAAACTTTAAATGGGTAATTATTCAGTTTCCATTATTTAGTCAACTTAATTTACTTTCAAATTAAAGTTTCATGTTAGCATGTAGTAACAGCTCCAAAAGCTTAGAATAGGATATGTTCTGATCTGTTGGGATAATTAATATCTCCTAAAGAAACTACATATTTGAACGAAATAGAATCTCATACTTTCTGCAGGTGGTGGGGAATGTTAGAGCTGAAGGAACTGTAGAGGTTATCTATTCCAACTTCAATGTGGGGCTAATAGTTTATCTTGATTAGGTAAATTTAGAAACCATTGGTAAAAAGAATTTATTTCCAGTGTGTTAACTAGAAACCTTATTTTTGATAAAGACATGTTAATTATTTTTGGTATCCTGGTTAATTTTTACCTTCCTCATCCTCTGATTATTCTTTTAATTCCATTATATAGTAGAAACTTTTTATACAAAAGTTTTCTCGGTTAATACACTAAAATTTTATATCCAATAATTTTCAGATTTAAGTCCATTCCTCATGTTACAGTACATTAAAATTACAGCCAGACTCCCTGTCTCTATGAAAAATACAAAAAATTAGCTGGGCATGGTGGCGGACACCAGTAGTCCCAGCTACTTGGGAGGCTGAGGCAGGAAAATGGCATGAACCCGGGAGGCAGAGCTTGCAGTGAGCTGAGATCGCGCCACTGCACTCCAGCCTGGGCGACAGAGTGAGACTCCGTCTCAAAAAAAAAAAAAAAAAAAAAAAAATTAGAGCCAGATTTTGTCCTGATACAACCCCTATGATAATATTCATTCTAAATTGTTTGCCTATCCTTTTGACTATGATCAAAAGTGTAAACTTCTTGTATCTGGAACCATGAAAATCTCTTCCAGATATTTGAGAAATTAAACCATTGAACAAGTAGTCAGATATGACCAAGAAAAAAAACATCTCGTGTGTTAGACAATCTGGAGGTAAACATTTGTTAAGCACTGGAAGTCTTTTTGTTTATGCATGTATTTGTGCAATCTTGCAATCTAAACACTTAAATGAAAAGAGAAAAAGGTGTTTTATATGTGTTTGTGTATAATTAACATCAAGCAAAGCAATATCCAGTGATGTGTTTATATATTATAGATTAACATCCCATAAATTACCGATGTGTCATTTATGAGCAGTTTCCAATTTTAAATATTTTACAAACTTGCCAATAAGAAATAATTTCAAATTTTCCACTCCATGTAGGTGCTTCTGAAGCACATGAACTGTGCATATTTTCCCCAGAACTAAAACTCACATGATCTATTGAATTTCCTTTTTTCTAGGGTACCATTATCTCCTGCTTCTCCACTCTCAGGGGTCTCTTATTTTTCTCTTGTATCTCCTTCACATCTTCTTGCTGGCACATCCTAGGGTTCACCTTTTGAACTTCCCTTCTATTTTCTATATATTCTTACTTTTTTGATTATCCATCTAAATCACAGCTTGAAATTCTATCTTTACATGGGTGAGTCTGGAATGTTACCTCTAGCATAGGTTCTGTCTCTCAACTCAGAAATTCAGTGCCACCTGAGTGTCTGCTAGGTATCTCAAACTCACCATGTTGAAAGCTCAATTTTTAATATTCCTCCTTAAACGTTACTCTTGCCCCAGTTTTTCTTTTCTCAGTTGATAATACATATGTTTTTTCAGTGTTTCCACCAGTGGTAACAGACATTTTTCAGTAAAAGTCTAGAGAGTACGGCTTCTGATGCACATTATTTGTGGGGTTTTTTTGAACATTTTTTAAAAATGTTAAAACCATTCTTAGCTTCTGGGTCATACAAAAACAGATCATAAGCCAGATTTGGCCCATGGGCCATTGTTGGCCAATTCCAGGCTTAGATCAAAACCCTAGATCCATCATTAATTTCTCAATCTGTTTCAAAACCCATATCCACTCCATCAGCAGATGATGAGTGCTCTACTTTCAAAATATATCCAAAATCCTGCCACTTCTCAACACCTCCTCTTCCAACAACTCATTTGAACCACCATCAGCTCTCATCAGGGTGGTTGCAAAAGCCTTCTAACTGGTCTTCCTGCTTCCCTCTGCCTGGAACATTCTTCCCTCAGATGTCCAAAGGGCTTACTTCCCCTCCTTCTTCAAGTATTTACTCAGATGACAGCTTTTCAGTGACCAACATGACAAAAATGGAAACATTCCCTCAATTTCTTACCCACTTTTTCAGCTTTTCCTTCTCCATAGTACTATATAATCCACATTCATACTGTATATTGTACTCATTAATTTTGTTCATTGTCAACAATAAAGTTCCAAGTGGGCAGGAAATTTTGTCTCTTTTACTTACTGTTATATACTCATCGCCTAGCATATTGTAAGCATTCAATAAATACATGTTGAATTACTTAGTTAATCTAGTGAGGATAGTAATTTCAACATAGTTCAATGACTTATCAATTGTTCATGAATGTTGGATCAGGAACAGCAAGAAAAGATCAAGTCCTTTAAACACCACTGGCATCATTGAAAGCCAGGGAGAATAATGTCCTGGTTTAAGAACACATACTTAGCAATCATAGGAGTACAAATCCCACCTCTACCACTTTCTGGCCGTGTGATAGAGGGAAGGTTACTTAATCTCCCTGCATCTAAGATTTGTTTAGTCTATAAAATGTGTGTGAAAGCTCTTGGATTATTAATACAGTTGAATACAATATGCATATTAAGTGCTTAGCACAGTGCATGCCACATAAATAGCCTCAGTGATTTGTAACCATCATCATCACAATTATAACCACAAAGATAAGATTAATAAGAAAATGGATAGATTAACCCTTTAGGCTTCTTTGTCCTTGTTCATGTACCTGAACCACTCAGCCCAAACGTGTCTGTTGAAAGTGCTGGACTTCTTTTAATTTACATATTAAAAATAGACAAGCAAGTAGTGAAATTGTTCTGTATCTTGATTGTGGGAGTTGTTTCACGATTGTATGCTTTTGTAGAAAAGCTGTACAATGAAAAGAGTGAATTTCACTGTATTTAAGTTATGCCTTATTTCAAAAAAATAAAAGCATTATTGCAGATGTGTGGAACTAATCATACTCATCAGAAATAATTACTTGCTTCCCCCCAACAATGAGAACCAAAACCACAAGGAAAAATTTAATTACATCAGAGATAGAAAATTTCCCCCCCTCAGGGCATAGGAAACACAAAATGGCTATGCTTGCCTGATTTCAGGCAAAAAACAGTTATTTCATAACAAAACAAAAGTATGTGCTGGCATTGCAAAATCCTGGACTGATTCTCTTTCTCTCTTACGATGCAAAAGGAAAGGTGTCAATTACAAGCCTCTATTTATCCAAATATATGAGATAACCTTATTATAATGCATGTATAACTTTATAGTTCCTAATGCTTTAGAAGCAGATGTAAATTAATGTGGAATCATTCTTAAACGTAACACCACCCAGAAATGTGTTTTTATGGTTATATGCTGAAGTATTAAAACATATCCAAATTTTTACTATTCTTTGATAAATTAACTAGCAACGCAAGTTAAAACATCTCAACTCTAATGATATTGCCAGGTCTACTGAAATTTACACAAATATGTGTCAATGAGTAGAACAGAAAAAATATTTTTAAAATAAATTTTTTTAATTTAAATGATGTAGTTTTCTCAAACATGAAAGCTATAGTTTCCAATGTGGCACCATACAATGTGGTCAACAGGGAGAAGGGAAATCCAAACATTTATTTTTAAAAGAGATTTTATTTCAAGATAAACTTCCATTTACATTCATTTTTTATTAATTTTCCCTAAATTTTTGGCAAGGCCAACCGGCTGCCATATAAAGAAGAGGAAATAAAAAACAACAACATTTTTTACTTAAAATAACCCAACTTTTGTAGGAAAGTTCCATTAGCATCCAGCTTGAAAGAAAAGAAAACCAACAATTGGAATTTTCTAATCCCTGTTTAAGGACTCAAGCCAAGATTACTCAGATATTTAGCTAGACATCTTAAATAAATATAGCAGAAACAAGGCCCATTTGAATTTAATTTGAACAGCTGTCTGTGGTGTCTAGACCATAAATGATGATACTGTATTTCAAAAACAAAATGCTAAATGGTTACGTATTTCCAGAGCTTAATCTAGACACACAAAGTAAACTCATTTCTTTGTAAGCTGCTGGAGTTTCCTAGGTATTTCTAAACGCCTGTTCCAAAGAAATATTTTCTATGTATAAATGGTGAAAAGATCTGAATCAAGGAACAAGGTGACTATGACACGGGCTTGAATTCCTAAACTAATGTATGTGAGACAGCAACTGGCAAGGGTAGAATTTTTTTTTCTAGAGAAAGTAGTCCAAATGCAATTTAATAAAAGGCAGATGGCAAATTGGAAGAGAGGATGGTTAGAATAATGGAATATTCGCGGTTCATTTTTTGTCATGAAAAGTATTTACAAATGAAAGATCAAGTATAATTTTCTAATTTCAAACCACAGAGATTAACACAAGGCTGAGCGGTTTATGAATAGTCCTTCTCCTTGTAACACAAATCTCCGTCTTGGTACTGATGAGCTCTTACTGCAAGTGTCATACAGGGCTTCCAGGCAAGCTGGAAATCTGCTATGGTATGGAGAGAGTTTAAAATGGTTGCAAAGCAGACATAACAAATAGAAAAGTAGAAGTACTTCCTCAGACATCTCCTCAGGGGTCCTCAGAGCATCTGTGGGATCTTACTTTATACAGCATGGCATGGTCACTTCACAGTTAAATATTGTGCACATTTCTGGTTTCCACAAATTACAAGGGACATGTTGAATTAGCACAATGTTCAAAGCAAATCAATACAGATAATTAAAGGGTTGGAAAACAAGGCCTATGGGCAAAGGTGAAAGGAACTAGAACTCCCTTCTTTAGCGCCTTTGGGCAGGGCTTTTGCATCATGTCTCTTTTCCATCCCCTGATCCATGAGTGTAAAATACCAGGTGAAGGGAGTCCTTGGTAAAGTCCCGTTAGTTGGCCTGGGGAGATAAAAGTGAAAAGAATGACAACAGTCTTCAGATATGTGAGGGGTTATTATTTTTTAAATGGTAACCAGCTGCATCTGCTTCCACCCAGTTTGGTGCAAAGATAGAAGGCAAAAACTAAGCAAGAAAGGTTAGCATTCATTTATAATGGGACCAGCTTGTCCAAGCTTGCCCAGGGCCTTCAGGGTTTTAGCAATGAAGATCCCATCCTGGGAAACTCCTGCACAAACCTGGACAGTGGGTCATCTGATGTTGCAAATGTTTAAAGTAGGAGAAACACTGTCATTTCATGGGCTTTCCAACCCTATGATTCTGTATCATTACTATCACATGTATAATTATCAGGGACAATAATGACAGTGATAACAATAGTAGTGATTTTATTTTCTACCTGTCAAATTGAGTTTATCCTAATGTTAGTTCACTGAAATCCCTTTAAATGCATGTTTTGACCCTGAACAGAAGAGCTAAGCCACATCATTAAAGTCATAAGAAAATGAGTGTGAACTAAAAAAACTGAGTATTTGTAGATGCATAGCAAGCCAGTCAGTGCTCTGTCGTGCTTGAGATTGGTCAGGCCAAATAAAACATGGCCTCATGGTTAACAGGAGAGCATGGAATCATGCAGGTCTGGGTATGAGTATTACAAAATGGCCTTGGACCAATTACAGAACTCTCTAAGCATCTGCTTTCTCATGTGCAAAATGGAGACAATAACGTCATTACCTACTCACAATAACAAGTTTATAAGATATTCTTTAAGGACCCTTACTGCAAAGTGATAGCATAATGGAAAGCAGGTCTATGAAATAAGAACATATTTGGGTTCAGGAATTGAGGTCTGTGGTTATAACATATATCTTTAATATACCTTATGTGTCAGAAACTTTCTCAGCACTTATCATGCATTATACATTGAATATAAGAAGCTTATAAGGATTATTATTCTCATCCTTATTTTATAGATTAGACAACTCAGGTATGGAAAACTTGAATATTTTGCCCAAGATCACATGAGTAAAGAGTAGCAGAGTCCATACTGTGTAACCCCAGGGCCTATACTTGTAAACATGACAGTATATTAATATTATATCTGGATTACCCTCAGGATGACCATGAACCTTTGTGTGAATTGAATATTTTATTTTAAAAATAATACATAAATGCAACTTCTCTCAGTAAAACTTTTAATAAGTCTTCATGGCAGTCAAATTGAGGTTAAATTATCTGACAAGTACCTAAAATACTGTATTTTACTGATTACAAGAGTGAAATATTCAGACCTTCAGACATAATTTGAAGGGATAAATACAATAGCTCCAATCCATTTTTTATCTAATCCAAAACTCATTTTTATTAGTACCATGTGCTGTCTATTATGTGATAACTATTATTGATAAATTAACTGCTAATATAGCCCCTGTTGATCATTCCAGGTCCAGTTAGCTCACTACTTCATGCAGCAAGCCACTTCAAATGATAGGTTGGCTTTAGGGGTTAAAAACATTTTTCTGATAGAAACTTATTTGACTTCCAAGTAATACATTTATATTGGAAAAAACTTTCCCCATAGTCATAAACTCTGGAAAAATATAAATATAAAACCATTATTTGAAGGCACTAGGGAATAATCAAAAACAAACAAAACTGGTGAGAGGGGACTGAAAACAAAACAGGGAACTGCACAAGGTAAAATTTACATATATATGGCTTTTCACTTAAGTCCTCTACTGCTCATTTGGCATGGACAGGCTAGAACTCAAGTAGAAAGCCATAATCTTATTAGCTTGAGAAGCTCAAAGACTGAGGTTGCCAGAGGAAGCTCAAAGATTGAGGTGGAAATCTTAGAAAGGAAGGAGCAACAGAAAGGAAATATTAAAATCTACATGTATTCACGGTGAATTCTATTAAACATCTGAAGAAGAAGCAATAGTAATATTACATAAACTCCTTCAGAAAATATAGGAGAAAACATTTCACAACCTGTTTAGGCCAGTCTACAGCCTGATATGAAAACAAGAAAAAAATTACAGACCAATATCCTTCAAGAATATAGATATACATATCTTTTAAAAAAAACTGGCAAATAAAATCCAAGGATATTTAAAACAGATAATGCATCTTGACCAAATGAAGACCATTATAGTAACACAAGGTTAGTTCAACATTCAATATACAATCATTGTTTTTTATAATATCAAAAGACCAGCAAAAGAAAATATGATCTGTGATATATACAGAGAAAGCATTTGATAAAATTGAAAATCCATTCTTGGTAAAAAGCTGTCAGCAAAACTAATAATAAACAGAAACTTTCTCAACATGACAAAGGGATTTTACAGAAAACCTAAAGCTAAAATAATAGTGAATAATAATTAAATATTTAATGTTTAAGATTGGGGAAAAAAAGAAAAGAAAGGATATCTACTCTCACCACTTATTTTCAACATTTTATTGGTGGTCCTAGTCAATGTAATAAGGCAAAAAAAATTAAAAAGAAAAACTGTCTCTATTTATTGACTGTAATTTTCTACATAGAAAATTCTAAAATATCTACAAAACATCTACCATAATTAAATTTATCAAGGTCATAGGATATAAGGACAATTATAAAACCAATTGTATTTCTCTATTTTTAAACAATTGAAAAACATAATTTTTAAAGCTACTCTCTCTCTCTCTCTCTAGATATATATATACACATATATACACATATATACATATATACATATATATACATATATACACATATATATATCAGAGTATTCTTTAAAATACAATACTCAGGAATAAATTTAATAAAAAACTGTGTAAGACCTCTACACTGAAAAACAATATTGCTGAAAGAAAGTAGAGAAGACCTAAATAAATGGAGAGATAAACCATGTTCATAGATTGGAAAACTCAATACTAGATGTCAATTTTCCCCAAATTAATCTCTACACTTCAAGCTGCTCATATCAAAATTCTGGCAGACATTGTTAAACAGAAATGTATAAGCTAACTCAAAATTTAAGTATGAGTACAAAGAACCTAGAATAGCAAAAACGTTTTTTGAAAAGAACAACAAAGATGAAAGACTCATACGACATGCCTTCAAGACTTTACTATAAAGCTACAATAATAAATATATGGTGGTTTAACCTGAAGATAGATCAACAAAACAGAATAGAATTCAGAAATAGACTCACAGTTATAAGGTCAATTGATTTTCTACAAAACATCAATTGTTATGTTTTGTTTCTACAAAACATAATTCATTGGGAAAAGGATAATCTTTTCAACTGGCATACAGCTGAGAAAAAAAACGAATGTTGATCATCACCTCACAACACACAAGCCAAAATAATTTAGATGGATAATAAACCTAAAGACAAATACAAAACATAAAACATCTAAAAAAAATTTTGGGTTTTCATGATCTTGGCATAGGCTGACTTTTTTTAGGTAGAATAAAAGGAATCAAAAACCATTAATGAAAATATCTGTATATTAAACTTCATCAAAATTTAAAAATACTTCCCAAAAGTCACCATGAAGAATATGATAGCCAAACATACACTGAGAGAAAATATTCACAAAACATGTATCTGGACAAAAGATATAATAAAAATTGGCAAAGGACTTAAGCAGACTCTTCACAAAGGAAGATATACAACTGACCAATAAGCACATGAAAAAGTGTTCGACATAATTTGTCATCAGGAAAATGCATATTAAATTAGCTAGTAAATATTAAATTGAGCAATTGGCTACTATTACACACCAACTGAAATGGCTAAAATAAAAATATTGACAACATCTAATATTAATGAGAATGTGAAGCATAAGAATTCTCATAGACTGGTGGGTAGTGTTAAATGAAACAATCAATTTAGAAAAGTGTTTGTTAGTTTCCCATACGATTAAACACAAATCTACCTATGACCTGCATCTCACTTTTAGATACTTACCCAGGAGAATGAAAACTCATGTCCACAAAATAAACTAGTACATGAATGTTCATAACAGCTTTATTTATAAAAGCCCAAAACTGGGAACAACACAAATGTCTATCAACAGGAGAACAAATAAACAATCTGTGATATATTCATACAAAGAAATACTACTCTGTAAGAAAAAGGGGTGAGCTTTTAATACACAACAATATGGATAAATCTCATACCCAATATCCTGAGTGAAAGAAACTAGACATGGTAATCCCTGCCTTATCCTCGGGAAATATGGTTGAAGACCTGAAACCCCAGACACCACCGAACCTGATTGACCTCTAGGAATGGTATGTAATTTAAAACTTACAAATTGTTTATTTCTGGAATTTTTCATTTAATATTTTCAGACAGCAGTTGACAGGATAACTGCAGAAAGCAAACCACAGATAATGGGAGATTACTGAACATACCATATGATTCTCTATATAAAGTTCTCCTATAGGTAAAACTATTTATTTGTGATGAGAAATAGAAAAGTGAGGAAATTAACTGGGAAGTGTCTCCAGGAAGCTCTCTGGTGGATGGAAAAGTCTGTGACTTGATAGTTTATGGGAGACACATGTATTTATGTATTTGTCAAAACATATCAAGGTAGATACTTAATATTTGTACATTTAACTGTATGTAAATTTTATGTCAAAAATGTAAACAATGCAAGGGTTGGTTTTGGGGGTTTATTCCTTCCAGATTTTACCTTTTTGTAATTTCTTCATTTGTTCTGGCTCTTAACTTAGAATAACTAAAGCAAAACTACTCCTCCCTTTACACATGTGTGGTCCAGCGTTGTGGTTAGTCTTAATCTGTGGTCTAGTATAGTGAAGGCAAATGAGTTCCGGTTTGAGAGTTAACTTTGGTTAGTTGACAGTAGCTACCCAGGACAATATTTATAGAATTTGTGACTTTGTCCAATTCCTCTGTTATAGACTGAATGTTTATATCCCCATAAAATGTATATGTTGAAGCCCTAATTCCCAATGTAATGGTATCTGGAGGTGGAGTCTTGGGGAGGTAATCAGATTTAGATGAGGTCATGAAGGTGAAGCCCCATTGATGGAATTAGCACTCTTACAGAAAGAGGGAGACACTCTTTCTATCTTCACCATGTGACAATACAGGGAGAATATAGCTGTCAGTAAACCAAAAATAAAATCTGCTGGCACCTTGACCTCATACTTCCCAGCCTCCAGAATTGTGAGAAATAGACATCTGCTGTTTAAGCCACCCCATCTGTGATACTTCGTTATAGCAGCACGAGCTGACTAAGACACCCTCTGAGGGATTTGAGATTAACTGCTCTCAGTGGATGAACATTATCCTTCAGGCAAACAGGAGAAGTGATGAAGAGGCCCCAGCCCATTCAACATCTTCAACACTTATCAATAGCAAATTTGGTCTAAAACATCCAAGAGGCTGCCTTTTATATACTTTTGCAACATAAATATCATTAGGTCAACATAAGGGAACATCACACACTGAGTTTTCTTCATATTGTGTCATAATAAATTGCAGAGAAAACTGAGGATGAAGTCATCTGATGACATGTGTTCCTGTCTAACTTTTTACCTAACTACATGTCGCAGACCTGAAACTACTGATTATTTATTTTATTCATTTTTATGTATAATATAATACAAACATATACAATGTGTATAATCTATACATGTATTATTATAAACAATGATAAAATGAACATGAACCACCTACCACTAAGCTTAAGAAATCAAGGCATACCAAATTGGTGAACACCTGGGTGTCTTTCCCTATTATATTCCCCTCATCACTCCTATGATTTGTGGATTTTTTTCCCAACATTATGTTTTTGAAATTAATTCATGTTGACATTGGTAGTTATGGTTCACTAATCTTCACTGCCATAAATTATTCCATCCTATCGTACTTTATCCATTCTCAAAGTAGTAATTTTTGTTGTTTCCAGTTCATCACTACTACAATTAATGCTTCTATAAACAGTGAACATAGTCAAGGGTTTTGAGAGTGTATTATAGTAGCTCAATTCCCATGCCAAAAACTGATACTCAATTTTACAAGACAATACAACTTGCTTCCCAAAATGGTTATACCAATTTACACTTCCATCCATTGCATATAAGGTATTTCTTAAAAAATACTTAATAGTCTCCAGTGTGCTTTGTTTTTGTTTATATTGAGACAGGGTCTCACTCTGTCACTTAGGCTGGAGTGCACTGGCACCATCTTAGCTCACTGCCCTCTGCCTCCCTGGTTCAAGTGATTCTCCCACCTCAGCCCCTCAAGTAGCTGGGACTACAAGCACCCACCACCAAGTCTTGCTACTTTTTGTACTTTTTGGTAGAGACAGGGTTTCACCACATTGGCCAGGCTGGTCTTGAACTCCTGACCTCAGGTTATCTGCCCGCCTTGGCTTCCCAAAGTGCTGGGATTACAGGTGTGAGCCACTGCACCCAGCCTTCTGTGTTTTAATGTTTGACAATCTAGTGGATGGAAAATCCTACTTGACCATGGTCTTAATTTTGTATTTCATATTACCAGTGAGGCTAGGTATATATTCATGTATTTCTTGGCCTTTTGTTTTTTCTTGTAAGAAAAGTTTATCTGTCTTTGCCCACATTTTCTACTAAATTGTTTGTTTTCCTCTTATTAACTTATAGGTGGTTATTTTTTACAGGCTCAAATCCTTTGTTGGCTTTATACATTTTTCCCAGAATTGTGGTGTCTTGTTGCTTTTTAATGATGTCCTTTGATGAACAGATGTTTCTAATTTAAGCAAAGGAGAAGTATTAATCTTTTCCTTGATGATTTTGCCTTTCTGTGTCTTTCTTAAGAAAAATTTCCCTTCATGAGGCCATGAAATTTCTCTCCTATATTTCCTTCTAAAAATTTTTAGTGTTTTTATATTAATATATTTTAAATATCTGCAATAAAGTTTTTAGTATGGTGTGAAATAGAAATTTTACTTTTTTTCCATATGGGTAACCAATAACCCAAGCACAGCTTATTGAAGAGTTCATCTTTCTTCCTTTGCTCTATAGTTCTTTGCTCATTGTATAACAGATTTCTAGGCATGAATGGGTCACTTTCTAATATTTCAATGTCTTCCATTGACCTATGTATCCTTTCCTGTACTATTGTTACATTATTAAATTGCTACAGTTTTATAATAACTTTTGATATCTTTAAATTAAACCCCCTCACCTTGTTCTTCAGGTGAGTCTTGGCAATTCTTGGCCTTTTGCTCTTTCATGGCAGTTTTAGAATAATTTATCAAGTTTCATGAAAAATTCTGTTATTAAATTTGCTTTGATTCCACATATCAATTTTTATAGATCTAACTTTTTTTGTAAGTTATACTCTCTGTATCTTGCCAGAGCATAGAAATGCAATTAATCTTTCTATATTAGTTTTATGGTAAGCTTGACAAATTTTGCTGTTTTTTAATATATTGGTTAAGCTATGGTAACACAGAGACTCAAAATTAGAATGGTTTTTCACAAGATGGAATACAGTTTCTCTCTCATGTAATAATTCGAGTTAGGTAGGAAGCTCTCTCCTGTGAGGTCATCTAAGCAGGACTGTCTCTCAGAGCAAATGCAGTGGCTGCCCTGGGACCTGCTGTGGGTTTGACCAATTCACCACATGTGTATTGGCTATCTGGATATACTGTTTCCTGTACCCATTCAAACATCTTGCTTATTTTCCACTGGTTATCTAATTTGATTAGGATAAATCCTTTATACGTTCTGGATATGAGTATTTGATCTGGTATATGTGCTACAAAAATCTTATCTGATTCTGGAGTTCTGCTGCTTAACTCTCCTAATAGTGGTTTGATAAACAGATTTTTAAAATTTGAATATAGTCTAATTTATCAATCTTTTTCTCTGTGGTTAGTACACTTTTTCTTCTGCTTACATAGTAATTCCTGACTCAAGATTATGAAGATATCCTCCCTCCCATATTAGCTTCTAGAAGTTGTATGTTGTATATGTCACATTTAGATTTACAATCCATTAAAGATTGATATCTGTATATGCTATGAGGCGGGTATAAGGTTTTGGTGGGTGTTATATGAGTATCCATAAACCCAGCATCATTTATCAAGAAGTTCATCCTTCCTAATTCTCTACAAAAGTCACTCTTTTAACCAAGTTGTCTACCTATGTTTGAGTATTTTTCTGAACTTTATACACATATAAATGTCCCATTCATATTTCTTTAAAAAAGTCCCATTCATTTATATGTGTATAATTATACTAATGTCAAAATCTTAATTATTAGTGTTTTAATAAAGTAAATCTTCTGACTTTGTTCTTCCTCCAGCTAGTCTTCATTATTTCTGGTTTTATTTACTTCTCAATAAATTTGAGAGTTTAATTTCTTCAAATTAATACTAATTTAGAATTATATAACTTCCCAGGTAACTTTATAAAATACTACTCTTTAGCTCTGAGGATGCTTTCTGCCTAAAATCTGTATTATATAATAAAATCATACTCGTACTTGTCTTTTTGCATATATTATTCTTTTAATTATATATTATATTTTCACTTTCAAACTTTCTATGTTCTTATATTTAAAGTGTGTCCTCTTTAAGCTACAGATTTTTCAATTTTACAATCTTTGTCTATTACTTTCTCCATTTACATTTGACATAATCACTATTGTTTTTGGTATTTTGTCTAAACATAATACGTTTTTATTTGACCTGTACTTATGTTTTTTTTCCTACTCTTTCTGTTTTTTGGGTTGATTTTTTTAAAAATCAGATATTTATTGAAATAATCATATATTCACATGCAGTTGAAATAATTGTAAGAAATAATATGGAGAAATCCTTGTATTCTTTGCCCCATTTTTAAAAAAGATAACATATTGCTAAACTATAGTATAATGTCACAATCAAAATATTGACACTGATATAATCTGCTGATCTTATTCAGATGTCCCCAGTTAACTTGTGCTCATTTGCATCCATATATTAAATTCTATATAATTTTATCACCTGTGTAGGCTCATATATTCATCATCACAATAAAAATACGGAACTGTTCCAATGCCACAAAAATTCTCCATGTTGCTCCCACCCCCATTCTTAATCCCTGGCAAATATTAATCTGCTCTTTATTTCCAAAATTTTGTCATTTTTAAAGCCTATCTTTCTTCTACTTCTTGGTTTTTTTTGTCCTAAAAATTAATGGTACATATTTGTGTGACTTTGTTCCTAGGTTTTCTATTCTGTTCCATTGAGCTGTATGTCTACCCTTCTACCAATATTGCACTGTCTTGACTACTGTAGCCATATAATAAGACTTAATATTGGATAGAGTAATTTCCCCCTACTTTTTATTATTTGTAAAGATTGCTTTAGCTATTCTAGGGTCTGTTCCTTTCCACATAAATTTTATGTAACCTTGTCTGTGTCTACACAAAACTTTTGATGGAGCATTGGCAGGAACCACACTAAACTGATAGATATGAAAAGAATTGATATACTTACTATATTAAATCTTCTAATCAATGGACAAGATAGGACTTTTTGTTTATTTAGATCTTCTTTCAGCTTCTTCATCGGAATTTTATAACTTCCAGCATATATACACTCCTTGTTTCATTAAGTGAATACCTAAGCATTTCATTTAGAGTGATTATAAATGGTATTATATTTATTTTTAGTTTCTGCCTGTTCATTGACAGTGTATAGGAATAAAATGGATTTTTTTGTATGTTGGTCTTGTGCACTGACACCTTACTGAATTCACTTATTTCTAGGAATATTTATAAATTTCTTGGCACTTCCTATAAATAAAATTGTAAATAAAAAGTTTCACTTTTTTCTTTCCAATCCTTATGCCTTTTCTTTTTCTTGGCTAGTTCCAGCCCTATTTTGAATAAGAGTGGTGAGAACAGACATATTTGCCTTGTTTCAAGTCTAAGAGGGAAAGCATTCGATCTTTCATCCTTAAGAATAATATTAGTTGTAAGTTTGTTTGTTTGTTTTTGTAAAGGCTATTTTTCAAGTTGGAGTAATTTACTCTCTATTCTTGACTTGTAAAAAGTTTTTCTCTTGACTGAGCATTGGATTTTGCCAATGCTTTTTCTGCATCAATTTTTATGATCATATGATTTTTCTTGTTTAGCTTGCTGATTTGACGGGTTAAACTGATTTATTTCCAAATATTGAGCCAGTCTTGCATACCTGGAATAAACCTCACTTGGTCACAAAGTAAAATTCTTTTTATAATTGGTTGGCTTCATCTGCTAATATTTGGTTAAGTATGTTTGCATCTAAATTGATGAGAGACATAAATTAGTACTTTTATGATGGAAGAACCTTATACTTCTTTCGTTGCATTCACTTTCTTGTGGCTTTCATGCTCTTTCATTTGTATTTTAGTTCTACATATATTATAAATCTCATAAGATAGTATTTTTACTATTTGAAACATCAAATATTTAGTTACGTTTCTCTATATGTTTGAACTTTTTACTTCTTCTTACCCCTTTTCTGTATCTCTCATCATTCTTCTTCCCCTTGAAGAATACCCTTTATTATTTTCTTTAGCACAAATGTTATGGTGAAAAAAAACCCTCAAGTTTTGTTTCTTTGAAAATGTCTTCATTCTACCTTTATTGTTACAAGATATTTTCACTAAATATGGAATTCTAGATGGTGTATTTTCTTTCAGCACTTAGAATCTATTATTCCATTGTGTCCTAGCTTCCCCTAGTTTTTATTAAGAAGTCTTAAAAACATTGATAGTATTATTGTTACTCCTTTGCTCTTAATGAGTTGGTACATTTATCCAGTCAGTCATTATCAAAAAAGAAAATCTGTCATCACTTCAATCATATTAAGTTCAGCTGGTTTCCTTACAGGTCCACTTCATGTCACTCTCATTTTCTTTCATTGCCATTAATTTCCAAACTTTAACTTCCTGACTTTGATATTTATTCCCAAGGCAGTTTGAGTTTTCTATTTTACCTACCACTTTTATTTCAGTTAATTAAGTTATGCTTACTATGTTTTATTTTCCCTTTTTTGTAACCCACAGACGGGAGGCTCCTATT
The DNA here is from genome assembly GCF_029289425.2 of Pan paniscus. NCBI lineage: Eukaryota > Metazoa > Chordata > Mammalia > Primates > Hominidae > Pan > Pan paniscus. Next base: position 81,284,390 of record NC_073263.2, on the reverse strand, counting down.
CTTTCTTTGTGATCTGGGCAATACATGTCTTGCTGTTATTGTTGCTTATTCAGGACACATATATTTCTCAGTGTGAAGACTTTTTAGAATGTGTATTCCATTCATATTGCTGCAAGTAGGAGTCACACAGATTTCCGGTAACTGTTAACACTTTTTTAAATGAAACAAATTTGAACTTGTTTTCTTGTCAGTGTTGCTTCAGAAAAGCAACGGAGTGAAGAAAGCCCTTCTGTTGTTCACCAGGTCAGACTTAGAAGTCACACCCAGAAAGGAACTCACCTTTGACTCTTCAAAAGGATACCACATAGCCCTAAAATAAGGTAGGAAAGAAAAAAAGAGCACCCCCAAACAATTTTTATGTGAAGATACTGCTACAATACTTCCAGACCAGACTGTTTTTAGTGCTGCCATCCCAGATTCTTCACAGTGAAGTAACATACATACAGATTACTCATTTCGACTTAATTTGTGACATTTCTGACTGATACAATTCTTTCTCATTTCTAACCAGTACTTTCCTATTAGTATGAACTCCACGATGTTGATTAGAAGTTCATGGCATAGTTCCTTTAGGTACAACTCCATGACATTACCAACGGCACCTTTAATATCACTGTCTTTTTTCTATGCTAATTATCTTTTTTGTTTCTTTCATAGAACCAGTAGTTCATTAGCTACATACGGCTTACCAAAAGTATTTAAGTTATTGCTAAAGACCATAATAATAAGTCTGATGAGGATAGCTTTTGTAACTGCTTATTAAGTAGATGAAATCAAATACAAAGTTTATCTTCCTTGTGTGTCTGTTGCAACAAGAGAGAAAGGAGAATATACAAACATCTGCCACAGTTAAAGCAAACTCCAAAAAGATCTAGAGATTAACTATATTGGACACCAACTTGGAAAAATATCAGTATGATATTTAGAAAAATGAAATCCAGAGTTGCTACCCAGCTTCTTCCAGAAAATGTTTTGCCAACTTAAGTATACACATGGTAATAATCAATGCCTATGGCTTTTCTAGGTTATTATTAAATACCCACTCTAAAATGTATGCATTTATCTTTAATGGCATATTTCTTAATTTAAAACTTAAATTCTCTATTGTTTTAAAATTATATTTGTTAAGATACACACTAACATACTTCAAATAAAGAGGAATACTAGCAGAATGTGAAGAGAGTAAAGAAAAAGGAGAAAGCAAAAAACAGGAAAAGTAAAAATGCTAATAAAGAAGGAGAGACAATGGGAAATGAACAAAAAATGGGGGCAAAAGAAGTAGTCTAAGAGTAACAGATGGTTTGAGGTTGAGAAGCGATAGACATAGTAAAATTGCATTGGGTGGTTAAGTTATTAACCTATTTGTAAATTACTAACAAATCTATTGCTAAAAACTATACCTTCCCTCTGATCTCCAAGTTGATGTTTATGGTAATTTTCTGCACTCGCCCATGGGATGAGTCAGAGACACTTCAAAATCAACAGGTTTAAAATCACACCATCTATCCTGAACACACCCTTCTTCCCTAAACATATACATCTAAATCTGCTGCTCCCAGTATTTTTTTTTTAAATCAAAGTAAGTAGTACTGTACATCCTAGTCATCTACCTAGGCAGTTGTGGTAAACCCTATTTTTTTTACTTCCTGAACATAAATAGAAAATATTGCCAAATGATTTTCTTGATACTACCCTAAAAACACAGGGAACAAAAGCAAAAATACACAAATGAGATTACACCAAACTAAAAAGTTTATGCACAGCAAAGAAACATTTAACAGAGTGAAAAGACAAGCCACAAATTAGAAAATATTTGCAAACCACATATCTGATAAGGAGTTAATATCCAAAATATATAAGAATCTCAAATAATCCAATAGCAAGAAAATGATCCTATTAAAAGATACGCATTTTCTTAATCCAGTCTATCATTGTTGGACATTTGGGTGCTATGCAGCCATAAAAAATGATGAGTTCATGTCCTTTGTAGGGACATGGATGAAACTGGAAACCATTATTCTCAGTAAACTATCGCAAGAACAAAAAACCAAACACCGCATATTCTCACTCATAGGTGGGAATTGAACAATGAGATCACATGGACACAGGAAGGGGAACATCACACTCTGGGGACTGTGGTGGGGAGGGGGGAGGGGGGAGGGATAGCATTGGGAGATATACCTAATGCTAGATGACGAGTTAGTGGGTGCAGCGCACCAGCATGGCACATGTATACATATGTAACTAACCTGCACAATGTGCACATGTACCCTAAAACTTAAAGTATAATAATAAAAAAAAAGATACGCAAAGTACCCAGATAGACATTTTTAATAGAAGACATAAAAATGGCTAAAATAGATTGTGAAAAAATGTTCAACATTGCTAATCATCAGGAAAATGAAAATTAAAACTAGAATTAGATATCGCCTTACATCTGTTAGAATGCCTGTTATCAAAAACATGAAACAAAACGAGTGTTGGCAAAGACATGGAGAAAAGAAAACCGTGTTACACTGCTGTGGGAATGGAAACTAGTGAAATCATTATGGAAAACCATCTGAAAGTTTCTCCAAAAAACCAAAAATAGAATTTCCATCTGATCTAACCATCCCACTTCTGGATATATACTCAAAGGAAATACATTCAGTATGTTAGAGAAATATCTGCACTCCCATGTTCACTGCAGCATTATTCACAAGAGCCAAGATATAGCGTCAACATAAGTGTCTATCAATGGATGAATGGATACAGAAAATGTAATAGATACACACAATGGAATACTACTCAGTCTTTAAAAAGAAGGATATTCTGTCATTTGAAACAACATGATGAACCTGGAGGATATGATGTTAAGTAAAATAAGCCAGGCATAGGACAAATACCACATTATATCACTTATATGTAGAATCTGAAAAAGTTGAATTCATAGGAGCAGAGAGTAAAATGGTGATTACAAAGGTCTGGTGTGGTTGCAGGGAGGGGTGATATTGGTCAAAGAATACAAAATTTCAGTTACATAGAAAGAATAAGCTCAAGAGATCTATTGTACAATATGGTGATTACAGTTAACAACAACGTATAATATCCTGGACAATTGCAAAGGGATTCTTTTTTTTTTTTTTTTTTTGAGATGGAGTCTCACTCTGTCGCCCAGGCTGGAGTGCAATGGCGTGATCTCTACTCACTGCAAGCTCCACCTCCCAGGTTCAAGCGATTCTCTTGCCTCAGCCTCCCGAGTAGCTGGAATTACAGGTGTGCACCACCATGACTGGCTAATTTTTTGTACCTTCAGAAGAGAAGGGGTTTCACTATGTTGGCCAGACTGGTCTCGGCCTCCTGACCTCATGATCTGCCCACCTCAGCCTCCCAAAGTGCTGGGATTACAGCTGTGAGCCACCGAACCTGGCCAAAGGGAATATATTTGAAGTGTTCTTGCCCCCCTCAAAAAAGTATGTGAGGTAATGCATATGTTAATTAGCTTGATTTCACCATTCCACAATGTATACATGTACTGAAACATCATGTGGTATAACATAAATATACACAATTTGTATTTGCCAATCTAAAAAATATTAAAATATTGCCCAGACTTTTCAGTTAGGTGTAGCCATGTAGCTGACTCTATCAATAGCAGAATGTGGATACAAAATACATTTGTCCCTCCCAGTTCTTAATTCTTTATATTCTACCTCCCTTTGTCTGACAGCCACATGCACAGAATCCAGTGAAGACAGCAAGGCACTGAGATATGGCAAGGCACTAAAAGGAAAGAGCCCAGGTCCCTGAATGACTGTTTAGAATAGAACCATTCCCCATGACAGACTATTATTAGACTGACATATAAGGAAGAAACACTTTATTGTATTGGGACATTGAGGTTTGGGAGATTATAATGATAAACGTCTGCCTTTTCTAATTAATTGGAATCTTGAAGTGAGAAGCTATGATAATAAATACCAAAAATACATGGCATTGGCTTAGCAGTTGGAAATCGAGCAGTAAAGATAGAGCTGTCATAGGTTTTAGCTGCCATAGGTTCTGCAAAGATGGCAAATCATGTTATGCAACAGGAAAATATTTAATAAAACTGTTGCCCATGACAATTTAGAAGACAGACCACTTGCCAACAAAATCTCAAGATCTAGGAGAAGTAGCCAGAAAGAATCAGAATGCTGTGTGTTGCCTGTTATGGGCTTGCTTAGGCAAGGTATTACAAGAAAGCAATGAGCTTAAAAAAGAATTGGCTTGCTTACTAATAGAAATGGAAGAGAGTATAGAAGTTTAGAAAAAGCTACTGTTACTAGACCTTTCATAATAAGAGATAAATTGAGAAAGAAAGCAAAAAACGTCATGTAAAGCTTCTCAGTTAAACAAAACATCTCAACCTTGGCAAAAATTGATTAAGTGTCCTAACCTCCTCTCCATGATAATTATTGCATATAGACACAAGTAGCCTCTGTTATATTGAAAGAAAAACATGGAAATGAGAAATCATTTTAAAATGAAAAAAAGCAAATCTGAGAATTAGTTTAGCAAAGAAACTTGAATGTGGTTATTGGCACATGGAACTATCTGGAAACAATAAAATCAGGAGGCTACTATGTTTTTGTTTTTTTTTTTTTGAAAAGTTGCTCTGACAAAGAAATGAATACCCTGGTCAAAAAATGCATGTGAGTGTTCAGTGAGCCTTAAAACATCCCCCAAGCAAGAATGGGCTATGAAGTAATGCTTTCTTCAAGAAAGGCAAACTCCCCAACATCTGCTTCAAATGTGGTCAAGGAATATACAATAGGCAACCTCCCAGAGGGCAGAACCCGGGATCATAGACCAGAAGCTGCTCCCAGAGAAGAGAACCAGAACTAATCAAGGAACTTCTCCTGCATCCAAGGAAAGGGCTTTTCACAATGTCTGTCTAGTGGATTTCAGAATTGCTATACACCAGTGGCTACATGTTTTCCCACTGTCTCTTTCTAAATGGGAGTGTTTTCTGTGCTTATTCAGTCTCTATCACACAATGGTATGCAGGTGTGGGGGAGGTAGAAAATTTGTTATTATAGACCATAAGTCACCAAACTAGGAAGGGACACATCTCTCACTGTAAATAATCTGAAGATTCTGCACTTTGAGCAGAATGAGTGACTGGATGGGACTTTAAGCTGTCTCCACTGGAAAAAGGATAAATGTCTTCTAAATGAGAGAGGAATAGTGATAAATATACTCAGTCATTGGAAAGACAGTCTGTGCTTATGTCTTCAGCAAACTTCATTTTCTTCTCCTCCTGGACACCCAGAGAGACCAACTTTTCTAGGCTTCTTTGCAATTAGGCATGGCCATATGACTCCGTTCTGTCCTATGGAATTTCAGCAGAAGTGAGATGAACAATTTCCATGCCTGGACTCTATAAAAATCTTACAATGCCCTAGGCTTGCTTTCTTTATTAACCATCTGACTCTGACCCAGAAATGGAGTCCGAAGCCCTGTGGCAGAGCCACTAAATAGAAGAAGTTTGGTGCCCTGAGTGATTGTATACAGCAAGGACACCCCTATCCACCACTACAAAATTGGGCTGTCCCATGAGAAAAAATAAACCTTTATTAGATTAAGCACATTAAGATTATGAAGTTATTGTTACAGCAGTAAATCTACTCTAATAGATCTCTCAAGCTGAACACTGAAAGCAATTCTCATTTTCCACTCTCTCTCACTGAGATGGTTTGGATTTATGTCTCTACCCAGATCTCATGTCAAATTACAATCCCCAATGCTGGAGGTGGGGCCTGGTTGGAGCTGAGTGGATCATGGGGGCGAACTTCTCCTTTGCTGTTCTCATGATAGTGAGTAAGTTCTGACAAGATCTGGATGTTTGAAAGTGTGTGGCATCTCCTCCATCTCTCTTTTTCTCCTACTCCAGTCATGTAAGACACGGCTGCTTCCCCTTCACCTTCCACCATGATTGAAAGTTTCCAGAGGCCTCCCCAGCCATGTTACCTGTACAACCCATGGAACCATGAATCAATTAAACCTCTTCTTTGTAAATTACCTAGCCTCAGTTATTTCTTTAGAGCAGTGCGAGAACAGACTAATACACTCATCTCTTACATATGATCATTTTTATGTCTGTTTTGGCATCTAAATATTTTTCAATTTTTTCTTTTTCTCACTATCTCTATTACTACTGCCTTAATTTGGGTCCTTATAAACTTGCACCAGAATTATTGATATAGTCTCTGCAAATGAAAATAGACATACAACATACCAAAATGTATGGGATGCAGCAAAAGTAGTTTTAAGAAGTTTATAACAATCAATGCCTACATTAAAAAAAATTTCAAATAAACAACCTAGCATTATGCCTTAAATAACTAGAAAGAACTAAGCCTAGAGGTAGCTGAAGAAAGGAAATAATAAAGATCAGAGCAGAAATAAATAGACACTAGAAAAACATTGAAGGCATCAATAAAACTAAAGTTTTTTTTGAAAAGATAAACAAAAGTGACAAAACTTTAGCCAGACTAACAATAAAAAATAAAAAACTCAAACAAAATTAGGAATAAAAAAGAGACATTAACTGACACCATAGAAATATAAAAGATCATAAGAGACTATTATGAACAATTATACACCAACAAATTGGATAACCTAGAAGAAATGAAAAAATGTATAGAAACATACAACCTACCATAACTGAATCATAAATAGAAAATTTGAACAGTTCAATAAACAAGTAAGGAGATTGGTTCGGTAACAGTCTCTCATCAAAGAAAAGTTCAGGACCTCAAGGCTTCACTGCTGAATTCTACCAAACATTTTTAAAAGAATTAATGCCAATATTTCTCAAACTCTGTGGAAAACTTTCTAATTCATTTATAAAGCCAGCATTACCCTGATACCAAAACCAGGTAAAGACACCACAAGCAAAGAAAACTGCAGGTCAATATCCCTGATGAAAATAGATGCAAAATTCTCAACAAAATACTAGCAAATCAAATTCAACAGCATATTACAAGGATATTCACCATGGTCAAGTGGGATTTATTCCTGGAATGCGAGGATGATTCAACATACGCAAATTAATAAATGTGATACACCATATAAACAAAATGAAAAACAAAAACCACATAAACCTCTCAATAGATGCATAAGAATCATTTAACAAAATTCAACATCCTTTCATGATAAAAAAAGAAAAAGCACTCTTAACAAATTAGCTATGGAAGGAATGTGCCTCAATACAATAAAAGCCACATGTGATAAGTCTGTAGCTAACATCGTACTCAACAGTGGAAATTTGAAAACTTTTCCTCTAAGATCGGGAACAAGACAAGGATGCCCACTATGTCATTTCTATTTAACATAGTACTGTAAGTCTTCACCAGAGCAATTAGGCAAGAGAAAGAATTAGAAGGCATCCAAATTAGAAAGGAAGAGTTAAATGTCTCTGTTTACAGACAACATGATGATCTTATACAGATGGTCCTTGACTTAGAATAGGGTTATGACCCAAGAAAATATCATAAGTCGAAAATGCATGGCTGAGAGCTGTGTCTCACTGCTTCTGCCCAGCATCATGAGAGAAGTACAGTTTCCACTAAATGTGTATAGCTTTCATACCATCATATAGTTGAAAAACTAAGTCAAACCATCATATGTCGGGGACTGTCTGTATATACAAAACCCTGACAAATCCACAAAAAAAAAAAAAAAAGAAAAAAACACTTTTAGGATTAACAAATTAAGTTAAATTGCAGAACATCAAATCAACATACAAAAGTCAGCAGCATTCTATACACTAACAATGAACTATCCAAAAAATAAATTTAAAAAAATCCCATTAACAATAGCATTAAAAAATACTTAGGAGTAAATTTAACCAAGGAGTTGAAAAATCTATATGCTGAAAACTAGAAAATATTATGAAAAGTTTGAAGAAAACACAAAATAATGCAAAGATATCCCTTGCTCATGTTTTGGGAGATTCAAATGTCCCAAATCTCCCATCTTAAATTGGTGATGTTAAAATGTCCATACTACCCAAAGCAATCTACAGATTCAGTGCAATCCTCACCAAAATTTCAATGCCATTTTTACAGAAATGAAAAAAAGAAGATTCCAAAATTTGTATGGAGCCACAAAAGACCTCAAATAGCCAAAATGTGGAAGCAACCTAAGTGTCCATCAATAAATGAATGCATAAAGGAAATGTGAATATATATAACAAAGAAATACTAGTCTTTTTTTAAAAAAAATGTCATTTGAGAAAACATGAATGAACCTAGAGGATATTATGTTAAGTGAAATTAGCCCGGTACAAAAAGACAAATACTGTATGATTTCACCCATATGTAAAACCTGGAAGTCAACATCATGGGAGAGTAGAATGGTGGTTACCACAGGCCCAGGGTAGGTGCAGGTTGGGAGCTAATAGGGAAAAGGGGAGACATTGGTCAAAAGATACAAAGTTTCAGTTATACAGGAGGTAGATAATTATATAACATATGCTGTGTATAACACAGAGGGGTGACCATAATTAATAATGTATTGCGTATTTCAAAATAGCTGAAAGATAGATTTTAAATGTTCTCACCACAAAAAGTAATGATAAGTAGGGGAGGTAATGGATATGCTAATTAGCTTGGCCTAATCATTCCATAATGTATACTTATATCGAAACATCACATTGTACCCCATAAATGTATAAAATTATTATTGGTCATTAAAAAAATAAACAAGCTGGAAGCAGTGGTTCATATCTGTAATCCCAGCACTTTGAGAAGCCAAGGTGGGACGATCGCTTGAGGCCAAGATCTCAAGACCAGTCCGGGCAACAAGGTAAGACTCCATTACTCAAAAAGGTAGCCAGGCATGGTGGTGTGCACTTGTGGACCCAGCTACCCAGACGGCTGATGTGAGAGGGTCACTTGAGCCCAGGACTTTGAGGCTTCAGTGAGCCACGATCATAACACTGCACTCCAGCCTGGATGACAAAGTGAGATCTCAACTCTAAAAAAATAAAAAAGAAATAAAAGCACTCTTTAGAGCATCAGAATTGAAAAACAATTATTGGAATAGTCTTCTAATTAATTGCCCTATATTCCAGTTCTGGACTATACCCATAATTCATCTTAGACACTGCTTCCAAAAAATGTTCTAAAATTAAAATCTTCACACTAAAAATCCCTCGGTGTCTTCTAAATAACTTCAGAGGAATTCCAAACTCCTTAGCATAGACTATAAGGATGTTTGTGATATTATCACTGTCTGCCTCTCCATCCTCATTTCCCTCCATGCTACCACACACTCTCAGAACTTCTTCCATACACAGATATTTCACAGGTTTTCCAAATATGCAGGTCCTTAAGTAACCACCTACAGCGTGTTTGCCTATTTAGGGTGTGATTAGAAAACAGATTCCTGCTCTCAAAAAATTGTCATGGAACTGTCATGCTTTATCCACTGGTAGCCTATTTCTTACTTCTCTCTCCCTACCTTTCATTCATTACCCCAACTTCTTTTCTTTATGCTGAATCTTGGATTCCTTTTCCATTCATGTTTTAATTTCACACTTATATCTAGAATAGTGACTAATCCTATTTCTCCTAACTGTAGTCTGACTTTACTTGACCTTATCCCTCAATTTTGTACTCCTACTAATGTCTTTCAGCCTCCCCCATACCAATGTCTCCTCTCTCTGGTCTTTTGAAAGACCATCAGACATCTGACATTTCTCCAAGTCTGTCCACAGTGGAAGCCTTGTCCATGTTCCCCACCTTGCTGGGGTTGAGAAGAAGACTTGAGCATTTGCTTCTTTAAACTCCCATTCCAGTGTCCATACTCTTCACTCCATTTGGAATGTCTTCTTTCTATTTTACCTAGAAATGTCTACTCATCTTTAAATCCCAGCTCAAATATTACCACCTCTGCAAGATTTTTCTTGATCCTCAAAGCAGAGTTCTATCTTCTCCATGATCTCATAGCATCTTTTAAATACTCCTATTTATCACTAATGTCATTATATTTTTAACATTTTGTTTGCTGTTTATCTCCTTCTAGAGAGTAAGATCTTTAAGGACAGAAAATATTCTTCCTTATTCTTGTATCTGTGGTTCCTAGCACAATGCAGCTGTGTTTCTTAAATAACTCAACAGATAAAATCATTCTCATAAAAAATATAGTTGAGGAAGAACAAAAACAGTAGGATACAGATTGGTAGCATTAAATGCTCAAAAATAGGCTAAACTGGGTCAAAAGACCTGACTCTGTCACTAACTCCAGGAGCAATGAGAAAGCATTTTATTTTTTTATTTTTATTATTTATTTATTTATGTATTTATTTATTTTTTGAGATGGAGTCTCGCTCTGTCGCCCAGGCTGGAGTGCAGTGACGCGATCTCGGCTCACTGCAAGCTCTGCCTCCCGGGTTCACACCATTCTCCTGCCTCAGCCTCCCGACTAGCTGGGACTACAGGCGCCCGCCACCACGCCCGGCTAATTTTTTTGTATTTTTAGTAGAGACGGGGTTTCACCGTGTTGGCCAGGATGGTCTCCATCTCCTGACCTCGTGATCCGCCCACCTCGGCCTCCCAAAGTGCTGGGATTACAAGTGTGAGCCACCGCGTCCAGCCAAGAAAGCATTTTAAACTGCCTAGATCATGGAGTCACTAGATCAACTTTAGGTATTTATCCAACTGCAAATTCTAGTATCACATTGCGGGGGAAGGGGAACACAGGCAACAATTTTTTATGGACAACACCAGACTCTGCAGAGAATTCCTTTGGAATTTGGTGACCAGTTTATTTTCTCACACATTGGCAGCAGCAATTCTGTTGATTAGAATAACTTATCAAATACCATCTTCTGCCTCCAGTAAAATATAAACATGTTCACTGCTTTTTCTAAACCCTATATTTTTATGAACATGCTTTCTTTAAGTTTGTCTGATCACTGTCCAACTTCCAAATTAGCAAGAGCTTCTGCAAAGGATTATCCCCATTTCACCGATAGTTACCTCTGAATATGTAAACAGAAGTGCATTGGTTTTAGAAATAATTATTTCTAAGTCAGAAGTTAGCTGCTTCATGAGAAATATCTGATTCATAGAAGAAAATTGCCAATGATATTTGGCTTGGTTTAGTCCGACTTGGATAAAGGTTCCAAATCTGTCATAAATGATACTTGCCCAATCTTAAAGGGAGGAACATATGCATGTTATCAAGTCATTATCTCATTACTGCCGTCAGTTCTACACGTGTGCTGGACAACATGTCTGTCTACCCTAAGCGTGAGAACAAAACCTTAATGCCAAATAGTTATCAGGCTGCTGAGAAAATGGCAAAAGCTAGACTGTGGTAAGATTAAGATTCAACTATCTATGCAACAAAATTGAGAAAGTTTGGTGAATAAGTTTGATTTTATGTTCCTTTAACATATTTAAAAGTTTTAATATGCACACATAAATACATCAGTTTTCCAGCAAGGCCTGACATCTCTACAAACTTAATAGAAAAACATTTTTTTATAAAGTTCATGGTGACCATAGATTGTAGTTAGAAATGTGTCTTGAAGTTCCCATTATCTCTGGGAAAGAAATTTCATCTTGCTCCCTTTTTATTTGAGAAAGATTTTTTTTAATAAAAAAAAAATCAGAAATATGAAGAATGGGGGTTTTTAACAGGAGTTTTCTTTCTTCCTACAAGGTCTTAATTACTGGGGATCCTAGATACCCTTTCCTCCTATATCAGTGGGAGTTTCACAAATGACACTAAAGATTGTGGGAATACAGACAAAAGTCTGAGTTTTCCATGGATTTTTCTCCATTAAGCCAGCGCCACATGCGACTGGAAATTGCTGTTCCTTTGGTTACATGCTTTCAAATATATACTATCTGTTACATTAAATATAAGTGCTGGCCGGGTGCGGTGGCTCACACCTGTAATCCCAGCACTTTGGGAGGTCGAGGAGGGCGGATCACTTGAGTTTGAGACCAGTCCTGTCGACATGGCAAAACCCCGCCTCTTCTAAAAATACAAAAATTAGCCAAGCATGGTGATGGGCACCTGTAATCTCAGCTACTCAGGAGGCAGAGACACGAGAATCTCTTGAGCCTGGGAGGTGGAGGTTGCAGTGAACCAAGATTGTGCCACTGCACTCCAGCCTGGATGATAGAGTGAGACTCTATCCGAAAAATAAATAAATAAATAAATAAATAAATAAATAAATAAAGTGCTATATTTCTCTGCATTCAAGAAAACCCAAATACCCCAGTGAAATTCAGTAATCAGTTATGGAAATATCCAGCACCTAGGTGCTTAGGAATATTCCATAACAAATGTAATAATTGACTTCCATGTTGTGGTGACCCAATTTTCCTTCCTTTAAATTTAGTAAAAGAGCAAAACTAATGAATACATACATACATTTTGGTATCTTTAAAAACTATTGCCGTCTCTGTTCCCTGATTGACTCTACAAATTTCTGAAACTAAAATTTTTTCAATACAACATAATGGTGCATTCAAGGAGGGGAAAAAGATGTAAATAATGCCCAAATACCTTTAGCATGAATAAGACTCTAACATCTAATGGACAGCCCTAATCTCTCAAGCCCCAAATTCTTGAAATCTTTAATGGTGGTTGCAAACTCTTTGCTGTTCCTACCATAGAGAGCTACAGTGTAATTCCCCTCTCTTTCCTTGAATATGGACTGGCTTTGATACACTGACCAACAAACTGTATTAGTTTCAGCTGAAAGGCAAAAAGAGATTACAAAATGAAACAGACCTTTGAATCTTTGAATTTCCTTGCGGAGAAAGCAGGCTAAAAAACTACTCAGCTGGAAAAAGGGACTATTTATTATGGAAAGGGGAGGGAGACCAAGGGCAGAGGCAAGAATCCATGAGCAAGAGTGAATGGCCACAGAGAGTCACCCCAGGGAGCAGGTCTGGGCCCTAATTAAGAAGCAGGCCACACATGTCCAGCCAGATTTCATAATTGCTCCTTACCAGTGACTACCTATGTGGCTTCTGTTTCCCTCTTTTTGAACCAGAGGGACTATTTGGTTTTCCTAGGCCAGGTCTACTATTTTATGTTGGGTGTTGCGGGGAGGAGGAGAAAATATGACTGTAGTTCACAGGTCTTTGATTTGATACGAATTGTACCCAGGGAACTGCACCTGAGGAACTCATGCACATCTGGACCTGATTTGGCTACTCAGATCCTAGGCTTCAAGCCAATGCTGAAAAGGAATGAGATCCAGGGGCTTTGGGATATATGAGTGTATTGTGTGTTTGGTAGGAATGTAAATAATTTGTGGCCAAAAGCGGACTATAATGGATTAAAGTTCTCCACAAAATCTTTGCTGCTTCTCCCATTGAATCTTGACTGGCCTTAATGACATGCTTGGCCCAGAGAATATAGTAGAAGTGGCATGCTGGGACTTCTGAGGCAAGTATGAAAAGCTTTGCAGATTCTGCCAGAGCTTATTGGAACACCAGTCTCTGACAGCCCTAGGCCACCATCTTAAAGTCACCTAGCTGTGGGAAGCATAATTCATCTGCAGGGGCCCTGAAGTTAGGTTGATCAGCTGGGGCTGCTATAACAGAATTCTATGAAGTAGGAGGTTTAAGTGACAGAAATTTATTTCTCAAAATTCTGGAGGCTGGGAAGTGCAAGGCCAAAGTGCCACCATATCCAGTGCCTAGTGAAGGCCTGCTTCCTGGTTTGCAGGTGTCATCTCTGGCAGAGAGCAGAGACAGCAACCCATGTATCCTCCTCTTTTTATAGTGCACAAATCCTATTCCTGAGGGCCGAACCCTCCTGACCTCCCAAAGGCCCCAACCCCTAGTACTATCATAACGGGGGTTAGGATTGCAACACACGAATTTGGCAGGGGAGGGAGCAAACATTCAGTCCATAGCAGTGAGACACCACGTGGAGAGAGAGAGAAAAAGGCCAAGGAGCACTGATGTGCCAAATATATGGATAAAGAAACCATCTCAGAAGTGGATGCCACAGCCTGAACTGCCCTGGAGTAATCCCTGTGGGGCCATTCCCAAACTCATGATCTACATTATGGAGAGGGAAAAGAAAGAAATGGTGACTTTAAACCACTGAGCTTTGACAGTTTGTTATACACAAATAGATAACCAGAACATTTTCCATGCTTGTTTTCCTACCATATTCCCTCCCAAGTTGAAATCTTTCCCTTTTAGAATCTTTCCCATGAGTTTAAGCTTTTAGGCCACAGTAAGATATAAAGACACATACTTCTAGAATTGCCCTAATTGTAGAACTCATTTTATAAAGAGTATTTCTCCTTTCACATTAGATAATAGTTTACAGGAAACTATTTTGTATGTAGTAAAAACATTTTACTACCAACATGAGGGTTTATTATTTTATTCTTTCAAATTATGCTGCCAAAACTGAACTTGTAATTCTACAGAGGACTCTATTTTTTAACCACAGCATATATTACATGTTATCCATTCACTGGGAAATGCCACTTTGTTCCTATCCTTTTTAGTAAAAAGTAGATAAAATTTCAGTAGACTGTCTTACAGTGTTAACTCAGGTAATTTTCCACATAGCTTAAAAATTACAAATTTTCTCCAACATCTGACTATTGCAACTGAAATTTAGCATCCATGTTGTGAGGAAGCCCAAGCCACATGGAGAGGCCTTGTGTAGATTTTTCAACCTACTGTTAGGTAGTAGGACTGAGAATTAAGAATGGAATTGAAAAGATACATCCAGTTGGATTTCAAAGTCTCTTTGTACCACTCATTGCTGTATTCTTCCCATTTCCCTCCCCCCATTACCCTTTTTGAATGGGAATGTCAATAGCAGTTGTCTGCACTTGCCCCCCCCATGGCATATGGATTATATAAGAGGCAGGTCATTTATCTCTTTAGTTCACAGATCTTTAGACCAGGAAAAATAGGCCTCAGAGACCTGATAATCTACACCCGCAGAGCCTCACCAGATATGGATTTCATTTTAATAGTGAGATTCTGAATCCCAAAACCAAGTCTGATGCTGAAACAAAAATGGGATTTTAGAAACCTTGGAAGAGGGCAAGTGTATCTTACTATTATGTTGTAATAGTCAGAGGGCTGATGGCAGACATTTTGTTTTCCCAAAATGACCAAAGCAATATTTTCAGTCCCACATGCTCTTCCAGAAATTGCCACTCCCCCATCAAAAGGTGAGATTTCTTTTGTTGTCCTTGAAATTGGGCCACCTTTTGTGGGATTTCCTGAAAAAATAGAATATGGCAGAATTGATGCCTGTATAACTTTTGAGGTTAGGCCATAAAAGGCAATATGGCTTCCATCGCTCTTCCTCTCTCTTCTTTTCTATCTCTCTTCTCTCTCAAGATGCTCACCCTTGGAACCCAGTCACTATGTTGTAAGAAAACCCAGGCCTCATGGGGGCCCATGTGTATATGTTTGGCAATGGTCTCAATCATGGTCTCAGCCAACAGCCAGCACTAACCATCAGACATGTGGATAAGCAAACTTCAGATGATTCCAGCTTCCACACTTCAAGCTGCCCCAGCTGAGGCCAAGTTGGAGAGAAACAAACTATCACCAACAAGCCTGCCCAAAATGCAGATTAACAAACAAACAAAATGTCATTTTTTAAGCCATTCACAGTTTTGAAAAATAACTGATTTTGGAACTCATCACAAAAATTATTTTTCTTTCTCCCACACCAGGAACACAAATATCTCTGTCACAACCTACGTTTATAGGAACTATTGCCTACTTAGATGAAGAAAAATTAGACTTTTCTATGAGGGTCCCCTACCCTAGAAATTCATGAGGATCATCTACCCCACACAATCTCCCAACCCTTGCCACAGTTGAAAAGAATAATTCTATTTTTGAAAACAATATGCTCCTTGAGTATAATTAAATGTAACATGATTTGGGTGAGGTTGGGACTGAGGCTCAAAAAGCCACAGTATGAGGTCAGTCTCACTCCACACACTGCAGTACCACAGTGCTTGTGTTCAAATGATCCTTCTTTTACTTAATAATGGCCCCAAAGCACAAGAGTAATGATGCTGGCAAATCGGATATGCCGAAGATAAGCCAGAGAGTGCTTCCTTTAAGTGAAAATGTGAAAGTTCTCATCTTCATAAAGAAAGAAAAAGAGATTGTATGCCGAGGTTGCTAAGATCTACAGTAAAATAAAATATTTTGATAGCGATAGAGACCACATTCACATAATTACCATATATTAAAATTGTCCTATTTTATCATTATTGTTAGTATTGTACTATGCCTAATTTATAAATTAAACTTTATCATAGGTATGTGCATATAGGAAAAAAAAACATAATATATATAAGGTTCAGTACTATCTGTGGTTTCAGACATCCCCTGGGGATCTTGGAATATATACCCCGCAGATAAGAGGGACTACTGTATAGATAAAAGTTATAGACGAAAGTGGAACAGGATAAGGAAGGTTGGGGTGGTAGGAAGAGCAGCTTGCAATTTGAAACAGGGTGCCCAGGGCTGGCCTCTATGGCAGGATAGCATTACAATAAGACTTGAGGGAAACAAGGCATTTCACCATGCCTGGAATGTTGTGGTCACATGTGAGTAGAGTGCAGTGAGTGAAAGGTGAGCCATAAGAGGTGAGATCAGATTTGCAAAGACCTTTAGGTCTTCATAAAGACTTTGTCTTTGATTAGGAGTGAAATCAGGATCCCCTGTAAAATTTTCAGCCAAGGAGTGACAAGATCTGACAGCCAGAATCACTGGCTGCAATGTCAACAAATAGACTGTGGGGAGCAATGGTAGAGGCAGGGAGATCAATCCAAGGCAATCACAGTGATCCATGTAAGAGATGGTGGTGGTTTGTCAACAGTAGTAGCAGTGGGTAAGTGAAAAGCAATGACTCTGAGTATGTTTGGAAAAATATAAGAAGAAAAAAGTGCTTCTTTACTGATCCAAGAGAGAGATGAGCTGTGAGTGAGAGTTCTAAGGTGGTGGCAAAAGGCAATATAGAAAGCCCAAGGAGGACCAGTTCCACCATATAGGTGGTCTCAATGGAGCATGAAATGTGCAGTACCCCAGTAAAGCAGCACCAGTGCAGCAAAGACCTGGAGCTGGTTGTCCCAGAACTCCACAGGGAACATTAGCAGAGAAACCAGGCACACACAGCTGTTGAAAATTCTTATCCTAAGCACTGTTTGCTAAAATTAATTATATAATTTGGAAGGTCTGGCATGATGCTGTCTGTCCTGAATTCTATATTAAAACTATTAATTCAGGTTCCCCAATGGCAAAACCTCAAAATTTCATTGAGTTAATTTTTGTAGCTTGTATGTTTTAATTTCACTTTAGCCAAGCACATAAAAGTATAGAAAACAAAACATTAAAGACCAGGATAAACTGCAAAACAGAAATTGAAAACTTCAGAATACACATCAGCCCTGGTAAGCATGTTCCTTGTCACAGTCTAGCTTCCAGCTTCCATTTTTAGGGTCTCTTTCTTTAACCTTTAAAAGATGCAGTAGCAGCATTGGCTTAAAGTTGTAATATATTGAGATCTCCCCTTAGATGTGTGGCAGGTATTTACATTTGGGGAAATATTTTCATTTAATATCTATCTTATTAATAAGATGAGGTTGTAATCTCCATGAAGCTCTGTGGACTTGTACATTAATACAAAGATCTCCTGAGACAATGTATTCCCATGATACAGTTTTCCACTGTTTTGTTCTCTACCCAACCAGAGAGGTAGTCAGAACCTTGTTTCTCCAAACATCTATGATTAAATAAAGAAGAAAAAATGGGGAGCTAGAAAAGAAGGGTAGACACCATATTTGTCTTACTGATTCCTTTTCCCTTCCCCAAGAAAAAAGAGCCAACTGACACTTTTCTCCTAAATCTCCAGAAACTGTCAGACTAAAATCGTTAATGTTCCAAAAAACTTGTTTTGATAGATGAAAACATTTCAAGAATACCTTTAAATTTTTGATAAATTTCACTTAAATGGATTATACCTAGAGGGGGAAAAATGGCTAAGTGGGTTTATTTCCATCTTCAGAATTAACATTCTCCAAACAGAGAATTTGTTTTCCATTTTTTCCTCCCCCCATAGTCGTGCAGTCATGCTTCTATATTAATATTTCTTTTCATAATATGTCTGTAATGCTTTCACCACTCTTTGGTATCTTCCTTGATACCACTGCTTCCCTCTTTACCCTGAAATCACAGTGGTAGTCCTAGATCTGACTTTTTGTACCTATTCTTTCCCCTTCACTCTGCCTGCCAAATTAATCTTCCTAACACATTTTTGGTAGGTCACTACCCTGCTCTGAAACCTTCCATAATTCCCAAGTACCTACAAAACTAAGCCTAAAAGCTTTACGTAGCTGCCCCCTAGTGGCCATCTTCTGACTCACTGTCCTGGACTCAGTCCCTACAAGCTGCCGAGAATGTTTTCCATTCAAGGTGTAATGGCTTTTTATGTTCTAAAGGGAGGCAAGGGTGGGAAATTAAGAAGGTAGAAAGAAGCCTTTACTATCACAGCTATGGCAAAGAACACAAAAGGGGAATAATCTCGTGCTTCCAAGGAGGCATTTGTCTTACCAAGAGCTCCCGTAGAAAGAGCTCCACATGTTAAGAATACTCTTCTGCATTATTTCCACCTTTGATGACTACGCCAACAGTGGAATTTTCTGTACAAAGCATAAAAAAACGCAATACCTGATTTACAACCTAGTTGGTCCCCTGACCTTATTTCCTAAAGGCACAATGTTGTAAATCAAGACTCCACTCTTGGACTAGAACATAACATAAAAATAGCAAAATTGATCAGAAAATACACTTTTAAAAACACAAAATTTGCCTTTACAAATATTAAGAATGTAAAACAAATATTTAATGTCACTTCTTAAATGTTCCTTTGGGGTATATTTTTCTTTCTGTGGTCTGGATAAGCTAATGTGTCTTAAGTTGTAAGTGCAAAAGGGTTTTAACGTGAACTATTTTGGTCTCAGTCTCAGCTGAGGTCTTAATACAAGAAAATGCCAGTTACTCTGACATTCAAAAATATAATCCCATATCACTTAGGCAGAATTAGCAAAGGAAGTGGGTAAAAACCAGGTTGCACCACTGACCCCTCAAGCCTATTATAAGGTGTAAAAAGGTTAAATTTGAAGAGCCAAAAGGAATTGGAAATGAGAGAGAAGATTTCTTTGAAGACAGCTGTAGCTGTGTGGAGTCTCCACCCACCCACACTTTGAGAGTGGAGTGGGAGCATCAGGTTGTCTCCTAACTTAAAGCCTAATTAAAAGGGGTTTACAAAGATCACTTAGAGAGCTTGAAATGTGTCCCCTGAAGTTTGAAAAACAGAGTGGACCAGTGTATCTGACTCATACCTGAGTAATCTAAAAGACAAGGGTCTGGTTGGGGCACAGAGAACAAACTGTAGTTTGAAAAATAATCTCATTCTTTGGACAGAGAGTCTCAGATGTGCATTTCTCATACACTAAATGTGAGTCATGAGCAAGCAAGTGGAAGAGAAGTTATCTTAGATCCTGTGCAACAGAGCCTCTGGGAGGAGCAAAGAAACATCAAAGGAAAGATGCTGGAGGAACCGCTAGCATTCTTGGGAAACGACAACTGAATCCCAATGATCATGAAAGAGGATGCATGCACCCACACTGAAGAAACTGCATGTATAAGATCCAGTGCAATGGCAGGGGACAGAGAGGATGTCTCCCAAGAACCCAAGTGCCCCTGAGATGCCACCATGGTCAAAGTAAACCTTTATCATGTCTGAGATGTTTAAGAACACTTCCTTCTGCCCTTCTACCTCTCCTTTCTCCCTTCAGTTAACTGTAGAGAAACCAATCCCGGGACAAAGGGAGAGGAGCAGAGGCACTAGGCATGGAAATACACAAGGTAGCCGTGCCCCTTAATCCCACTGCATTTGACTAGACATATTTCTGAACTTAGACAATTGGTGATTAAAAGCTACTAGGAGGATTTGTATTTTTGACAAAAAAAAAAGTCATGAGTCTACATTTTATTTGAAAACAGAAAAAAAAATAACATTCCAATTGTATTAGTGTTCATGAATAGTAAAATACTGGTGGTAGGATACTTGTTATGTAATTTAATTACATTTTTGTGTTTCAAAAATTCCTTATTTTTCCATTTGAGTAAGATCTACATAATTCAAGAGTAAATACTTTATAGTTGCTTCTTGTTATTATTCCAGATATTTTATAACACAAGAATTTATCTACTGTAAAATTAAAGAAAAAATGCTAGTCAACTAAAAGAGTTATTTTAATATATATCAATTATGAATAACTCACGCAATGAATCCAAGATTCAGAACTTTATAAAGTTACTTTTCATTATTTTCCAAATAAATGTTTTTCCTGAGTGTGTCTGAACATGCAAGAACAAAGTCTACTTGATTTATCTGTACTTTAAGAAAATTTTCCTTGAGTCTGGAAATGTAAACATCAGAGATTAGATCATTGCTACTTTTAACCCTCAGTTAACTGTAGAATGGATCTTGTCCTAATAGCCTTATAATATGACTTAATGTGAGTTATGGCAGATTCAACATCTTTGTATCCCAACTATAAGAAACCTCAATCACTGTTAGGTCCAGAAGGTGCCCACAGGCCAATCATACTCAGAAGGCCACAGGGGATTGGTGATCACTCCATCTGCCTCTTAAGTTGGTATAATATTTAGCAAGCATCTACTAAATGAGGGGAGAGGTAAGATATATTGAGATGGGAGGATGGGTATTAAAATTAATTGTTTGTAGCAGATTGGTTTTCACTTATTATCTGCTATTCATCTTACCAAGTGAAGACATAAAATTGGTTTCATTTCATATGTATTTTGAAAGATAAATATGCTTTTTCAATTAGTACTACTATATCTAGAATTTACGTAGCAAATTTTTATCTACTAGGCTATAACATCTGCAAGGGAGAGGGACCAACACTCTTTTTTCTTACCCATCCAAAGATACGTGAAGTGTTGGTTATGCTAGGCTTGAACATATGAGTGAATAAGCAATCTAACTAAAATACAATTCAAACCCAAAAGTAGGAGATAAAGACAGATAGGTAAAATGTGACCTAGATATAAAGATATTGACTTCTACTTTTAGTCATCTATTCAGGGTAAAGTGGCAGGGACTGGATTAACCCATCTGCCTTAATAACAAGCAGATAAAATATATAAAACAACATATTTCAGACTTTGGACAGCAGGTAGTGTAAGACATGATCCTTGAGAGAAGGTAAACAAGGTGAGCTCTACAGGTGACCTAGTTGACTCCCGTCTCAAGCCTAGAGAGTGTTTTCAGTGTGGTAGAGGTAGAGGGAGCCCAGACACAGCCTGATAATCTCCCTGAGTAGAAGACACAGAGCTAAAACATAGGAAGCTATGCGGCTAGAATTAGCAGGGCAGAGCACCATAGAGGAGAGACATGTGCAGAAAGCAAGCAGGCTCAGGAATCCGCAGAGTGTTGCCTTGCTTCTTTGAGTACTGAATAGCATGTAGGAAACTATCAAGGCCAGAGAAAGAAATACCTGAAAGGAGCAGGAGGAACCATGCCTGGAGCTCACAAAAAGATAGGAAGAGTTCCTGTTCCCACCAAGCGAGAGAAGAAAGACCTCAGAATACACGGAGCATTGAGGAGTGTCCTCTAAAGGGTTATTACCCTAGTAGTGGTGCTAAATCGGGCATAGACTATAGACTACAGGCTACTCTGGACCTGCCTAAGAATGCTTAAAAGCATGCCTCAAAAGGATCAAACTGATGCTAACCAACTTAATTACACCACAGAGCAAAGCCCAAAAAGATTTAAGGAAATACAAAAAAAAAAAAAAAATCCAGCAGCCAACAATGCAAAATACACACTGTTTGGCATTTGATAAAAAATTATCAGGCACAGCAATATAAGCTATAGCTAGAAAAATATAAATTAATATAAAGAATCATAAACATCATGTGAGGTGCTTTGTACTTGGTTTCTTGAAAGGGAGAGTATGGGGTTTAGGGGTAGAAAATGAAGGATTTTAATGAAAGATGCAAGAACATAGAACCTCTGTCACAAGATTTAGGAAGAAATCTTGAAATGAGGTAATAATGTTCTGCTCAAGAACTGCTGCTTTCGAAGAAAGAAGAGATCAGTTTCAAATGTATGATCCATAGAGCTTGCATGATTGTTTACATATGGCAAGCCATGAAGAAAAAAGTTAAAAAGCTCCATTGTTTTTGAATTAATGTAACTTAGAAAAGAACGTTATCATAAACCAACAAAGGAAAGGTAGACGACGATAAGATCGGCGGATATGTCGAGTGTAAGGTCATTGTGGAGCGTGTCCAGTGGAAGATAGGCCATATGAAACTAGAAAATGATGGAAAGAACCAAGTAAATGGTGGCAGCCACTGTGCTGCAGGCTCTTACTTGCTTTCTGAGAATCAGAAGCCTCAGGCACGTGGCTTTGTTGCTATCCTATGCGTTGTTAAATCACCCAAGTAAAAACTAAAGAGGAAACCCTATTCAATTGCACAACTCCATGGAAAAACTAGACTTGCTTCTGAATGGTCTATAATTTAAAAAGGAATTTCATGTAAAATTGGACTTCTGGGAAAGCCTAGAGACTTCTGACTTGCATCTTTCATCATGGCCTCTGGACCCTGGCACTGATCCTCACTTCCCTAATTTGGGGTCTGGTTTTTATCCCCTGCTGACCTGATGCCTTTGTGCAGCTTTGGCCACATTGAGTGGGTCCTTTGTAGACAAGCTCTAGGCAAGCTCCATCCTGCCTGGGCCTTGTAGCTCACTTCCTTCTCAATCTGTGTCATTGCAATTATTTCCAGTAAGTTGATTACCCTCCCAGGTGTCTACCTCATGTTCTAACCCAGTGCCCAAGAGCTCAGCTAGGGGAATACCAAACCAGTGAATTGACCTGTACTGTCTTCTGTTTTACCAGCTACATTAAATTTATGTTCAGCTTCACCTGATGGGTAAGTCCTAAAGACTTGTTGGCAACCCTTTTCCCCTAAATGTCAACATAGTTTGCTTTTGTCATTTGTGCTCAATTTAGTCTGCACTGTAGAATAAAAAGAGCTATAATCCTCAAAGCTTAATTTCCCCATCACAATATTTCCTATGAAAAATTATTGTATTATCTTTTAGTGGTTATCAGCCTGGGATCAGAGAACTGTAGACTATATATGATTAGTTTCCATAGACATATTATGTTTTATGTTTTATGCATACACAAAATATTACTCTGAATAGAGACTATGGGTCTCAACAAACTGTTAAAAAAATCATCGGGGCACCAAAAAAAAATGGCTAAGAAATCCTATGAAATCAATGGTCTCATTACAAAACTCTATTCTTGAACTCATTGATATATTTGAAATGTCGAGTACCTAGGAAGGCCTAAGGTAGTTTGTGGGAAAAATGGAGAAGATCAAGATGTGTAAGGCATGGTCCTGGGTAGTTCAAGTCTACTTGGGGATAATAAGCCACATATATTTATGTGTGCCCCTCATAAAAGCTAGACAAAGTCACTCTCCACCACATGTTCCTGTTCTATTTTCATCAGAGCACTAATAATATTTGACATTATCTCATCTGTTTCCACTTTACTTACTGTCTGTCTCTCCTACTAGAATATCTATCTGTCTTATTGACTGCTAAATGTCCAGACCTAAAACAGTGCCTGGCTCATAATAGGAAGTCAATAAATATGCAACACATGTTTACATGAATAAATGAACAAATGAAAAGAAAAGTGAGAGTTGCCCTAAGACTAAACTAGATACCGGTTATGGAATGTTTATGCAGCACCATGCCAAAAAACTAAAAAACATTCCTGCTCATTATTTTCAGATAGCCATTTATTCCTTTCCCTAAAAGCCCACACTGAGAAAAGTCACTTGCATTTTCTTCCTCACCCCCTCTTTCATGGAGTCCTCTCACCCACATGCAGTGTTCTCTGTGTTATTCCTTCTTTGTCCTCCCAGAGCCAGTTCACAGCCTGCCTTCACCCACTCTGTTCTCCACAAGTGACCTTTCTTGCCAGACAGCCACTTAAAAAATCATTCTTTTCCCAAGAAGCAGCAGCCCCCAGAATTTCTGTTGGATAAAATTTTCCACCTTGCTACACAAACACGAAAGGCTAAATTAATAGTGCAATCTCGACAAGTGCATATGAGTTCAAAGGAGAGAAATATCGGCAGGCCCTGGAGTTGTCAAGAAAAACTTCATGGCAGGCGTGTGACTTGAGCTGGTGCTCGAAGGATTAGGTTGCAAGAAGTTTGCACCATGCCCTGTCCCAGGAGAGGCTCTCATGCAGTACAGATCAGCATTTGTAGCACTCACTGGCTGACATGCAAACTGTTCAAAAAGGGAATTGGAGCTACTATTTAAACAGGCCCAGAAGGATCCTCAGTACTGTGGGTCCATTCACGCTTTAGTTCAAATAAAACTGAACTCTAAATTCTCCAAGTAAACTTCACCACCTCTCACACACTTATCCCTTCAGCAAACCGTGGCATATTCCCTGATTTATGAAACCTTTAGAAGGTGCTAAAGGGCCTGGAGGAGGATATTCAATTGCAAATTCCTCAGTGCCTCCCTGCTCTGGGACTCTATAATGACAGGAATACTAATATTTAGATTTTGACTAGGACTTTCCAGGCAAGGTACCCAAACTCTTCACACATATTATCTCCTTATAATTCTTACTGGAATTCTGCATTTTAAAAATGCTTCAGGAAGGCCTCCTGTCTCTCTAACATTTCCTCAGGTTCTAGTCCCAAAGCACCCACCTATCTGCCTCCATGACACCTGAACCATGACGGTCCTCCTTCCTTAAAGTGGTATATTTCCAACAGGTCATTTTTAAAATACCAATGCATTTTCTGGGATGGGTCAGACATCACAAACTGATGGAATACTTTGTCAGATCCAGGCTGGTCTCTTAAAAAGTAGAGAGAAAGGTATTTAAAAAATGAAAACAAAGAGAATAAATTTAGATTGTGGGGAGTAGAAAAAAGAAGACGAAACTTCCAGATCATAAAAAAAAAGCAGTATATGGGACTGTTGGGCAACACAGTCACTAAATGAAGTCAACGGAAGCTCTAGGATGAATAATCTAAAAGAAAGTGGTACTCCGCAAACTCAAGCTGAGCTTATTGGACTTGTGGGGTTAGTATAGCTGCCCTGACTGCTAAGAGCAGTTGTTCAAGAAGTAATGGAGCTGGTAGTTGCACCAGAATTTATTATTCTTAGTGATGATTTTAGGAAATGCACAAGAATTTCACTGTAAAACACGACTGAGTGAAAGTCAATTCTGATTCTGCTATCATCTCATCAAAGCTCTGCTATAAATACAGTAAAGAGTACAGCAGATCTATCCATTCTGAAATTGTTCCCAATAATAATTCTCATAAACACGCTCTCTCCACTCTTTCCAGTCTGTTCTTCCTTCCTGCTGAAAATGGGTTGGCATCTCTGCTTTCAGCTCTCAACTTAGACCTACTTCTACTCTTTTTGGGCTCTCAGTTTGGTTGCTTCTGCCACCTCCATGCCCAGCATGGTTCCTCTTAGATCCCTTCCTCTCTCTATCCTCCTCAAAGGCAGCAGGTCCCCTGATGTGAATTCGCCATGCCCTTGCCTACCTCTAAAGGCAACTGAACTGATGGTGCTAAAATTCATCATCTTCCAAGTCTGTATGCTTTAAAATTAATTTATAATTCCTAAAATCTATCTCTTAGTTATAAAGTGTATTTCTCCCATGTAATCTGTATCTCTCTCAATTTAGCAAGGTGAGGTAGACAGATTCTGTTGAAAGAGATGTGTTATTTAGAATGATTATTTCCTTAGCAAATTACTATCATTTGTAGTAGTTGTTTCCACTCTAAATAAAATAAATATTCTAAATTTCATCTTTTCTTTTCCACAACGTGCACCGTACCTCTTAGTGTCTTATTTTGGGGAACACAATATTAATCTTAGTTTTTCTTTCTGGACTTTTTAGTTCTGTGTATCTAAAATTTTCATAAAAAGATAAGCAAACACTATAGGTTCCCTCCAGAACAGAATATTCTCAACCAAAAGTCACTTGGTCTTAAACAGGGAACCCAGAACAATGAAACATGTGTTTGGCTCCCTTTCAAAAGAAATATTGCTTCCCCGTTCCTCTCACTGCCAGTCCCTCAAGGCAAGCATTGATCCCCAGAGATCTGTGAAGTTTCCACATCTCAATTACTTAC
Organism: Pan paniscus; assembly: GCF_029289425.2. Taxonomy (NCBI): domain Eukaryota; kingdom Metazoa; phylum Chordata; class Mammalia; order Primates; family Hominidae; genus Pan; species Pan paniscus. Next base: position 81,258,093 of record NC_073263.2, on the reverse strand, counting down.
TTTAGAGCTTAAGGGAAGAAATCTTTCCAAATTGCCCAGTACTAACTAATCAGTTTAGGTAATGTGCTATCATTTCTTTCTTCTAAAGTGTCATTCTCTGGGGTTGGCATTACTGCTCTCTTCCCAGCACTTCCTTTTTTTTTTTTGAGACAGAGTCTTGCTCTGTCTCCCAGGCTGGAGTACAGTGGCACAATCTCGGCTCACTGCAACCTATACCTCCCAGTTCAAGGGATTCTCCTGCCTCAGCCTCCCAAGTAGCTGAGATTACAGGCATATGTCACTATGCCTGACTAATTTAGTAGAGACGAGGTTCTACCATGTTGGGCAGGCTGGTCTCGAACTCCTGACCTCCAGTGATCCCCCCACCGCCTTGACCTCCCAAAGTGCTGGGATTACAGGCACGAGCCACCGTGCCCAGCCTCTTCCCAGCACTTTCATACTTTGTTTGCCTTGGATGCAAAGATTAATAAAATAATATGATAACTTCTGTGAAATAAAATCAACTACTTTTTTTCTCTTTTTTCACCAATACTTCTCCTTGTCATCCTAAGTTACATTTTGTTGCTAAAACCAAAGATTCCTTCCTTAGAAGACCATCAAATTTATCAAACCATGCTGCATTGTGGAAGGAACATTCAACTACGACTCAAAACACCTTGGTTCTATGCCAGAACCAACCTATCATTATGTAATTCTCCTAGTTCCACTAGGTTTCAACTTCTTCATTAGTAAAATTAGCAAGGCAAGCTGAAAGCTACTACTCTCTTTGCAAACTTTGTTATTCATTTATTCAGTATTTATTGAGAACCTACTATATGCCAGGCACTGTGCTAGGTACCAGATATATAAAATGCCATGGCCTCCAGGAGCCCACATGAGAATGACAAGTAAACAAGTATCCACAGAAGAAGGGGAGCTTGAGAAATACACAGAGAGGAAATCCTACCCTCTCCTGGGGATGGGAGTGTGGGTGGTGCAAAAGAGGTGACAGCTGAATGGCCCTGTGGGTTAAATAGTAGTCCAGGAAAGAAAAAAGGCAGGATAAGGGGCTCTGGGTGGGGAAAATTCTAAACATAGAGAAGAGAATGCGTAACAAGATAATAAGCTGGAAGTTCTTTGGCCTTTCCAAAAGCACAGACATATGAAAAGGAATGACAAGTTTGGGAACTGAGAGACATTTGGATTAGCTGGAACTCAGTGCCTGGTAAGGCATGGCCACAGATGAGCCAGAGAGAGAAGCTGAGGCTGAGGCCACTGTGTAGCAGTCCTATGTGTATCAGGATTTAGCCTTTATCCCAGGCAATGGGAAGCAGCGTATGTTTTATGTTTTAGTTTTTTGTTGTTTTTTTGTTTTTTTGTTGTTGTTGTTTTTAAAGAGACAGGGTCTCACGCTGTTGCCCAGGCTAAGTGCAGTGGCTTGATCATGGCTCACTGCAGCTTCAACCTCCTGGGCTTAAGCAATCCTCCCACTTTAGCTTCTCAGTTAGCTGAAACTACAGATGTGTACCACCATGCCAGGCTTTTGTGTGTGTGTGTGTGTGTGTGTGTGTATGTATGTGTGTGTGTGTGTTGGGGGATGGGGGGTGATGTTAAAGAGGGGGATCTTGCTATATTGCCCAGGCTGGTTTTGAACTCCTGTGCTCAATCAAGCCTCCTGCCTTGGCCTCACAAAGTATTGGGATTACGGGTGTGAGCTCAACCAGGCACTGGTTTTAAAGCAGGGGATCGTGTTGGCAGTAGGGTGGGGATGGGCTGGTAGAAGCAAGCCTTGCAGTGTCGAGAGCAGTTGGAATGCTCCTGAAAGAGTCTAAGCAAGACAAAAGAAGGGCTCAAAACAAGGGGGTGGCTGGGGGATATGGAGGAGGGAACATGTATGAGAGGTACTTGTGAAAGATCATTGACTGGCTTTGCTGACCACTAAATATGGACAGAGAGTGGGAAGAAGAAACTGCGAAGCTATTTGGGTGATGACCCCACTCACCAGGATGGCACAACCAGGAGGAGGAACACTTATGAGATTAAATGTTCAACTGAGGATGTGAAGTGTAGAAAGTGTCTAAGGAACATGCAAATAGAAATATCTGTAAGGTAGTTATACAATCAGATCCAGAGTTTGCTAAGTAGGGAAAGAGTTGGAGGTTAATACAGACATCAGTCATAGCACACAGAGGGTAGTTGAAGCCGTGAAGCTATGAAAGTGGATATTTTCCAAAGCAAATATGTAGAGTAAGAAGGAAAGTGGGTCAAGAATGGAAACAAATAGAATAAGATTGGCTCTTAAACTGTTTTAGGTAACAGACCATTTGAGAAACTGATTATAGCTATGTACCATCTATATCCCCAGAAAAATGTTCACATAAACAAATTTTAGCATGGAATTTGAGGGATTCACTGACTGCATGGTTCAAGGATGCCAAGTCAAGGACAGGAAGCAAGAGAACACAAATAATTTCTATTTTTCCATTTTGCTGTTATAAATCATATTTCCAATGATACTAATTGCCAATAAATGAGACACTCAGAGTTTATTTTTTTTTCCTGCCACTAAAGAGTCTCTGTAGTATGATTCCTCACATGAAGAGATAGTTTCAGATTCCATACTGTGGAAGGTTTGCCTCTATCTGAACATGTCTGTCTGAGGCACTGGATTGTCCGATCAGCCACCTATTTCAAGTAATGGCAAAACCAAAATTCTGGCAGGAAAGTGGCATTGTATCTTAGAGGTAACTGTAATGTCCCAGACAGCCCATCTGCCCCACGTCTGAAGAATTTGAGACCTGAGCTCTGTCTGACATCCAATTATCAAAGAATAATTCTACTTGTGCCTCTCTTCTTTTCTCTTGGCTCACTTCATTTTCCATCCAAGTCCTTTTCTCCTTATAGAACTTGACCTTGACCCTCTGGTCCAAGAAAGACATCTGGCATCTCCCTACTTCTGAGTCCAGCACTGTTTTCTTGCTTTTCTCATTCAGCTCCCTGAGCTCCAGGGTCACAAGGTCAGGATCTCTCTAAAGTACACTATGCCTGCAGGAAGCAACAGTGCCACCACCCCCAATGGAACTCAGAAGCAGATAGATTACTGAAAAGAGCTCAGACAGAAATTGATTTTTCTTATCTAAATTATGGGCCATGTGAAAGTTTTAAATGCACTTTGAATTATAAGGAAGCTGTACTTTTCTAAGCATAAATAGGGGTGAGAGAAGTTTGTGTCCCTTTTTATCTTATCATCCTACCTTAATCCTAAACTTTCCCACCTCGAAGGGACACACAGAATGAAATGTTGCCTTGCCATTTTCTCTCCAGATTCTATCACCTTTTATCATTTACATACGGCCAACTGAGGCTGAAAACTACTGCAGCTTCCTCAATACTTGCCTGCACACACGTGCAGTAAATGACACCAATGTTAAATGTATCATTTAGTATTCAAGGAGATGAATCCCTACTTTCAGATCACACATTCATTGGTACATTATCCTGAATCTCCCTACAGAGCACTATATTCTTTTTCTCAATCCACTAAACTCTGAACTATGGATATTTCTTCCCAAGGATTCTAGGAAATAGTCTTGTGATATGGCACTAAACAAGGATGCTTTGTTTAGGAACTTTTTAATGGTCAAATTGGGAAACAGTTACTTCCCTTTGTAACTCCAGATCCTTTTTTCAGATTACGAGAGCAAGCAGTCTTTAGTCCTGTAAGTTTTCTGAGGATTAGGAATACCACAACCATTCACGAAATAAATCAACAAAAAAGCATTCAAGAGCTCCTAATTCTAAGTCCAGCATGGTGCAGGGGATATAAGAAAAGCACTGTTAAGGAGCAAAGAAATGAAGCCAACACATCTCTCTAAGTCTCAGTCTTTTTATCTATAAAATGGAGGTGTTATCTACTACTGTGTTATGCAGTACTATGCAGTGTTCTTGAAAGAATTGGAAGACACTGTTGGCAAAGCCCTAGCCAAGGTTTGATCTCCCTGTCACGTAAGTTCTTTGAACTTTTTCGTTATACCACCTACCATAATAGTAATTATATTGCTATTTGTGTAATTATTAACTGTCTCCCCCATAACACTATAGTCCTTAGAAGAAATAAGGTCCATCTTACACTATATTCCATAATGCTCAACATGTGGCACAACCTTAATAAACATTTGTTGAATAAATGAATGGATGAACAAAGGCCAATAAGTTTTAGCTCTACTTCAGACTAAACTAAGAGTCTTGTGTATGATTTTATTTGAGTATATCCAAAACTATACCAAAAAATATAAGATAGATTTTACTATTATTTCACACATGGGATGACAGAAGTTTAAAAGGAAGCTCACCAATAAAATGCAAAGCTGAAATCCACATTTTCTGACTTCCACTTCCCAAACTCTTTTTAAAATTGGAGCAAATTGCCTCATTTGACTATTTTCTGTACTCAATGAGTTCTCCTTAATTACTTAAATGTTATAATAAAAACATCTGTAACTAATTAGAAAAAAGAGAAATATGGGGAAAATAAGAATCACTTTTTTACCCTGCCCCCTTCTAGCCAAAACATAAACTAGCATTTATATTCCTTTCACCCAACCATATGCTTACAAGCTTTTTTCCTAGTTGTTTCATTGTTGTGTTATTTATTTTATTAACATTCCACTAGGTTCTGTCTCTTGGGGTGCTTTGTGCCTTTGGCCAGAGCCTTGTCCCATATTCCCAAGTGAAACACCATGGTGTCTTTAACGTCCCACCCATGCCACACTTTCTCTTGATAATTCCATACTCCTAAGGCATCAGGGTCCTCAGAAAATTTACATTGTCCAGTCCTCAGGAACCCAGGTAGACTAGAAGCTCCAAGCTTTTCTTAATTTCTGAATTTCTTCAAATCCATCTGTTTAATATTTGTCTCTGAAAACTATAATCTGGATGTTAGCAGGTTCATCAGATATACGTGTCTTAAGTAAATAATATGTGACCTATCCAAAGAAAACAAACAAAAATCTTAGTTAATAGATTCTTATTTTCCAAAGGCAATTGAGACTCCATTTTAAAACTCAATTGCAAATTTTGTGGAGATGTTGAGAATGATGTTGAGCATGACATGGCATGAGTCTGTTTTTATGACCATTTATGGCAACAATTTTCCAGCAGTGCCAGGGCTCATGAACACGTAGCTCATTTTTACCTGATGGACGAACACTAAGAATTGTAAAATGTGTACACAAGATGTTTATACATTCCACATGTGAGATTCCATACATATATAACTCTACAACAGTTATGGAATACTATACAGCAATAAAAACAAACAACTGGCATATGCTGTAATGTGTATGAAGCTAAAACACAATGCACTATGTCAAAAAAGGCAGACACAAAAGACTACACGCTGCGTGGTTCCATTTATATGAAATGTCCAGAAAAGGCAAATTTATAGAGATACAAGCAGATCAGCAGTTGCCTAGGATGGGAAGTGGCAGTGGGTCCTTTCCTTAAACAAATAAGGAGAAACTTTTTCAGGTGATGGAAATGTGCTAAAACAGGATAGTGGTGGTACTTGAACAATTCTGTAAATGTACTAAAAGTCACTGGATTGTACACTTACAATAAGTGAAAATTTTGAATCTAAGTTATACCTCAATCAAGTTGGTTTTAAAATGATGTCTTTGGGTCAAGTGCAGTGGCCCATGCCTCTAATCTCAGCAGTGTGGGAGGCTAAGGTGGGAGGACAGCTTATGTCCAGGATTTGAAGACCAGCCTGGGCAACATAGGGATACCCTGTCTTTACAAAAAAAAAAAAAAAAAAAAAGAAAGAAAGAAAAATTAGCTGGGTGTGGTAGTATGCATCTATGGTCATAGCTTTCTGGGAGGCTGAGGTAAGAGGATTGCTTGAGCCCAGGAGGTGGAGGCTGCAGTGAACTGTGATGGCTCTACGGCACTCCAGCCTAGCATAGCGACAAAGCAAGATCCTGTCTCAAAAATAAATAGTAAATGATGTCTCTGAGAGCCAATCAGCACCTCAGGATTTAGAAATGGAGCCTTGATACTTGAATGCACTGTTTCATGATGCAGTATTTAGACTTTATATTCATAAAATCCTTCTGTACCAAGTTATGGATTGGTTCTTTCCAAGGAGTCCTATTAATCTGCTGGACTGCGTCTGTTGTGATTTTAAGAAGATTTACTCTAACAACTATCTTGCATTAACTCTGGAAATCGTTATAGTAATTCCCTGTGGTCAGGAGGGAATACGTGACTGTGTGAGGTTGATACCCTCAGCAGAATTCAATGAGGATCACTTCATTATGTTACCATCCCTTGGATAGTTGGAGTGGTTTGGCTCAACATAAATAATTTTTTTGTCTTTAATATTTGCTTAAGTAGAACCATCATCATTATGCCATTAGGTTGAATTTTAGGATTTAGGCTTGTTTCGTTGGCTTTTGGCACATTTATTTTTGGCTTTCTTAGGAATTAACCGCAAACCATTAGTGAAAACAATAAAGCAGCCAGGAGAACTGTACAGAAAGCCTGGGCAAAGACAGTTGAGGAGGTCTTTAGCAAAGTCTCCCAGATTTTTGCCTGAGTTACCCAAATACATTGACAAATATCTCTATTTTAAAGTCATTAAAAAGGAAAAATATCTGGAACAATTTCTGCAGAAATCCCTCGGACTTTCCTCATTTTCCCCCACTTCCCCCTAAGCCCATGCCACAACATGTACCACTAGACACACATGACAAATTACCAAGACCACACCATTTAAAAGTAAAACAAGATTAAGTTTGGTTGTCCATAAAGAGGAAAGATCTGGAAGCACTTTTTAAACTAATCTCCCACTACCACCAAGATTCTGATGAGTGTAGGAGGGAGAGATGTTAGAATATATTGGGCATGGGAAGGCTGTCTTTGGAAGAGTCTGACCCAACCTCAAGTGGGAGGGGGCATATATGGGAATTAGAGATGAAGATGAGCATGTGTCCTTTGAAAAATCTACCCAGATAGTTTGCCTGTAGGAGTTAGATGTTTCCTCTTTAGTACTTTCATACCTCTTTGAATCAGATTCTATTTTAATCACAATATATTGTTGTCCTTCTTCCTCATTACATTAAAATCCTCAGAGATACAACTAATGGCATCTTACACATTGTTCTATCCAAAGTTCTGGGCATACTGCCTCCTCCCCCGCCACCCCACTCAACTTTTAAGTTCGGGGGTACATGTGCAGGATGTGCAGGTTTGTTATGTAGGTAAACATGTGTGATGGTGGTCTGCTGCACATATCATCCCATCACCTAGGTATTGAGCCCAGGATCCATAAGCTATTTTGCTTGATGCCCTCCATTCTCCCACAGGCCCCAGTGTGTGTTGCTGCCAACTATGTGTCCCTGTGTTCTCATCATTCAGCTCTCACTTATGAGTGAGAACATGCAGTGTTCAGTCTTCTGTTCCTGCATTAGTTTGTTGAGGATAATGGCTTCCAACTCCATCCATATCCCTGCAAAGGATATGATCTTGTTCCTTTTTATGGCATACTGCCTTTCACACACTGTGTTCAATACCCATCCCTAGGAGAAGTGTATTTACTGTAGAAAGACTATTACAGAAGGTTTTACAAATAAAAGTAATTATGTAGTGAAATGAATTTATTGGAACAACTACATTGGTTAACACATTTTACCTAGGGAAAGAATGTACTCATTTGAAGATTTTCCATCAGGTTTTTTACTTAATATCCATGTAGTTATTTTTGTAAGCCAGTTGCTTATGTACAGCCAGTTGCTTATGTACAGCATACTACATACATTTAGCACCAAAGAATCATGTCATGCTATCACTAGGAGGTTCTCTAACTAATATCATGTCAGAGAAACTTTCAAGCATGCTTTAAAAATGCTTATGTAAAATGTTTCCCTGGCCGTGATATCATGTCAAGTCTAAATATAGAACTTGCTGTCTGTAGTGTTTTTAGTCTTTGGTACTGTTCCCTTTAGCTATTGCTGTGCAACTTGTTTTGTGAACCAGTCAACCTGTTACGATGATGTCAGTATTGAAGTTATATAATAGTTTTCCTTCAAAGATTAAAGATACATGACCAATATTATAAAATATATAGATCTGACAGAATGCTTTATAATTAGATGAAATGTGCTTTGGGAAAAATTCTAATAAAACGTAATAAATAAATAATGTGACAAACCAAGCCCATGAAATCATCTCTTACTCTGTGTAACTCTTTTCGCTCGGTATCATGATTTTTTCAGATACGCAGAACTCTAATGATCAAAGGTTTATTAGTAAGACAGGAAAAGGAAGGGAGACAGAACCAAATCGGTTAATACTATATAAAGCTACTTTCTATCACATTTAAAGTATATTAGGAAAAGAAAATGTATTGATTAAATAAGTTATCACTAGTTATTCTATTACTGTTAAACAGGAAAGCTAGACTTAAAGTAAGCTGACATAGATCTGCCGATGAGTACATAGCAGGGGAAGTGGCTGCATGCCACAGTCTGCCACCTGGTGACACCTCATTGAAAGAGAGATAAGGAGCAAGAAAAATTATTGTGAACTTCCTTTATCCCGGATAGTTAGGATGTTTACTTCCACTCACCTTAATGGCTACATATCACTAGTTCCCAATATCTGACCTACAGTAAACAGACTTTTTATGATTTATTTTAGTACATTTCAGTTTCTCATAAAGACTCTTTTGAGTATGAATTCTAAAAAGATTGGTCCTTAGGCAACAGGAGAGCTCAATGACCAGTTAGGAAGATAACACAGCTGTTTGTTCAAACACTTTTCTAAGTGATCCGCAGTGGCAGCAGGAAAGAAAATGATGTCTCCTAGAAAGTAACAACTTGGCTAAAGTTAAACTAGCTTCAATAAAGAACATAAGAGAGAAAGATTCAAAAGAATGCTTGAAAAACTATCCTAAGAAGCTCAACAACCAACTTTACTTATTTAAACGTCTAAGAAGCAGACATTTGGGTGTCTCTTTAAATCTTCTAAAATAAAATGATGATCGTAGGTTAAATACAATCTGAAGTGTTAATTAAATGATTTTGTTTTTAAACCCATATTTTAAGATATATGTAATTTATTGCTTGTTTGCATTAAGTATAATTTTTTTTTTAAGGCAGGGTCTTGCTTCATCACCAAGCTATAGTTCAGTGGCACAATCATAGCTAATTGCAGTCTTGAACTTCTGGTCTCAAGCAATCCTCCTGCCACACTGCCTCAGCCTACCAAGTAGCAGGCACATGCCACGATGCCTGACTAAATTTTTTTTTATTTTTTATTTTAGAGACAGTGTCTTTTTCTGCTTCCCAGACTGGTCTCAAACTACTAGGCTCAAACAATCCTCCTGTCTCAGCCTCCCAAAGTATTGAGATTATAGTGTCAGCTACTGCACCCAGCCCCTGAATGCAGTTTCAAAGAAATATCTGATGTCAAAAATGTGTGACAAATTTTTTAGCAAGCCTTTTATTTCCCCTAAGGCTTAGTAATGGTTGTTTTTCCCCGGTAAATGTAGATCTAAATGTATTCTAACCTCAGAATAAATTCAATTAACTTAATCCATGGCCAAATGATTTTCCCATTCTTTCAGCAGATATATTCTCTAAAAAAGCAAGCATACCATAAATCGCTAGGCTTCTCTCTGGCCAAGGCGCTGCTACTTTAAAATAACCTTCTCTAGGTTTGTCCTAAAAGTCAGCCTTGCTGCATGAGAAAAGAGAATGGAGTCTAAGTAAGTAGATCTGGAGTGAAACCCAGATTTTCATCACCTACTCATGGTATGACCTGGTAAAACAGCTTATCTTTTCTTAGATCTGATTACCTCCTCTGTAAGGCTTTGTAGGCCATTGTAAAGATTAAATGAAATAGCATATTGAGAGTATCTGGCACATATTAGACCTTTAATGAATACTAGTTTGCTTCCTTCTTCCTGTAACAAACATTGAAAATAATACATTCTGATATATCTAGTGGGTTTTTATTGGCACAAGATTTTACTAACACTAGAGAAGACAGTGGACTCAGACAAAGTGCCTATCTTTGAAAAGCTTATACCTTTTTCTATGTATCAAAAGAGTTCCACGAGGATTTTCCTCTCATTTCTTTGTTCCATCCCCTCCACAGCCTGGGTGTGAAAGAAAATTCACAATAACTCATAGAAATTGCATTTTAAAGGGCTGGGCGTGGTGGCTTACGCCTATAATCCCAGCACTTTGGGAGGCTGAGGAGGGTGGATCACCTGAGGTCAGGAGTTCAAGACCAGCCTGGCCAACATGGCAAAACACCATCTCTACTAAAAATACAAAAATTTAGCCAGGTACAGTGGCTCACGCCTATAATCCCAGCACTCTGGGAGGCCAAGGCAGGTGGATCACAAGGTCAGGAGATCAAGACCATCCTGGCCAACACGGTGAAACCCCGTCTCTACTAAAAATACAAAAAAAAAAAGAAGAAGAAGAAGAAGAAATTGCATTTTAAAAGAATGTCAGTATAAGCTTTTAATTTATAATCATCCACTATGAAGAATCAGAAACAGTAGGACTTACAGTCTGGCGAGGGTCAGCCACATGTAGAACTGGAAGGACTCTTTCTCTCTACATTGACATGAAAGCTAGCAACAGTCTGGCACCCTCTAAGAGTACTGGCTTTGAAAGAATTGGAATGTGACACTTTAGTATGGATGCTGGGCGTTCCATGATGGATCTCAGGCACTTCTAACAGTAAAGATACCTCCAGTCATTTCAAGAGCAGAGGACATCAGCAAAAGGAAAACAGAGAGGGAGAGAGAGAGAATATGGCAGATTCCACTCATCAACTGGAACTAGTAGACTGGTTGCCTTCCCTTCGGGGGCTTCAGAAATATTTGAGTTATTCATGTAACATAAACTTTACCTTTAAACTGTATAATTCAGTAGCTTTCAGTATGGTTACAGAGTTGTACAACTGTGACCACTATCTAATTTTGAAACGTTTTCATTACCCCAAAAAGAAAACCTAAACCCATTAGCAGTTAACCCAATTTTCCACCACCCGCCCGGTAACCACTCATCTACTTTCAGTCTTGACACTCTTATCAAAGTGCTTCATTTTTTAAAGAAATCGGTATGAAGTAATCTTTGGTTTTCTTCTTTGCTCTTCTTTCTCATATATTTTTCATTTTTGTTAGCATTTTAAATCTCTACTTTGCCCTGAATTTCTCCTTGCCTGTCCTTCTTAGCTGACACTCCTGCTCCCACACTTTCTAACATGCATCAATGTGTTTTAATTCTTTTGACTCCAAGGCTCAGAGGCAATGGCCATTTTACCATCAAAACATGAGTGAGAAAAACTAGTGTATGCTTAAGTCTGGGATTGCTAGGGCAACTATAGGTAGACTGAGAGTGTCCCTCAGGTTCTTTGAGGAAGCCATTGGAATAGTGTTATGCCAACTTTCACCCCAGACTCCAGCTGGTACAGTTCTAATTCTCAGCATTTACACAATGCCTGGCATATAGCATGCCCCAGTAAATCATTGTTGAGTAAAAGGAATAAACATCTTCCTCTGTGATGTCTACTGGTTTGCCCCTTCCGTAGAACCATCCGGCTGGAGCACTATTTATTTTCCTTCAAATATTGTCTATTAAATGCCATCCTGGTGCTTAAAAGACTGTAATAAAATATAAAGAAAGATACATATGTCAACATGGAGTATTTTTCCTAGATTGCTGAATCCAGCAAATTCAAAGCCCCTAGAAAATAATAGCCTGTACTTTTTTCTCCATAGAACATGAAAATATAAATACATTCATTTACAATGCACATTAGTTTTTCATTAGTGTTTTTTCTAGATGACTCCTCAGCCAGTGCTATTCAGGGCATGCAGAGGATTTTCCAGTCTTTGTGATATTCTTTAACATGTAGATGGGAAGGGAAGGAAAAGAGGTACGAGGCAGTGAGCTACAAGTCTCCACACAAACCTTTCTTTCAGTTCAAGTAAGAAAAGGGAGATAAAAAGCCAAATGTAGGCATACTGTACCCAGCAGGAGCCAAGAGCTACCTTTAAGATTGGCAGTTCCAAAAGGCATCAACAGGAATCCTTTTGGTAATTACCAGTTCGGAAATGTCATCCCATTGATTGTGACAGACATAAACCAGCTGTGCTTTGTTGAGGGAGAACAGAGGCCCAGCCTGAGCAGAAACAAACAGCGGGCCAGCTGCAGCCTGCACTCCGACTTCCTCCCCACAGAACTCTCCCACTTAATACTTGCCAAACTCTGAAGCAATTAATCACACAGCAGAAGTAGATCTGAAATGTCTGAAATTGCCTGTTGAAGATTAACTGAATCTATCATATTTCCAGCCTCACTGGGAGGGAGGGAAGAGCATCTTTTCATTGGAAAAGGATTCTCAGTCAAATGAATTGCTAAGATCTCAGGCTGGTCCTTCCAATTCCGACTGGAATTTAGAGAATCTTTTGGCCAGAAATCCTTATTCTTAAGTACAAGACAGGGAAAGGACATAGATATTTGTGTTTATGAATTCCTGGGGCAGAATTGAAGGCACAGCTTCAAGCCAACACACATGTCCCTACAGCCTAAATAGCTATTTGAAGAGCAATTTTTAATTTATTCTGCCTATTGTTTATATGAAACAGCTCCTCTCCTCCAATACCCACCCCCTCTTCCTAGGTGGAGAATTGCAGTATATGTCAGGGGTGACGGGGGCTCCCGCCACATGTGCCACCCACCTCACCTTCAGGGGAATGTGGGCCTCTCAGCTGGAGCTGTAGTGCAGCTCTCAGCATCCAAAATAGCTACTGCATGGAAGTTGCACTGCTTCAGGCTCAGGAAAAATCAGCTGCTGCCATGTAGCTGCCTGGTGCAACTCACCCCCATACACCTGAGGCAAAGGCTTCTAGTGACTCCAGCCCTGGTGTATGGGCAAAGGGTGAGGGGTGGGCATCTGCCCTCAGGGCATCACTGATGTCCCAATCTTGAGTGGTATGTCTTGGACTAACCCTGGGCATCTTTATATCTTTATATCCTTATCTTGTCACTGTCATTAGATACCCACACTAGGCCTCCAGGGAAGGCTGGGAGATTGCCATTTCTTACAGGGAAATAATCATGTCTTCTTTATACCTAACCAGAGTGTCTAGTTTAACTCTCCGCCTGTTCATTCCTTTTAAAGTGTCATCATCGTGGGATCTAGAGACAAGTTTACTTCTTCCTGTTTTAAACTATTCATTTACATAACATTGATTCCTGCCAAAAATGCTATTGTTTTTATTTTTAAAAGCTTTGTTTACATAAATATCTTCTTAGTGACATGACTTCTAAACAACATCTGTGGCATGTATTAACTATCTTTTAAACAGAATGAATGGCCTATCGGTTCTTACATAGGATGAAAGCCCCAAATATGCTAGAAAGTAAAAAAGCTACCACAGAATGTTTTGTATGAGTTTGTTTTCTGAAAAATAGTCATATATATATAATATAAATATAAAATAATTTAGAAGACTGCACACTGAATTTTGACAGCAGCTATCTTTAGGAGGAAAGAATATTGGGAACTTTTGATCCCTACATTTTGTATTTCTGTCATGTGTAATGTTTTTATGTCAGATCTTAGTAGTTGGAAAAAATAAAAAAGTAATTATGAGTCAACGCCAATCATTAGTTGTGATTTGAAAACAGAGAAAGCCTTAGCCCCACTGGGTCTTCCACTCAAAATGTGGTCCCTAGAACACGAATAGCAGTATGACCTGGGTTCTTCTTAGAAATGCAGAATCTTAAGCTCTATCCTGTGTCTATATTCATGTTCACATTAAGGTGGGAAAAGCACTGACTACCCACATTAACTATTGCCTTCTTCTCCTGGCATATGTAATTCCTTGTTATAATTAAAAAAAAAAATAAGGCTGGGTGAAGTGGTTTATACCTGTAATCCATGCAGTTTAGGAGGCCAAGGCAGGAGGATTGCTTGAGCCCAGGAGTTTAAGACCAGCCTGGGCAACATAGTGAGACTCCATCTCTATTAGTCCACTTTTGGACTACTATAAAAGAATACCTGAGACTGGGTAATTTATAAAGAATACAGGTTTGATTGGCTCACGGTTCTACAGGCTATACAAGCTTGGCACCAACATCTGCTCAGCTCCTGGTGAAGCCTCAGGAAGCTTACCATCATAGCAGAAGGCAAAGCAGGAGCAAGCACATCACATGGCAAAAGCAAAAGCAAGAGAGAGAAAGGGAAGGCCCCAGACTCTTAAACAACCAGATCTCATGTGAACTAACTGAGCAAGAACTTATCACCAAGAAGATGGAGATAAACCATTCATGATAGATCTGACCTCATGATCCAATCACCTCCCGCCAGGCCCCACTCCAACACTGGGAATCAAATTTCAATATGAGATTTGGAGGGGATGAACATCCAAACCATATCACTGTCTCAAAAAAAAAAAAAAAGGTGGGTTTTTTTTGTTGTTGTTTTTAAGTTAGCTAAGAATGATGGCACATGCCTGTTACCTGTAGTCCCAGCTACTCAGGAGACTGAGGTGAGAGGATCACCTGGGCCCAGGAGGTTAAGGCTGCAGTGAGCCAGGACTGTGTCACTGCACTCCAGCCTGGACAACAAAGATCTTGTCTCACTAAAATTTAACAAAATTATCTACAGTTACTTTATTTTAGAACTTGAACTAAGGCATAAAAAGATTTTTGTAAGAGTATATTTTTAGCCATTTGATGGCAATGAACTAAGCTCCCACTGAGTACCTGTCTTCACTGGAGAAAGTCAAGATGGAGTCCATGCCTCCGGGTGCATATAGTCAAGTAAAAGAGAGAGACAAATAAGTGGTTGAATGGGAAAATATGTAAAACTGGTATAAATACGGGCAAAAAGTGTTAAGGAGCCACAACTAATCAAATTTTGTTATTTGTATTATTTGGTGAAACAAAGAATGTTCAATAATGTCTTTGCATACCTTACTGATTTTTTTAATCACTCAGAAGTAGAGGAAGGATATTGGAGCAACAAACTAGACTTAATTATGTCCACTAGGGAAAAACACGTTGGAGCTATAAAAACAAAAAGGAAATGTGGGGTGGGAAAGTAGCAATATTGTCTTGAGCTTATGATATTAAAAACAAAACAAGTAAACACAGAAGAGCACTGAGTACCTCCAGTTGTTAGACAAGCCCCATTGATCTGAGAGTCTAAAATGAATACAGTTCAATTGGAGTGGGACATTTTGGAAATGAATCATTTGGTCTATACATCTGCCCAGAGTCCACATTGGAAAAGAACAGAAAGGGGGAAACTTTTGCAAAAAAAAAAAAAAAAAAGTAAAATAAAAATGTGTGTGCCTCTGTACCTAAAAGGGAGCTCTCTGGTGATCTAAAGTTTTAAAGGTCATTTACAAATAATGAAAGAATGGGCATTTGATCAAGGAGATTTTTGACACTCCCCTTTAGAATACTTATATTTGACTTTTGGCCTATGTGAAAATGGAAATAATATTTGCAATTTTGTTCTAAACCCAATTCAAAGAAGCTTAGACTGGTGAGCTGAAAATGTAAAACTCTTTGGGAGAAATCTATCTGTGTGCTCCCTTGGGAATTGGAGACTTGCATACCGACAATAAGAGAAAATGACACACTATGCTAGTCATTTTCTGAAGAAGGAAAATAAAAGGCTAGATTTTAAAAAAGGTGCTTTGAAGTATCATTACATGCATGACTTTGGTGGACAGCCCTGGAAGCTAGGGAAAAGAGGATGCACTGACCATTTAAGAATCAGGGGCCAGTCGCGCCTACAATCCTAGACTCTGCCCACACATCTGGAACATTTCAATAAAAGACTTGGAGATAAGATTGACAGCTTCATGTCAGACACAATTAGAGGAATGAGGGTTTCAGTCCCTGATATGTAAGATGAAAGTAAAGTCAGACAAAAGCAGAAATAATAGCAACTCTTTAGATAAAAGTGAATGGGAGAGAGATATTTGTGAAATAAGTAAGAGAGAGTCACCAAAATCATTCTCCTTTCAACTCAGCAATGTTTTGACAATGCTTGCTGACATTCCAGCACTTGAGTCTGAAGATGTATCTTAGCAGAATCTTCCACACAGTGTTCTAGTCATTTCTTATTAATACTCGTCATTTCTAACAAGCATTATCATAGTTTATTAACTGATCTTTACAATACAGTGTACCTAAATGAAAATATATGAAGATTGCATTTTAAATATGGCTCTAACACTTAGCTTTTTTTCCCCCACAAAAACAAAAGAACTTCTGATTCAACAGATAAAAAGATGCTACATCATTAGAATTATTTAATGATGGTCTCTTTCACTTGAATTTAACTTTCAACTTAAAGCCTTCAATGTTTTAAATCAGTGCTATCTGACTAAAACAATAGAATGGAATGCATTTGTTCATATTTTACCTCTTTCAAGTAAAGAAAATTTGAGGTGACTTACAGCAGAAGACGTACATGGTAAAAATCTAGTAGATATTCATTAGAATATTTAGAAACTTACAGAAAAATTAGAGCCCAGGACAAAGATATGACCACTCTATGCCTTACAGTTTGCAAGATTGTTGTGAATGAGTTGCAAGCATTGCCCCACTCTTCCTGGTAAAATATCATTGTTTTCATTATCGTGAAAAAACTTTGAACCTCTACCTATGAAATGATGTATAAAAAGGTGCATGTTGTTTGTGTCTTCTTTTGTTAATATCATGGAAAAGGCAGAGTCAACATTAACCTCTGTCCTCAAAATCCTACAGCTGTTTATACCATTCCAAGTGTGTTCTGTGGACCAGCAGCATTGACATCACCTGGGAGCTTGCTAGAAATCCAGACTCTCATGCACCATTCCAGACCTGCTGAATCAGAAGCTGCATGTTATCAAGATCCTCACATGCTCTCCTGCATATCAAAGACTGAGAAGAACAAATCTGTAACACTAACCTTCCAGCAAAATTATCATTACCTCAGAGCAGAAACTAGCTTATTCCCTTCTTTTTTTCCATGACAAGTACAGTAGAGAAAATATTATACAGGTTGAAAAAAAGCTAAATAAAATTATTTTAAATGAATGAACAGTTATAAAACAAAAAAAAAATAGACCAAGAGGATCAAAATTCAGGATCAAAATCAGTTCATTACAATTCAAAATTAGACTATGAGTTATACATTTTAATAATGTCATTTTAAATATTAATAATGACTAACATTTATCACTTATGTGTGACAGATACTAATAAGCACTTTTTATCATCTTCCTCACAACTTTATGAGGTAGTATTACCCCATTTTATTAGTGAGGAAATTGAGATTTGAGATTAAGCAAATTCTCCAAGTCCACTGTTTGAAAGTGGTAGAACTACAAGCTAAATACAGGCTATCTGATTACTTGGCGCTCTGAGTTTCTAAATGATGTAAAACTCTAAGACCACATGAACTTGGAAACCTTGCAATAGATCAGGTGATTGAACCTTACCAAAGTTTGGATCAAACAATTGAATCTGATCAAAGTTGATACCTGAGTAGGTCACATTTTTAAAGAACTGTAGCTTGCTTATATGTTTGTGACTGTAAAATCACAGGCCTGATTCTACAAATTTAAAAAGTATATTCTAGTATCAATGGAGATGAAAAATAGGAAATAAATTGAGTAAGAAATGGCAAGAATGCATATATCTATACAAATAGACAATATCCATCCACATTTCAAAATATTTAATACATATTCATCCTTGTGGATGTTTCTAAGTATAAGCTTTCTGTTTTGCTTGACAGTAGCTGTCAAGTGTAATTAATCCTCTCTATAGCTAGAGAAACTGAGGTTCCAGTCAGTCAATGTGAATCAGGGTCCTCTTCAGGTGACGTGCGGACTCATTGTCAAGATATTCATGTTTATCATCACTCTCTACATTTGGTTTCTCCTGTTGGTGGAAAATGTAAAAGAAGACAGCAGGTGTGTGTATCTAATTACATGAGTATGGACCATGTGTATAATGAATGCTATCACACGCAGGTAGAAAGATACATGAAAGGTGGGGTCAGTGATCCATAAGGCAGAAGAGGGTACATTCCTCTGTAAGGGAGGGGACTTTGTTTTGTTCTTCATGATATCCCCAGTGCAATGCCTGGTATTTAGAAGGTATTTGATTCCTTTGATTGGGTGAATATCCATGGGGAGTTTCACCACTGGATACTCAAAATTTATCCATTGAAACTTTGTAATCAGACATATCTGGACTTGAGTATCAGTCTTACTAGTTCTATGATTTTAAGTAAGTTGTTTAATCTTTAACACCTCAATTTCCTCATATATAAAATGGACATAATGATGCTAATCACATTAAGGTAAGAGGATCAAGTGAAACACTGTGTAAATTGCTTAGCATGGCTTATGGCACTTTGCATGCCCAATAAATGTAGCTGGAGATACCAGATCTCCAATGGGGTTACATTCAGTCTCAGTTTTTACCATGGGATCCTAGCCTAGCTTATGATTTTTCAGATGTATAGACCAGAAAGAACCATGAACTGACAGCCCTTCGGTGGTAGAACCATGACCATGAGCAGGCCCTTGACTGTGTCTAGCCCTCCTCATTCACAGTTCACAGAAGAAAGTCTTTCTTTAAAATCAGATGGGCTGGGCACGGTGGCTCATGCCTGTAATCCCAGAACTTTGGGAGGCCGAGGCAGGCAGATCACTTGAGGTCAGGAGTTCAAGACCAGCCTGGCCAACATGGCAAAACCTCATCTCTACTAAAAACACAAAAATTAGCCAAGCGTGGTGGCAGGTGCCTGTAGCCCCAGCTACTCAGGAGGCTGAGGCAGGAGAATTGCTTGAACCTGGGAGGCAGAGGCTGCAGTGAGCCAAGATCGCACCACTCCAGCCTGGGCAACAGTGTAAGACTCTGTCTCAAAAAACAAAATCAGATGTAGCGTTCTTCTCTGGATGTCTTTCACCATCAGAAAGCATCTCTTCGAGCCTCTTTCACACTCCCAACAGCTGAGTGGATTCCCACCTAAACAACAAAGACCACCCTGCAGAGGAGTTGTGGCCACAAAAGCCAAAGTTGCCCTCTTCATTTGTGAAGAGGAAATATTTCACTTCCCCTGCTTATTTAGGCCACTCATTCTTGGGTACTGTGGAAATAATTCAGATCAACTACCCCCGTATTTAGATTTCCTTGATATTTAGAGGTTTTGAGTTCTGAGCTGTTTATATTCCTTTACCCAGGCCCTAAGGGGATATATCTGATAGAGAAATTACCTGGGAACTTGAACCTACTGTTGCATACTTTTATGGATGCTGAAAACAAGAGGAGGTAGATCCAACGCATGACAAAGGAAGAATTAAGCCCTTAAGATGCCATAATTTCTGAGGTTATTCTGAGTGTGACAATTACGATGTTGCCAAGAGGCAGTATAGTGTGATGGTTAGTTAGAAAGCTATGAGCTGTGAGACAAATTTGCCTTATGGTGTGTTTTTATATGACCTGCAAGCTGAAACTAAATTTTATATTTGTTAAGGGTTATAAAAGAAGAAGGAGGAGAAGCAGCAGCAGCAGAGATCATATGCGGTATACAAATAAAACATTAAATATCTGGCCCTTTACAAAAATAGTTTGCCAAGCCCTGGTTAGACTTCAGAGCTACACTGCCTGAGATCAAGTCACATTAGGACATCTTATGGTAAAAACTCTACAATTCAGCTTCTTCAACTTCTAAATGAGAAAATAGTATTTACCTGTTTCTGGCACAAAACAAACCCTAATTAAATATTTTCTTCCATTACTTATGTTGAGGCAAACAAAGCAAGATAAGTGAATTTAGCTCAACTGTGGTTTTCTTTTTCCTCTTCTAATTCTGATTTATCATTATATTTCCAGCACTTGGCACATAGTAGATGTACAATAAGTAGTTAATGAGTATTTTATGAGTTAATGGGTATCAGAGTCTTTGATTTTTTAATGTATTTTATGTTCCAAATTAAAAATATACCTGTTGGCCAGACAAATAAATGAAAGTTTTTAAAAATAAAGTTTTTCACATGTAACTGATCTTCCAAAAAGTAAATTACAGGAAAAAAAACAAAGAGAAATCCAGGAAGTAAACTATAGATTAAAAGAGAGTTAATAAGGGTTAATAAGATTAACACAATGTATAAATCTTAATTTTGAATTAAACATTTTTTAAAAGTTATTTATAAAATAATCAGAAATGTGAACACAGAATGGATATTTGATGATATATCAAGGAATTATTATTAATTTTTACATGATGTATTATGAATCATTATTATGTTAAAAATAGAATCCTAATCATTCAGAGATAAACATTGAAATATATATAACAGAAAACATATAACATCTGGAATTTGCTTTAAAATAATGTGAATCATTACATAGTCTATGCATGTAACAAAATATCACATGTATCCCATAAATATGTACAAATATTATGTATCAATTAAAAAATTATAATTGAATCAATTATTAAATGGGGAAGAAAAGACAAATCCATGCAAAAGAATTTCAAATATCTTATGTAGATACCCCCTCAAGAAGAAACATACCTTAAGTGTGGACTGGTTATAGTGACTTCCTTAGAGGGTGGGGTAGCTTTACTGTAGAAAAACCTAACAAACATTACTTCAGCCAGGTGATCAAGGCCAACGTCAGCAGTCATAAATCATGTTGATAGTGCGATGTGATGTGATGTGATGAAAATGGCACTTCACCTCTGTGAATAACCCATAACCTCAATCTTATGTCATGAGAAAAAAAATCAGACCAATTCTAATAGAGTATTCTAAAAATATCTGACTGGAACTCCTCAAAACTGTCAAGGTCTTCAAAAGCAAGAAAAACTGTCACAGCCAAAGACAACTAAATACAACATGATATTCCAGGTAGGACCCTGAAACAGAAAAAGGGCTTTAGGCAAAAAATAAGGAAATCTAAATAAATGATGGACTTTAGTTAATAATATTGTATTGATATTGGTTTATTATTTGTAACAAATGCATCATAATAATGTAAGATAGTAATAATAGGGGAAATTGGGTGTGATATATATAAGAACCCTCTGTACTGTCTTCTCAATTTTTCTGCAAATCTAAAACTATTATAAAAAATAATTTCTAAAATATGGGATGAGGGTTGGGGGTGGGGAATTGATGCCTGAATAGATGAAACAAGATTTGTCCTAGAACTAACAATTGTGAAAGTTGTGATATGGGTACAGACAGATTCATTACACTGTTCATGACATAGTCTACTAAACATATTTAGTAGATTGTGCTGTCTATTAAATATGTTTGAAGTGCGCGGTGAGAGGCTCGCACGCCTCCAGCCCGGCCCCGGCCCCCCGGGACGGAGAGCCGAGCAGCCCCGGCTCTGGGCTACGGACTATGGGCGAATAGCTCTGACCACCCGGCGAAGCATGCCGCCTGCCTTGGCCTCCCAAAGTGCCGAGATTGCAGCCTCTGCCCGGCTGCCACCCCGTCTGGGAAGTGAGGAGCGTCTCTGCCTGGCCGCCCATCATCTGGGACGTGAGGAGCCCCTCTGCCTGGCTACCTAGTCTGGAAAGTGAGGAGCGTCTCTGCCCGGCCGCCATCCCATCTAGGAAGTGAGGAGCGCCTCTTCCCGGCCACCATCCCATCTAGGAAGTGAGGAGCGTCTCTGCCCAGCCGCCCATCGTCTGAGATGTGGGGAGCGCCTCTGCCCCGCCGCCCCGTCTGGGAAGTGAGGAGCGCCTCTACCCGGCCGCGACCCCGTCTGGGAGGTGAGGAGCGTCTCTGCCCAGCCGCCCCGTCTGAGAAGTGAGGAGACCCTCCGCCTGGCAACCACCCCATATGAGAAGTGAGGAGCCCCTCCGCCCGGCAGCCACCCCGTCTGGGTAGTGAGGAGAGTCTCTGCCCGGCAGCCACCCCATCCAGGAGGGAGGTGGGGGTCAGCCCCCACCAGGCCAGCCGCCCCGTCCGGGAGGGAGGTGAGGGGGTCAGCCCCCCGCCCGGCCAGCCGCCCCGTCCGGGAGGGAGGTGGGGGGGTCAGCCCCCCACCTGGCCAGCCGCCCCATCCGGGAGGGAGGTGGGGGGGGTCAGCCCCCTGCCCGGCCAGCCGCCCCGTCCGGGAGGTGAGGGGCGCCTCTGCCCGGCCGCCCCTACTGGGAAGTGAGGAGCCCCTCTGCCCAGCCAGCCGCCCCGTCCGGGAAGGAGGTGGGGGGGGGTCAGCCCCCCGCCCGGCCAGCCACCCCGTCCGGGAGGGAGGTGGGGGAGTCAGCCCCCCGCCCGGCCAGTCGCCCCGTCCGGGAGGGAGGTGGGGGGGTCAGCCCCCCGCCAGGTCAGCCGCTCCAACCGGGAGGGAGGTGGGGGGGTCAGCCCCCCGCCCGGCCAGCCGCCCCATCTGGGAGGTGAGGGGCGCCTCTGCCCGGCCGCCCCTACTGGGAAGTGAGGAGCCCCTCTGCCCGGCCAGCCGCCCCGTCCGGGAGGGAGGTGGGGGGGTCAGCCCCCCGCCCGGCCAGCCGCCCCATCCGGGAGGGAGGTGGGGGGGTCAGCCCCCCGCCTGGCCCGCCGCCCTGTCCGGGAGGGAGGTGGGGGCGTCAGCCCCCCGCCAGGCCAACCGCCCCGACCGGGAGGGAGGTAGGGGGGTCAGCCCCCCGCCCGGCCAGCCGCCCCGTCCGGGAGGTGAGGGGCGCCTCTGCCCGGCCGCCCCTACTGGGAAGTGAGGAGCCCCTCTGCCCGGCCAGCCGCCCCGTCCGGGAGGGAGGTGGGGGGGTCAGCCCCCCTGCCCGGCCAGCCGCCCCGTCCGGGAGGTGAGGGGCGCCTCTGCCCGGCCGCCCCTACTGGGAAGTGAGGAGCCCCTCTGCCCGGCCAGCCGCCCGGTACGGGAAGGAGGTGGGGGGGTCAGCCCCCCGCCCGGCCAGCCGCCCCATCCGGGAGGGAGGTGGGGGGGTCAGCCCCCCACCCGGCCAGCCGCCCTGTCCGGGGGGGAGGTGGGGGGGTCAGCCCCCCGCCCGGCCAGCCGCCCCGTCCGGGAGGTGAGGGGCGCCTCTGCCCGGCCGCCCCTACTGGGAAGTGAGGAGCCCCTCTGCCTGGCCAGCCGCCCCATCTGGGAGGGAGGTGGGGGGGTCAGCCCCCCGCCCGGCCAGCTGCCCGGTCCGGGAGATGAGGGGCGCCTCTGCCCGGCCGCCCCTACTGGGAAGTGAGGAGCCCCTCTGCCCGGCCACCACCCCGTCTGGGAGGTGTACCTACCTGGCAGCTCATTGGGAATGGGCCATGATGACAATGGCGGTTTTGTGGAATAGAAGCGGGGGAAAGGCGGGGAAGGGATTGAGAGATCGGATGGTTGCCATGTCTGTGTAGAGGGAGGTAGACACGGGAGACTTTTCATTTTGTTCTGTACTAGGAAAAATTCTTCTGCCTTGTGATCCTGTTGATCGGTGACCTTACCCCCAACCCTGTGCTCTCTGAAACATGTGCTGTGTCCACTCAGGGTTAAATGGATTAAGGGTGGTGCAAGATGTGCTTTGTTAAACAGATGCTTGAAGGCAGCATGCTGGTTAAGAGTCATCACCACTCCCTAATCTCAAGTACCCAGGGACACAAACACTACGGAAGGCCGCAGGGTCCTCTGCATAGGAAAACCAGAGACCTTTGTTCACTTGTTTATCTGCTGACCCTCCCTCCACTATTGTCCTATGACCCTGCCAAATCCCCCTCTGTGAGAAACACCCAAGAATGATCAATAAAAATAAATAAAATAAATAAATAAATAAATAAATAAAAATAAAAATAAAAATAAAGTATGTGCATATAAAAAAAATATGTTTGAAGTTTTCCACTGAAAATGTAAAAAAAAAAATAACTTTCAATCAGAAGAGAAGGTTAAGAAATAGTGTCCTGAAATGTGGTATACGTATATACACCATGGAATACTACTCAGCCATTAAAAAAAAGAATATGAAATATCTTTTGCATCAACTTGGATGGAGCTGGAGGCCATTATTCTAAGTAACTCAGGAACAGACAACTAAATACTGTGGTTCTCACTTATAAGCAGGAACTAAGTTATGGGTACACAAAGGCATACAGAGTAGTTTCATGGACATTGGAGACTCAGAAGTAGGGAGGGTGAGAAGGGGATGAGGGATGAAAAAAATACCTATTTGGTACAATGTACACTATTCAGTGATGGGTACATTAAAATCCCAGACTTTACTAATTGTACAATTTATTCAAGTAAACATAAAACCACTTGTCCCCCTAAAGCTGATGAAATAGAAAAATTAAAATGGAAAAAAGAGTGTCCCAAACTACATTTTTCCTGACAGTTATACATAAACATCTTACTGATGTATACTAAGTTTCAACTATTAAGAAACCATTAGAAATAAGAAGTTTGATTTTGACACTCTAATTCAATATAAAGCACCATTTGTTTACTAAACAGCTGTCTCATATGATATTTATAACTACTGCATGCAAGAGACAGCTGTGATCTCTATTGACATAGATTTGTGCTATATATAAATTTGTAGATGATATCCATCTCTTTCTATATTTATGGAAGAGTCATGCAAATTAAATTATTCTATATTAATAAAAAGTTCATCTACACTCTACCTCCAATATTACTGTTTCACATTACTTTATGAACTCCATCCATTAAGCATGGGATCAAGGCTGTGCTAATGAGTTGTGAGTGACTATAATTCAGTAATCACTACAGAATCCCCAAATCATATATTTCACATAATTTGTTACATAATGGATGTATATGTAACGTTCTTATTAAAGTTGAGTAAATATGAGAATAATGGTACTTGATATGTTAAAAGTCTTTAAAAACAATCATTAAACAAGAAAAAAAATTTTCTCTCAGATAATTCATCTTCTAAGATACTTTGCTCTCAAATAGCTCATCAAACAATGTAACTAAATGCAATGAAATAATAATTAGTGTAAGAGTAACTTACAAAAAGGATAGAAGTAACCCATTTTGTTAATAGGGAAACTGTGGCAATGAGAGGCGAAATCCAAACTCACAGAACTGTTGACTGACAAAGCCAGATACATAAACACAACCTTGAGTGAAGTTAAAGCTCATGGTTTTGCACTATAACAGATGCCTCTCTTGTGAAATATTCTATACAAAAATCCAAACTGAAAAGGCTCAATTGCTCCATTACCCTAGCATCGGCCCCATCTCTTCTCCTATAAGCCAGGTCAACAAGTGTTCTGACCATTAGGCCATCAAATGTAGTAGACATGTATGTAGCCTGGGTGTTATTCTTGTTTTCCCTCAATTTCCTTGTCAACTCATTTTTCTATATATTTCTCAACATATTATAATCATGTTTATCACGATATTCTTTGATCCCCAACAACTATTTTCACCTGTTTAACTACAACCATTGGTAAGTTGTGGATGTTTATGGAGTTAGTGAGTTCCCTTCTTGTAATGCAAGGGATTTTTGCTATCATTTATTAAATACGTTAGACTGATGATGTGCAAAATAAACATTTGCAATCAAGGTTGACTGTATTTAAGAAATTGCCTATAATAAGAGTTATATAGGAGTTGCAAAATCTGTACTTTCTTAATGCTAAGTAGAGTCTGCATAATAGAATGGCCTGCTCTAAGATTCCCTCAGTCATTCCAAACCTCACCTCTTTCATTCATACATTCAGTCATGTAGATGAGACATAACCCCAGAAAAGTTAAAGAAAACATTGGTTGTGAATAACATCTTCAGCCAACTATGGACTTTGTCTACACCACTTTTCTGAAGGGGTAATATTTCACACTTGCTCAACGAAGGGTTTGCTGGAAAAATGAGTGAGATAATCCCTGTAAATCCTAGAAGCTTTCTGAACTAAGGTTACCATATACAGATTTTACCCAGGTAACACTTTAACAAGCTGGGTCACTAAGACAGCTCTTCCTTTTGCCCTGAAATCATTAGTTGGTGCTTCCACATGTAAAAGCCAGTATTTTGTCAGAGGCCTCGATAACATGTAGGGTTCTCAGGAACACTGAATTCTAATGCTGTGGTTAATCCTCAGCAATTTTTTGAAAGTGTGTGTTTTAGCTTCACCTACAAAAGACCTAACAGAGATTTCCTACTGAACAAACATCAGCAGAGAGGATAATTGTAATGCCCTTTACAAAAACAACTGTTATGACTATTTAGCCAGAGCCAGCAATGTTGGAACTTGTCCCCACTTGCTGAGAAACTCAGGAGTTGTTCTACTGAGCTACCCTTACTCACACAGTAGACAAGCCTCCCAGCCTGGCTCATGATGGGTCTTGTCGTAATTCAGCTGGAGCCACTGGTAAATATCCACCTGTCTATTACTCATTAATAGAGAGAGACAGGATGTCAGCTGTTTCCGTGACTTGGAGAAACAGGCTTTTACCACTTTCTGGCTTACTCTCAAAGTATATTAGAAACAATAAGGCAGACAAAGATAAAAAAGAGCAGGAAGATGCAATGTCAAAAATAAAAATAAATCATCATTGGCTGAAGGATACAAAGATTATAGCCTTTAACTTGCTTTGCAGGTTTTCATAATTCAACTTTGGCAGTTTAGTCATCTTAGAAGATAGGGAAAAATAGACTCCAAACTGATTTACATATAGAAAAATTTATTCTGCTAATGCTAATAGATATTATAACATTTGTTTATTAACCCCATCACTAATATTTAGATCATATAATTTGTGCTTACCTGTTTGAACAGTAAATAACTTACATGTCACAATATGCTTAATTATGATAAAATAAGGCAGACAAAATTGCTTCCTGTGTTCAATTTTAATCCCAGAAATTGCTTTCTGTGTCAGTTACAAAACTAGTGGTCTTAAACAAACTCTAAAATTCAGTGGTTCAACACAATAGTTTATTTCTCACTCATCTAATAGTCCAGGGCAGGTGTTCCAGGAGAACAGAGAGCTTCCTGTTACATGAGCCGTCAAGACTCAGGCCTCATCCATTCTGCGGCTCTGCTACCCTTTAGAACTGTGTCATCTTCTGCCTTCAGCAGGAGGAGGGCATAGGGAGCATGAAGAAGACACAGCACTGATCACATTGTCCAGGAAGTAACACACATCACACATGGGACCTACCTAGAGGCAAGAGGACTCAGACAGGAAGTCTTGGATGGGCAGCCACTGCCCTTGCCCTCTACACCTTGGAAAAGGAGATATAAACTCCAAAGGACAATGAGCCACCTCTTCCACAAGCACTAATCTATAGAGATGAGGCACATGAAGAAAATTATTCCCAAATGCCTCCCCGTTCATTGGATAATGCCTGAAATTTTACAAAGTTTCATTAATTTAAGCCTGACCATCTGTTATAAGGCAAACATTCTTCCAACTGTTTATTTACACTGTGAATGACTTTCTGCTCCTATAGAAGAAATTTATAGCATTAAAGGGGCTTTAAAAGAAGAAATCCTGAGACTATGGAGATGAGAGAAGAGTGGCAAGAGAGCTTTGGAATCCCTCTCTCTGAGGTCACCTCAAACCTATAGGCAGAGCCCTGAGACCCCCTATGGATGCTCTCCTCCCCAACTAAACTAAGAGACACTTTCTGTCCCTAGCAGTAGAAAACTCAACAACTCTAGAAACTCATGGTTAGTCACATCTACAGCCAGTCAGGCTCTAGTCCTGTAACCAGGACTAGTACTTGGCCTTTTTTCAGCAGCTGTGACAAAGCCCATGCCTTGAAACTTTTCCTATGACTGGATCCTTACCTCCGTATCTGAATAATTACTTAACTTTGCATGGGAATTCTACATATATCAGTCTCATACAAGCTTTGCAATAATTAATAAGTGAGGTAGGAATTATTATTCTCTTACAAAGATAAAGAATCACAGGGAAGTTAAGAACACACTCAAGTTAATGCAGCTATTACATGGCAAAGCCGAGACCTGAAGTCAGACCTCACAGTCCCCAGCCAATATTCCTTCTACAATGAAATACTGTCCTACTGGATACATCTCTCTCTCTCTCTCTCTCAGCCTGAGGCTTGAGGCCCTGCTTGTTGACACAGCCCTCTAGCCTTCCATGTCTAGAGTTCTATTCCTTTAATGTCTTTATTGCACAGATAATTATGGATCAATACTAGGAGCCAAGCACTTGGTTTGTGACAAAACAAACATGCTGCTTCCCATTCGGGGGTTAGCCTACTCACCAAAAAATAAATGTATAATTTCACATAATCATAAGCGCTACAAAAGAAAAGTGGTGCAATAGAAGCAAGCAGGTGGCAGGAGGGCACATAGGGACAGGAAACCTATTTTGAGTGGGGCTGTCAGGAAAACCTCTCTGTGGTGTTGACATTTAAGCCAAGACCTGAAAAATGATGTCAGTGGTGAGAAGAAAGTGGTGATATTGGTGGGGTAGGAGTCCCTAGATCAAGAAAGCTTTGACAGTACAAGAAAATGAGAAGGAGGCCAGTGTGCCTGAAGTATGGCAGGGAGGGGAGCAGAGATGCATTTGGAGTAGTGTGCCTGCCCAAACATAGAGGAGCTAGGATTTATCTGATTGACAACTGGGATCCACTGAAGAGTTTTAGCAGAAGAGTAATATGATCACATTTATTAAAAGATTATTCTGGTCTTTAACTCCTGACCTCATGATCCACCTGCCTTGGCCTCCTAAAGTGCTGAGATTACAGGCATGGAGAAACCCTGTCTCTACTAAAAATACAAAAATTAACTGGGCGTGATGGCATGCACCTGTAATCCCAGCTACTCAGGAGGCTGAGGCAGAAGAATCGCTCGAACCCAGGAGGCAGAGGTTGCAGTGAACCAAGATTGCACCACTGCACTCCAGCCTGGGTGACAGAGCTAGACTCTGTCTTAAAAAAAAAAAAAAAAAAAAGTGAAAAAAAAAAAGATTATTCTGCAGGTGCTTTGGAGAATAGAGGGGAAGAAGGCATGGATGATGGCAGAGAGGCACAGCAGTGGCCCAGGGATGAGATGATGCCTTGGAATATGGTAGTGGTAGACAGAGGAGTTAAATATGTAGAGTTGAGATGCACTTGGGAGATAGAAGTGCTGATGGATGAGCTTTGAGGAGCAAGAGAAAGGAACACATTAAGTTTGGCTTCTCAGGTTTTTGCCTTTTGCAACAGGACCAAGCTCAGCTTCTGAACTGGGAAAGGATGAGACTTTGTCATTTTATAATGACCATATTTCTCAATGCTAAGATGCATTTTTTTCCTGCAATTTGGTGTTTCTGAAATCGATATGTCTTACAATCAATATCAAAGGAAAACTCCAGAGAAGCTGTGACAACATTGTCTTCCCTTACAAATATGTGAAGTTGGCCCAAGGTGGAAGACATCTATCCATTCATCAGATTGTCACCTAGGCTATTTGCACTGATTGCACAATACATGGTGCATCTTAATTTGCTTTACTTAACATGTTTGCATAGAGATTACACTACAAAGCAGCCTTGAAATGACAAGACATTGTATATGCAGAAGAACAAGAAATACATTAAGTAAATAAAGTTGGAGAACACAAATTTACCATAAATGAAGCACATATTTGCCCCTGAAAAACTTTTTTTTACCATAAAACAATGAGCTAGTGTTTTTCAGGCTCTGAAAATTAAAGATAGCCACAAGAGATAAACTGGGGCTCGTGGCAGGGTAGTAGTGAGGCTGAAGGAGCTGTCATTAAGATATGTACAAATGTTACCTAGGCTGGGCACCGTGACTCATACTGGTAATCCCAACACTTTCGGAGGCTGAGGCAGGAGGATCACTTGAGTCCAGGAGTTCAGGGCTAGCCTACGCAACATAGTGAGACCCTGTCTTTACAAATAAATATATAAAAATAGCTGGGCATGGTGGCATGTGCCTATAGTCCCAACTACTCAGGAGGCTGAGATGGGGGGATCCCTTGAGCCGAGTTTGAGGATACAATGAGCTATGACACTGCACTCCAGCCTGGGTGACAGAGCAAGACAGTCTCAAAACAAATATATATATATATATACACACACATACACACACACATACACACACGTATGCGCATATATATATATATATATATATGTATCTTGTCATATACCAGGTAATATATTAAAGGCAATACCAATTGTTCAGTTCTGAGTATTTCATAATAGGATTTTCAATGATAGGAAAGATTAACTTGAGCCTTTCAGACGCTAATTATCTATCTGACTAAAACATTCAGGTGACTTTCGAAGAAGCTGTTTGAATGCCAGTGAAACGAAGTTTGATTAATTTAGATAAGAGGATATGCCAAACATTTCAATTGCACTTTAATTTTCCCTACTTTTTTTTTTTAAAGAGCATTTTCACTGTGTTGTGGGGAGCAGAGTGTATTCCAAGCCCCATCTAAAGAGGCATGTGGTGTCTGACATCTAGGCCTTGCCCAGTAGGCAATCCAGTGTGACAAGGAGAGACAGAACTAGCTCTTTGTATTCCAGCAGGTTGAATGCAGCCTGATCTCTGAGTGCATGACCAGAGCTAGAAAGGAGTAGCCAACCTGGGTCCTAAAACTTCAGACTGAGGAAGCAACCCCTGGCCCTGAGAAGTGGTATCTTTCATCAGGTATGACACTTATGGAAGAATCAGCCTCACAAACCATGCTGACCTGTGCCAGGAGCCAGGCATGGAAATAAATAAAGACCAAGCAAATGAGAACAGATAAAGGCTATTTATTCAGAGCTATAGGGAGGGAGTTAGCCACCATCATTTGTCTGTAAACAGAAATTCAAAGGAGTGGAAAAGCATTGTAGTGGGGAGAAAAGAGAAGGCTTCAGGTGTGCCCTGACTGGAGGCTATTGGCATGGGAAAGCTTTAGGCGGGCTGACTAGAAGCAAAGCACCCTCTGTAATTGGTTAGGGGTGTATATTAAGTTTTCTTGGGTTGGTCTGAAGTTGAATGCAGAGACAAAAATAAGAAAAGATGTTACTAATCAAGTCCTGGGCATCTGTAGCTGATTGTTGCAGGGGCTATTGTTTAGGTTTCTAGGCTGGTTGCTGGACATACTGGTCTGACTTCCTGAAAGTCTGACTTATAGATAGGCTGGTGTTCTGGGCTGGTAACTGTAAATAATTGAGTTCTAGGCTGGATGCTGCAGATTGTAGATCAGAGCTCGATTTCTTATATGTTCTGACCATTCTCAGTTTGTATATGTCAGTCTCTCATAGGGCCACAGAGACCTTACTCCAGTGAGGACCAGGCAGAGGAAGGCTATGCTTGATAGCAACACCATCTGGCGAGAAAAGCTGGTATTTGTAGCAGCCCAGTTCCCTCAGGAGGACCATATATAACACTGCAGTCACTTCAGGAGTAGACATTTGCTGTAGAACTTACCCAGATAAGTACTGAGTATTTATTTCAAGAGTACTGAAGAAACCTAGAAATGGATTTCAATTAATTTCAGATCTGAGCTGAATTAGGAGCAGGTGAGGAAGAGAATAAGTTTCAGCAAAACAATGAAAAGTTTTGATAGAACTCAACTCCCGTGAAATACCATCTTTGCCATCAATTTTACTTTACTTATCATCTATGATATGCATCTGAGTATAATTAAGCAAAAGCTTCTCATCATTTAAAAAGTAGCTAACAGGACTAGGTTAAATGGTGAACTACCAATGGTGGCCACCCATGCAGTGTTCTTAGGCATATCTTCTAGTTCTTAAGGCAACCTGGAATTATACATGTGCTTCATTATGAGAAAAATAATTACAAAAAACCCAGTTCAGCAAATAAAAATGGCATCAATGTTACAACAATAATGAAAAGTACCAACAAGCAGCATATACATACACACACACACACACACACACATATATATATTTTTTACATATATATGTATATAAAAATACAGATGGGATTGAGGATTTCCTTAAGGAAGACTCTATTCCTCCTTAACATTGCATTTTAGTTGAAGACAACATCAATGAAAAGTATTTTATTAACATATTTTTCTAACAATTATTTGAAGGTTCCCAACAATTGGTCTGCGTTGACCTCACATATGCCAATATTGCATTCATTGTTTGCCTATTCTGAGCAAGGTACTGTGTTTTTTATTTTTCCTTAAATATTAGAATCTTGTCTATCACAACCATTGCATTATCTCAAAGTTTTTTCTAATAAATTTTAGAACAACCCCACACAATAGGTATTATTATTCTCATTTTACTAGTACAAAAACTGAGGCTTCAATAGGCTCTGAGACTAAATCAAAGTGAACCAGCCAATAAGTGTGAAAGCCACTTTTCTTCCCATCTAAAATAGTCTTTGTTTCACACAGAATTTTGCTTTTGAGACTTAGCCACATAAATACATATGGATCTGGTTCATTCCACTAAACGGTTACACTTTATTTCCTTTTTTCTTGGCTACTTAAGCTGCTTCTAATTTTGCTCTTAAAAACAGCACTGCAGTGAACATCTGTATATATATTGACATGTACACTAAAATAAAAATATTTGTTTAGGCTCCAAGTATATATCTAGAAGTAAAATTTCTGGATTATTGAAAATATCAACTTTACTAGAGATTGCAAAATTACTCTGCAAAGTGGTTGTACCGATTTATACTTCTCAGTTGTTCCTTTGGGTTTCTTCACTCTATATTCCTCCAAAATAAGTCAAACTGATACATATGAAATGGCATTTTATTGTGATTTTTTAAATGTACATTCTTTCATGTATTTAATGATCATACAGGTTTCCTTTTTGTGAGCCACCTGTTATATACTGTTATGGACTGAATTGTGTGCCCTCAAAATTTTTACGGTGAAATTCTAAACCCCAGTAGCTTAGGACATAACTCTATTTAAAGAGACAGGGTCTGTAAAGAGGTAGTTAAGATTGAATGAGGTAATAAGAATAGGACCTAATCCAGTATGGCTGGCGTCCTTATAAGAAGAGAAAGGGACACCAAGGGAGGCATGCACATAGAGAAAAGAGTATGTGGGGAACACAGCTAAAAGGTGGAGAGCCACTTTCAAACAGTGTTTCCTTCCTCTTCAAAACTCAGTGCTGCTGGGCGCGGTGGCTCATGCCTGTAATCCCAGCACTTTGGGAGGCCGAGGCAGGTGATCACTTGAGGTCAGGAGGTCAAGACCAGCCTGGCCAACATGGTGAAACCCTGTCTCTACTAAAAAGACAAAAATTAGCTGGGCATGTAGGCACATGCCTGTAATCCCAGCTACTCGGGGGGCTGAGGCAAGAAAATGGCTTGAACCCGGGAGGCAGAGGTTGCAGTGAGCAAAGATCATGCCATTGCACTCCAGCCTGGGCAACAGAGCAAGAGTCCATCTAAAAAAAAAAAAAAAAAAAGGTAGATACTGTTAAATGTTGGAAAGAATATAGATCAAGGGAATCTCATCCACTGCTGATAGGAGGGTTACCTGGTAGAGTCTCATTTGCAAATAAAGCTGGAGGCATCATGCTACCTGACTTCAAACTATACTACAAGGCTACAGTAACCAAAACAGGATGGTTCCAGTACCAAAACAGATATATAGACCAATGGAACAGAACAGAGGCTTCAGAAATAACACCACACACCTATAACCATCTGATCTTTGACAAACCTGACAAAAACAAGCAATGGGGAAAGGATTTCCTATTTAATAAATAGTGTTGGGAAAACTGGCTAGCCATATGCAGAAAACTGAAACTGGATCCCTTCCTTACAGCTTTTACAAAAATTAACTCAAGATAGATTAAAGACTTAAATGTAAGACCTAAAATCATAAAAACCCTAAAAGAAAACCTAGGCGGTACTATTGAGGACAAAAGCATGGGCAAAGACTTCATTACTAAAACACCAAAAGCAATGACAACAAAAGTCAAAGTTG
Source organism: Pan paniscus (assembly GCF_029289425.2). Lineage (NCBI taxonomy): Eukaryota > Metazoa > Chordata > Mammalia > Primates > Hominidae > Pan > Pan paniscus. Next base: position 81,224,192 of record NC_073263.2, on the reverse strand, counting down.
ATAAATGGGATCTAATTAACTACCATCAGCGTAAACAGGCAACCTACAGAATGGGAGAAATTTTTTGCAATCTATCCATCTGACAAAGGGCTAATAGCCAGAATCTACAAAGAACTTAAACAAATTTACAAGAAAAAACAAACAACCCCATCAAAAATTGGGCAAAGGATATGAACAGACACTTCTCAAAAGAAGACATGTAGCCAACATATGAAAAAAAGCTCATCATCACTGGTTAACATTAGAGAAATGCAAATCAAAACCACAATGAGATACCATCTCACACCAGTTAGAAGGGCAATCATTAAAAAGTCAGGAAACAACAGGTGCTGGAGAGGATGTGGAGAAATAGGAACACTTTTACACTGTTGATGGGAGTGTAAATTAGTTCAACCATTGTGGAAGACAGTGTGGCGATTCCTCAAGGATCTAGAACCACAATTTCATTCCAGCAATCCCATTACTGGGTATATATCCAAAGGATTATATATCATTACACTGTAAAGACACATGCACACCTGTTTACTGCAGCACAGTTCACAATAGCAAAGACTTGGAACCAACTTAAATCCACATCAATGATAGACTGGATAAAGAAAATGTGGCACATATACACCATGGAATAATATGCGGCCATAAAAAAGAATGACTTCATGTCCTTTGCAGGAACGCGGATGAAGCTGGAAACTGTCATTCTCAGCAAACTAACACAAAAACAGAAAACCAAACACCACATGTTCTCACTCCTAACTGGGAGTTGAACAATGAGAACACATGGACACAGGGAGGGGAACATCACACACCAGGGCCTGTCGGCGGATGGGGGGCTAGAGAAGGGATAGCATTAGGAGAAATACCTAATGTATACCACGGGTTGATGGGTGCGTGTATACCTATATAACAAACCTGCACTTTCTGCACATGTACCACAGAACTTAAAGTATTAAAAAAAACAACAACACATACTCAGTGCTCTTCCTACTCCTTGTTTCCACGAGGCAAGCTTCCTAAGTGGGAGACATATTTAAATGAGACTATTATCAGATACACCAGAGCAAACATAAAAATGTGTGCTGTGCTTCAAAGTATTAGGCTGGTGCAAAAGCAACTGCAGTTTTTGCCATTAAAAGTAATGGCAAAACTGCAGTTGCTTTTGCACCAGCCTAATATTTACATCAGGGAGCTAACTACCTGTTTGAACTTTGAACTCCGCTTTTGGAAACTGCCTTCAGAACTTGTTTACATGCTGCAAAAGATAGTGAGCCTCAAGCTTATAATCACCCTTTCACTAAAATATAATCACCCCCTAGAACAGGGGTAAGCAGCTGTCTCCTTAGGGTGACTTTGAAAGGGATGAAAAATGCTTCAGTGTTCCTCCAGATAACTCATTCACCCACTGGGTGAAGCCTGAAATTCTGCCCCCTCCCCATAAGAACTTAATCCCTTTAAAATTTGATCCTTTATTCAAATGGAAAACCCTACAAGAAGACTAACAAAGGATCTAAAAGCAAAATATCAAGCTGGATTGCTCTCGGTGTAATTTATACTAATTTCCTCTCTTACCGTATTTGTAGAATGCTGACATATTCACATTTTTCTCACTTTGGCTCCTTACTTTGAAAACCATAGCCACACTGGACTGTTATTATATATGTGTTGGTACCTAATGTCTTACTTGTTCAAGGTAATTTGTATTTTAACAGTAGTCCTCTGTAAGTATATTTTATTGGTAAAATATTCAAGCCAATGGTAGAAAATATTTTTGCAGATGTATCTTCCCGCCCTGATCATCACTCTTTCTCAATGTCTTGAATTTCACTTCTTTGGGTTAGCATACGGTTTTGGAGATGCACATGGAAGTTGGTCAAAAATTCCAACTACAGGAAACTTCAATATATACCAATTTTTTTCTCTAGGAAATTACTGTGACTTTTTATTTAACATGAGTAGAGCTCATTCAAAGAAATAATGATTTATATAATTTATCTGCTATTCCTTTTAGCAATCATGCAGAATTATTCATTTTGCTCCTAGAACTGGAATATCAAAAAATCTTATCTCCAAGTCACAGAATATGATATTTTAGAATTTACAATGTGGATGTTTTTATCCCCTTACATGACCAAACAGAAAGTTGTAAGCTGTGTTCATGGGACTGGACTTAAGATGTGAAAATGGACCATACTAACTTCCCATTTTGTTGTTTCCTCAAGTTCTGCCATTTATTTACTTAACATTTACTTAAGACTTAACAAGACATATTTAACATAAAGGCTTTCCACCAAAGAGGCACAATTTAGACCATGTATTTGCTTACTCTGTTTCTAGGTCCTGATGCAAGCAGCGATGAAAATTGAGCTATCTGTTCTCACACCCAGCCTGTAGTAATCAGTATTTGAAGCAAAAGGAAAAAAACAAATACCCTACTTAATCTTTAACCTTGACTTGTCCCTACTGAATGGATCTGGAGCTAACAATATTAAGAGTTTTTTAAAAAACTGGGAAGAATAAAACAAAAAAACCGGAAAGAGAACAGAGAAATAAGAAAATAAAATGGACATACCAGAGAGATTTGCACCTGCTTAAAGGAAAAAAAAATGATGTCAGACCCTCTTTGCCTTCTCTCCCTTAAGTACAGGGTTAGATAATTTGCAAAATGGTAGAGCAAGTAATTTGTGTTTCTTCATATATTCTCCACTCTTGATCTCTCAATACTTTCAGTTAGCTTTTTGGTTCATCAAATCCTTTCCTCAGATTCTATTTAAATGACATTAACATTTGCTCACTGGGAATAGGACTGATATTATCAACTTACTTAACAAGGGCTATGAAATTTGAGACAGACTGTGGGAAAATGTTGGCTCAATGGGTAGTACTCTATTTCTGGTTCTCTTTTCTGGGCCAGAATGTCAGAGAGATAAGTTTCTGAATTCACACGAGTTACTTTCCCTGCCCTGGCTGCACATTGCATGGCAGATGGCCGAGTGCGGACTAATGCTCTTTAGTAACTTAAGTGTGGGATGGAACCAAAGCCAAATTATTATCTTCACTTTTTTTTCTTGATCAGAGAAGCAGCCTTGAAACTCATGACCCCATTCTTAAACAGTGAAATGTCTTTTAAAATACTGGTTCATTTTAAGTAACAAACCAGCAAGACACTATATTCTATGGATTTATCTCTAAGCTACAAAGAAAATCCTAAGAGCAAAGGCTTTTGATAAATTAGTAGTTACGTTTCAGGCAATATTTTTGTTTCATCTAAAACTGTTTATTTTTAATTATATACTATATAATACATGCCAAATAGTATATAAAACATATAATTTTATTTACATTTTATATAGAATTTATAGAGAGAAAGAAATGTTATCAGTAGATTAAAGAACCCATGAGTACCTCTCCCTGATAACCACTTATTTCCCTCTAGGGATGATCACTGTGATAAATTCATTAATTACTTCTTTTCATAATTTTGCTTTATATGTATATCTTTAATGTATGTGTATCATTGAACAATTACTGTTTTTGTTGAGCCCTACATAAATAAAATCATAGAATGTGTGTTTACATGGCTTGCTTCTTTCACTCAACAGATTTTAAGATTCATCCATGTTGACACTTGCAGCTTTCATTCATTTATGTATAGTATATACATAACATATACTCTATGCTATACTATATACCATACTATGAACATATAGTATAAATACATCAATATTTATTTGTACATTTTATAGCTGGTGAACACTTGAATTTTTCTGGTTCTTGACTACTCAGAATCATGCTGCTGTGAACATTTTTGTACATGTCTTAGATGCGCTTGTGCAGGAAATTTTCCAGGAGTTGTATCAAGGAGGGGAAGAGCTGGTCATATCCTATGCACAAATTCTACCCTTACTGGTAAGACTAAACTGTTTTGCAAAGAGACTCTACCAGGTAACACTCCTACCAGCAGTGGATGAGATTCTCATTCATCTATATTCTTTCCAACATTTAGCAGTAACTTTTTTTTTTTTTGAGACAGTCTCACTCTGTTGGCCAAGCTAGAGTGCAGTGGTGTGATCTTGGCTCACTGCAACCCCTCTGCCTCCTGGATCCGGGTTCAAGACATTCTCCTGCCTCAGCCTCCCGAGTAGCTGGGATTACAGGCATGTGCCACCATGACCAGCTGGTGTTTGTATTTTCAGTAGAGACGGGGTTTCACCATGTTAGCCAGGCTGGTCTTGAACTCCTGACCTTGTGATCCTCCCGCCTCAGCCTCCCAAAGTGCTGGGATTACAGGCGTGAGCCACTGTGCCAGGCCTAACAGTATCTAACTTTTCATATTTGCCAATCTGATGAGAGTTAAATGGCATTTCATTAGAGTTGTATATTTCATTTTAGGAATTACTAATGAAATTAAACATTTTTAATATGCTTAAGCCAGTCATATATTGTTTTCTATGAAAATCCATTTATGTCTTTTACCTATTTTACTACTGAGTAAATTTATGTTTCAATTCTTGATTAGTAGGAACTATTTATATATTTATAGTCACAATTATTTATTAGTTACATATGCTTGTAATATTTTCTCCTGGGTTTGGATCATCTTTTTATTCTGCTTGTAGGTTCAAAAGCTGTTAATTTTAATTGTTAATTCATCAACTATTGCACTTATAGTTTGAATTTTTGATTTTTTGGCTTCTTCTTTAATAAAGTCTTTCTTGCCCAAAGGCTATAAAGTTATGCTTCTGTACTGTCTTCTAAAATTTTTACAGTTTTGCCTTTCACATTAATGGTTTAATCCACTGGAATTAATTCACCCTGATTCCCTTAAATGTCAACAATTTACATTATCAGAGTACAGTTATCGAAACCAAGGAATTAATATTGATACAATACTATTAACTGAAAAAAATTAACATTTCACTAGTTTTCCCACTCAGGTCCATTTTATGTTTGAGGATCCAATCCAAAATCCTACATTTCATTTAACTGTTGAGGGTTCCTCATTGCTTCTATTCTGTGAGGGTTCCTCAGTCTTCTCTGACCTTAATACTTTTGATGAGTACTGGTCAGTTATTTTGTAGAGTGTATCTCAGTTTTGAACTTTCTCATGTTTCTGGTGATTAAAATGAGATTATGCATTTTTGTCAAAAATGAGATGTGATGGTATTTCTCACTTCTTCATCTCAAGGGGTTCATAATCTCAACATCTTAACCATGATTACTTCCTTAAGGTGGTACCTTCCAAGTATCTCCACTGTAATGTTACTATTTTCCCCTTTGTAATTGATAAATATCTTGGCAGAGATACTTTGAGACTATGCTAATATCCTACTCCTCTTCAAACTTTTACCCAGGGATGTTAGCATCTACTGGTAGATCTTGCTTGCTACAATTACTGAACTCTTTGTCTAATGGGTCTTTATCACTATCATTGTTCTAATTTATCAGTTTCAATTCTTCCATAAGCCAAGACCATCCCTTATTCCCATTTATTTATGTCAATATAGACTTATGAATATCTATTTTAATCTATGGACTAAAATCCAATACTATTATGAGTATTCTGTTCTTCAGATTTGTCTAGTTTGGGCCATAGGGAACTTCAATTTGATTCTGTGTCTTTTTGGCATGGCCCATCCTTTTTTACCTTTTTTTCTTAATCATTTCATTTTTTTTCTGCTACCACAAAATGGTACAGGCTCATCTTGTATATTCCCTGGCCCAGTCATGCATTCAACTAGAGAATCCCTGGTTCCTCTTACTGGAGAATAATAGTATTTGGAAACAAATATTTGAATGCTAGGCTTACTTTTCTGTGGTGCCATTGCCCCTATGCTTTCTGAACATGTACAGATAAGAAACATATGCATGTGTACTGACTCATACATATATCTCTATTTCTAGATCTGTATGCATTTATGTTAAATAATTTGAGTTCATAATGATACTGTCAATCAGCATAATATTCATTGCAGCCTTCCCCTTTTCCTTATTTTTATATTTCTATTTCTGACCATGGGAAACCTGACTCTCATTATCTATCACACATTCATTTATTCCTTCAATCCTATTATACACATAAAATAGTTACTGAATTACTAATCCATACTCTTACAGATTTACCAACTAGAGTATGGTGTTTGTATACAGGATTGTTTTTGGTTTTGCTTTTGTTTTTTGGTCTTTAGCCTTGTGATACCCAGTTAAAATACACTTTTTCCAGAGTTACTCAGATCAGACCTTACCTTCCTCATCCCCTTCAGTAAAATGTTATTTATTTGTAATGCAGTTAGGTTCATTTTTTTTTTTGCTATTTATATTCCATTTTTATATCTGTATATCCTGGTTAACTTAATTTTTTTAGTACATGAAACATTACTATGGTTATATAAGACATTACTATGGTTATTAGAGTCAGAGCTATAGAAAAGTTGGATTCATTGAAGAGTACACCTCTTCCTAATCCACATTGTTCTACTCCCATTCCTCCCTTCTCTCTACCCTCTTTCCATTTACCTCTGTAAGTAACCAATCTCCTTGTTTACAGATTTATCTTATATTTTGCATGAACTAGCAGATACATACTTTCTTATATCTCCTTCTTTCTCATATGATTGTTGTCACACTTTAATACTCTTTAGTAGTTTGCTTTCACACTTAATAGTATATCCTGAAAATCACTAGTCACTTCCCAGAAATCACCATCCTTCAATTTTACAGCTATATAGTTTTCTGTTGGGTGAATATACCATAATTTATGATACCATTCCACTATGTATAGACGTTTATATTCCCAATAGTTTGCAATGACAATATCTCAATGAATAGTCTTGTGCATATGAATGTTCATATTGTTGGAGGTTTATAGTCAGGACAGATGCTTAGAAATGAAATCTCTGAGCCAAAAAGTAAGAGAATCGGTAGTTTTGCTAGGTCTTGCCATAGATCCCTTTAGAAGTGATGTACCATTTTTCATTCCCACTAGCAATGTATGAGAATGCCCATTTCTGCACAACCTCACAAAATATTATTGCTTTTTAATTTTTACCACTCTAAAAATGAGAACTGTTATCTCTGTGCTATTTTAGTTTGTATTTCTCTAATTATGATTTAATTTGAATGGCTTTAGATGTTTAAGGACCACTTTTGTATCATTTTTAATGTAAATTGTTTGTTCATTCTTTTTCTAATTTTTCTATCAGGTTTTTGATCTTGTGTCCCTCAACTTTTAAGAGTTCTTTGTCTCTGCGATGTGTGGTGAATTTTCTTCCAGTTCATCAGTTGCCTTTTGGTGGTGCTTTTGATATGGGGCTGCTTTTTTATTCAAATTTTTTTATTTTTATATAGTCAGATTTTCAATCTTTTTTGTCTCTGGATTTTGAGTCATAGTTATAAAGATTTTCCCTATATCAAGGTTAATGAGAGCTCAAGGTTAATAAGAGTTCACTCATAGTTTATTCCAGTACTTGAATGGTTTTGTATTTTTTACACTTTAGATCCTAATCTATAATTTGCAGTTTATTCTTATGTATGGTGCAAGGTATACATATAAATTTATTGTTTTCCAAGTGGCGATCTAGTTGTTCTAGCATATTTGTTAAAAACCTGCCTTTCTCCCAGTGATTTGAGATGCCACCCCAGTATCCTTTATGTCCACCTGTTGCCTATACAACAATGAGCTTTTTCCATTTTCTTTTTCCCTTCATCTCCCAATTTTTTGGTGCATTATTTCTATTTTGTTACAGTATATGGCATTTGTAAATTCAGTTTCCATCCTCATTCCTACTTACATTTAGTCTTAGATGCACATTTATATATTTTCAAGTGTTCGCCATCAGTCCTTTTGCTGAACTTTTTCCAATCAGCACTTGGTGGGATTTAATCCTCTAGTAGATTCCTCAGGAAGAGATGATGAGTACAGAATTTCCTAATTCCTTGTATGTTGAGAATTGTTTTTCTATAGGCTTCATATTTGACAGATACCTTAGTTGGATGAAAACTCCTTGGCTTTCACTTTTTTTCACAGATTTTTTTTCAGTGTGCTTTATTTTCTTACTTTGTCTGTGAGCTTTCAAAAGTCTAATGCAGCAGGGCACGGTGGCTAATGCTTGTAATTCCAGCACTTTGGGAGGCCCAGGCAGGCAGATCACCTGAGGTCAGGAGTTTGAGACCAGCCTGGCCAAAACAGTGAAACCCCATCTCTACTAAAAATACAAAGATTAGCTGGGCATGATGGCAGGCACCTGTAATCCCAGCCACTAGGGAGGCTGAGGCAGGAGGATGCTTGAACCTGGGACAGGGAGGTTGCAGAGAGCCAAGATCATGCCATTGCACTCCATCCTGGGTGACAAGAGTGAAACTCTGACTCAAAAAAAAAAAAAAGTCTAATGCCAGTCTTTCACCTTTAAAAATTATTTGGCCATCTACCTGGAGGCCTTGAGAATTTAATCTTAACCTATGAAATTTAATAATTTATGGATAAATTATTTGGGACTTTATATGTGAATAATCATATAATCTAAAATAAATGATATTTTTCTAGCTTCCTTTCCTATCCTCTTCTTTCCCTCCTTTCTTTCTCTCTGTCTCTATCTCACTGAACAAGCCAGGACCACTTTCTTGATTATAGGCCAGTCAAGTCCTCCTCCCTATGAATAATTCTTGTTGCCTCCTGACTGTATGCTATGCTCTTGGTTCTATCCTCTGAGTCATCCTTCCTTTTTCATAAAAAATAGCCCGAGGCCACAGCAGAGTAGTTTTCCAACTTGTTCCAGTTGGCATCAAGTTGGAAATCTAGTCTTCTTTTCATTTTGGGCAGGCTCTGCCCCCTTCAGTTCAAGCTAGTATAAACAGGTATTTAGCTTACCAATATAAAATGCTAAGACAGATGGCAATAAATTAAAAGTGTACTAAGCACTTGCATAAAGAGGTAATTAAGAAAATAAGCAGTTTGGGGCTCCGATGCCAGGCAGACTTGGGTCAAACTCGCAATCTGTCACTTACTAGCTCTACAAACATGGGCTCATGTAAGCTCTCTTTATTTCCATGTTATCATCCTAAAATGTGGATGAAGGATATAAATAAGTAAACATTTAAAATACTTTCAGGGACTGCTACATAGTGAAAACTAAATACAGCTTGGTTATTGCCAAATGGTTGTTATTCCTTCCCAAGTAGCATGTGCGTTCACCATGGATAAATGAACATGAAAAGATCAGTGGCAGGAATTGAGCAAAGAAGAAAGAACCACAAGCTACTTAGCCATTTTGACCAACATTTTAAAAGGAATAAATAACAAGTGATGGTAGATGCTTTCTTGCAAATTGTATCTTGATTCTTTTTACTTTCTTTTTGGTCAGGGGTAAAAGCAGCACCTCTGAATGAAAAAGGCATTGAACAGAAGTCAGAAGCATTGGTTTTTCATGCTGCCTCCTCCTCTGCCCAGTAGCCACTTGATGTAGCTCACAACCATCCAAGGCTTAGTTTCTGTATCTAAAGAATAGGAATTCTAGCCCTGTCCTGTTCTCTCTCCATGATTATTGTCACTCTGAAATGGACAATGAGGCTGTCAAAAAAGAGAAGAACCAGCACTGAGTACCCACTGTGTGTCCGGTACTTGAAATACATGATCGCACCTACACCTCTCAAAAACCCTAAGAGGGAAGTATTATTTTTGAGCAACTTACACAGAAAGAAATTAAGACTCAGAAAGTTTAAGTAACTTGTTCTGGATTATTTGCTAAATGGTAGAGCTGGATATGAATCTAGATTGAGATAGTGAAGCTCAGTTATCAAAACTAAAACGTCACTTCTACCTAATCAGCAGGAATGACGTACTGCTGACTCGAGAAACGCCAACCTAGAGGGATCGCCTATTGAAAATCAGAAATGGACTTATACTTCAGGAAAGGTTAAACCTGCTGGTAGGACTCAAACTGGCTTTAAAGGAGAAAGGACAGAAAAAAGATCAAGCCCATCGCGTCCATCAAGTTCACCTCACATTACTTCATGATAGTTCACACTTGCCCTCATCACATTCCAGCTACCTATTATGCTCTTTTCTACCTGCAACCTCTCTCCTGGGTCACTGAGACTTGGGCATCCTGGTACACTTGCAAATGGATTCTTTTCTTCAGGTAGCCAGCTGCTAGTTTTCACTTAAAGTTCACTTTGAAGATAGGACCCAAGCTCTTAGTTTTAGCTAGTTCCTCCAGAGTTCAATCTGCATTCCTATGGGCTCATGTTTCAGTAGCCCTTTCATTGATACAAAACCCAAATTCATAACCTTATTATTTTTGATGCAGAATATTGCCGTCACTGAAAAAAAATGTCTAAGGTGCACCATCACCTCTCCCTGGCAGATGAGAACTTCCATATTGACTTCTCCCTGGGATTGGACCTAAACTTGTTCCTTTATCCATGAATTTATGGGAAACAACTGTGCCTCACACAATTGCATCCCAGTTTTCACTCTCTTCCCTCCATACCCTCAATGCCAATAATATATCACCTTGCTCCATCCCTAGAGTTTGGCAGAAGTTGCCATCTTGTTTCATGGAAAGAACTGTTTATGATACACAAGTGATGTCTTTATCCGATTAACTGTTCCCAAATATGAACTCTGGAAAGTTGCCTTACTTCACAATAAACTTATCAGAATAAGTTTTTTCTTATGGTCCTACAAACCATTAAAAAGCACTGGACTTTGGTTTATGGAAATTATTCATAATCCACTCCAGTTATCAAAATAACAAAATTAAGATCACTGATCTTTCAGCATACCTATGTCCAAATACTGAGAAAATAATGCATCAGCTAAAGTGGACAAAGGAGATGATTAACAGTGTGCTGAGAGAACATCACACCAACATCAAGTGTGTCGATCACACTCACCCTCTGTGTAATAGGAAAAGAGTCATGATTAGTACAGAGGACTACATTTATTTCTCTGCTATAATCTGAACTTCATCAAAATATCTGTTGGTCATGTTTATGTCTGTCTACCACAAAATAAGAGTTAAAGAAAGCATTATCTATCTTTATTTTAACACTTAATACAAAATGCAAATAGTCCTAAAATATCTACCAAAGCTTAAAGATCAAACTGATCATAGCAATTTCCATATTAGCTCAGAATATGTCAAAGCAGAGAGCTACAGAATAAATGCCAAGTTATATTCTAAAAAGTGAGAGGGCAAGAGAAACTCTAAATAGGTTCACTTTGAAGACTGCATAAAAAGCAGATGCCATCAGTAAAGATTATTCCTGAATTTTGTTTAACATAGGGCAAAATTTTTTTTTAATGTTTTCATCCTAATTATATTTTTTCAAAGAGGACACTGACACATTGTTGCTGCTCAGAAAATTAGTGAATGTGGAAATACAAACTCTAATAAAAATATTTTGGCTTCTTTTCAGTTCCTAACACATACTCTAGAGTTCACTTTATGGTTATCAGGAGAAATCTAAGGAAAATAAAGCTCAACAGAACTGCAGAGCATCAACTGGCTTAACCTTGTCAAGTAGGGATGAAGCCGGAAGTGCCATGTGACACTGACTGACAGAAACCAAAACCGATGAGGAAAATACACTGAAGAAAAGATGGCAAAAAGTTAATGAGGTGTGTCCTCTACCATGGCCAAGATCACAGAAAACTGATAGAAGCATTCTGTGTTTCAGCAAACTAGTAAGTTCTAGCAGCCTTTTTTAACCTTCCCACAATCCTGTTTACATAATCGTGTTCCTGGCAATGAGAATCACATGGACAGACATTTCTAATTGGAAAAGTCACATTCCTGATATCCCAATACTAAGGTTATTACAGTTTATAAGTTGTACAGTGGCATATATAAGGTCATAAAGTGGAGGAGAAAAAAAGATTTGTAGACTACAGTGCATTTTTTTTCTCTTCTTTATTTTATTTTATTTTTTTGAGATGGAGTCTCTCTGGGTCGCCCAGGCTGGAGTGCAGTGGCGCGATCTCGGCTTACTGCAAGCTCCATCTCCCAGGTTCACACCATTCTCCTGTCTCAGCCTCCCGAGTAGCTGGGACTACAGGTGCCTGCCACCACGCCCGGCTAATTTTTTATTTATTTATGTATTTATGTATTTATTTATTTATTTTATTTATTTGTATTTTTAGTAGAGACAGGGTTTCACCGTGTTAGCCAGGATGGTCTGATCTCCTGACCTTGTGATCCGCCCACCTTGGCCTCCCAAAGCACTTTTTTCTCTTTAAGAGACAGGGTCTTGCTGTGTTGCCCAGGCTGCTGGAGTACAGAGGCAAGATCATAGCTCACTGCAACCTTGAACGCCTAGGCTCATGCAGTTCTCCTGCCTCAGCTTCCTTGATAGCTAAGACTACAGGCACACACCAACACACCCAGCTATATATATATTTTTTAATAGAGATGGAGTCTCACTATGTCACCTAGGCTGTCCCAAACTCCTGGCTTCAAGCTATCCTCCCACTTCAGCCTCCCAAAGCACTGGGATTACAGGCATGAGCCACAGCACCTAGCCCAATTATTGTTAGCCTTTTTGGGTTTTAAGCTAGAGTCATTTTTTAAATTGTGGTAAAATATGCATAACATAAAATTTACCTTTTAACCATTTTTAAGTATACAGTTTAGTAGTGTTAAGTACATTCCATTGTTGTACAATCAATCTCCAGAACTCTTATCTTGCAAAACTAAACGCTGTACCCATTAAACAACTCCCCATTTCCCCACTCCCCAAGCCCCTAGTAACCACCGTTCTATCTTCTGCCTCTATGAGTGTGGCTACGCTAGGTTCCTCATTTACGTAGAATTATACAGCACTTGTCTTTTTACAACTGGCTTATTTTACTTAGCAAAATGTCCTCAAGTTTCATCCATGTTGTAGCATGTGTCAGAATTTCCTTCCCATTTAAGGCTGAATAATATTCTGTTACATGTATATACCGCATTTTATTTATCCATTTATTTATTAATCAGCGGACATTGGGGTTGCTTCTACTTTTTGGCTATTGTGAATAACGCTGCAATGGACTAGTGTTTCTGTTTTAATCCCATGCTTAACTGTGTCTCACACCCACATTCATTAAAACAAACCTGCAACCTCAAGTGGCTCACATTCCGCTGAATGGGAAGATTGAGTAACATGGAACGATTAACCACAAAAATGTGATATGCACTTCTATTAAAATATTAAATTATATTTTAAAAGATTCCCCATACGTTATACTTCATGCCTAGAAACTTTTCTTGTTTTCTGATTTTTTGTTGTTGATATTTATTTAATGATATGCAACTTCAGTTATATCATTCAAACATTTTGTTAAAACAACTAACACTCAATACCTGTTGGTTGGTCTTGTCAGGATATAAGCCTGTGATACTGAGGAAAGATAACTAACAGTTTCTCTGAAAGAAAAGAAACTTATTACAACAGTTAGCATTATATCCTGAAGTTCACCGAGAATAAAAGGTAGATTTAAAATTGTCATTTTAAATAGAAGGATACACAAGAAGAGAAATACATGATTGGAAAGTTCTAGACATGTAAAGACTAAATGTAACAGTATCAGAACATGGATAAGCATTTTTTTAAAGGCAAATTCTTGCAAAAACAAGTGCAGCAGTTCCTCAGATAATATTGTTTTATTCAATGTCATTTTGTTATAAAGTTAATGAGAGGAAAAAATTGCCTAGAGTAAAACTGGTTTCATTAAATGTTGTTTTACTTGAAGTTTGCAGTTTCAAAGAATATATTGATGATGTTGCGTGAGGACTTACTATATTCATACTACATTAACTCTTGAGCAGGATTGTTGGAATAAACACTGTTATTACTGTTTCCTGTGTGAGAACCATGAAAATATCTGTCAGAAGCAGTCAGTGAGGGAACTGCTACAAGATTCAGGATAGTTGCCCCTGACTACAACATTCAAGTTAGCTTTAAAATTACTTCAATTTTAATCAATTTCATTGTACTTTTGTGGGACACAAAATGAACGTAAAACAAATAAAAGTACTGTTAAAATAACTACTATTAAGATATGAATCAAATGATTAAACTTGAGGTTAAGAAACTATTTTCTCACTGAAGTAGAAACACAGTATTGGTATATTGAAGAGCAAAAATCTGACTGTCACCTTCATTCATTCAAGGGTATGTAGACTTCACAATTTTCAGTTCAGTTTAAGTGTCTCATCAATGGTGACAAATGAACTGACTGTGCAAATCTGAAATCTCAAAAGCCCCCTAAAGGGAAAGGAAACTCATATTTAATAATAACTTTCTTTTACTAGGCAACATAGTAGTTGCCTTTAAATTTTTTCTTATTTAAACCTTTTAACAATTCTTTAAGAAAGGCAAGATTAGCTCCATTTTGCAGGTGAAAAAATTGGAGATCTGGTAAATTATTAAATTGGCCCAAGGTCATACAGCTAGGCAATTATTAAGCCCCAATAAGTACTTAGCTCTGTTTGAATCTCTAACCCACAGCCTCCTGAACAGTGAACTTAAATTTTAGAAACTCCTCCCCCTATATTACTGCACTAGATGACTTCATTTCAAATGTCTTACTTTTAGCCATACCTTTTTCCAAACACTTCACAAAGTCAAACCAACAGAACCATAAGAATCTAATAAATGTGTGCTAAATAAAAGACATGAGATTAAACTGCATGTATAATATTTTCTGAGCAGCTTCATGATTCTAAGTTACTATTTGAGAATGTTGTTTGAGGTTTTCTTTTGCATGTATGTACCACTTGTCATATAGCAAAATCACAAAATAATGTTGTATGAAAGGATATAGCAATCATCTCATTTTGTTATTATCTTCTACATTTAATGACTAAGAATTTATTAAATGAGTAATTGAATGAATATACCAATATGAATAAATTTTATAAACAAAGTGGTAAAATGTCATACCATCTTCTATGGAAGGTTCACAGCAACTCCTCCACGAAACAGAAGACATTCTATGATTCACAAAATCTTTTTAAAGCACAGAAAATCTGAAAAACGGCCAAGCAAAATCAGACCCGCTATATCTTTTATTGAAAGTTCAGTAACTTAGCAGGTTCCTGCCCATTGAAAGCTAAGCATGTCTTCCTCTTGCCTAAATCTTAATGATGGTGAATCTGTTACTTTAACATGCAATGATAGTTCAGGCTACATAGATGGCCTCCATATTACTTAGTTGTCCCCAGCTTATTTCCCCAATTAATCTGTAGGTACTCATGCTACTAACACCTGTACTTCTTAAGTTAACGTGAGTCCCTGAAAATTACTTGTAAGCCCTCCTAACACTATGTAGAGAAGAACTGGGTTGAAGGCTGGGGTATCAGAATGTCCCATGAGAAATTCCAAAGCTATACAACTTTGCCCTGCCCCCATTCTTTTACCCCTTTCATGTTTTGATATGTACTATGGGACACCTGCCAAAATCCTGGGGAAGACACATAATGTATTAACTTAGAAAAAGTAGATCCCAGCCTGGGAAAAGGGGAATATGTCAAATCTGGGGCAAGGGGTCAATGTGAATAACTTGACGAAGCTCCAAAGTTATTCTGATACATATAACTTCTTGAGACCTACATCAGTGGGTCCCTGGCCAGTAAAATATGAAAAAAATTCCTAAAAGAAAAACATTCAAAATTAAATAGTTCAGAATTTAAGGCAGTTCCTTAAATGTAAGAAATATAACTGGATAAACAAATGACTTGTTTGCCATGAATGAAAAAGAACTTGCTCAGTTACATCACACCCATAGGATCCACTTTGCCCACACCCTCTGTCCTGTGTAATTAGCATCTCACTAGTTACAAGCCAAGCTCCCTTCCTTCCTGCCCCATGATGTTCACCATGCCTAAGGGACAGGAATTGTTATGTCCATTTCAGGGACAAGGAAACTCATGCTCTAGTTGGGTAAATGTGTTGCCCAAGGCAACATGATCAGGAAATGGCAGAATCCAAAGTAGAACCAAGCACTTTTGTGTGGAGCACGGAACTGTTAAGTGCTGAGAAATTTTGTAACAATTTACGATGTAAATTTTCCCTGTTAAATATAAAAATAAATAAATCAAGAATTTGTAGTTTCTACGTCTTAGAGGTTTTTAATTTCATTTTTCTCATAATTATATTCTTAAAAGTATTGGTCCACAAGAATTTGAAAATTAAAAAAAAGGAATGAATGCTTCACGACAGTGTTATTGAACAGAACTAGGGCCCGTGTACCTGGTGCAGCCAAGCCAAACACTGACATCAGGAAAGCCGTGAAATAAAGTGAGGCATTTATTGCAAGACGCCAATCAAGGAGAATTGGGCATCTCACACTTAAAACTCAAACTCCCTGATAGCATACAGGTAAGAATTTTTAAAACCAGAGAGGCAGAGGTTACAGGCAAAGTCATAAGTCAATACATGGAGGCTAAACGTTAATTTGACCTAAAAAGACAGGACATCTAGAAGTGGGGACCCCCAGATCATAGGTGGACTTCAAAGACTTTCTGATTCATCATTGGTTAAGGACGCAAAGCTTTGTCTAAAAACTTGGGATCAGCAGAAAAGAATGTTAGCTCTGGCTTGTAGGCATGACCTCCTCCAGGCCCCTCAGGAAGAAATTAAGAACAAAAAGCAAAGGTCAGAGTTCAGTCCTTAGTTTCCCCTTATCTGAGGTCTACGTGCCAGTGGATCTATTTGGTGTGGGTCTGGATTCTGAAAAACAACTCAGTGACATGATTAAGATGTTAGCTTTAGTTTCTATAGGGAACAAAACATCTCCTGACTCTAACCTCCTTGGTGATTGTTTTAAGTTACTATTACCTTCTTGCTTATGAGGCTGCTTGTTTACTTTTCAAGGCTAGCTAGATGCCTGGAATTTCCCTCAAGGGAGCTCAAGATTTTCCTTTATTACCCTGTTTTGGGGGGCCAACAAGCCCCTAAGAGGGGTCCCTGCTCTGTCTCAACAGGGACATTCCTCCCAAAAGTAAATCAACACTTAAGCTACAAGGGTATGGGTGAAAATAAGTATATATTAGGAATTCCATATACTATTTCAAAATACTTTATAAGTAATTAAGGAATGCAAATATTTATCAAATATAAGCATTTTCTGACCAGCTTACAAAAGCAGCATATAACGCACCAAGAGTACAAACACTTTAAAATAGCAGAAGAGGCAAAGACAGAATCCAAAAACCAAGGTTATTCAAACCAAGGTTCTTCAAATCAAGGGCACAGTATGTGTTTGATATTCATAGCTGCTTCATCACGGAACATAAGAGTAAACCACAACCCTGCCCAGCCCCTGCCCCTGCACTGACCACTCCAGGTGTCCTCTGGTGTTCAGCTACCCTCTTTGGTCACTGAACCTCTTTCCTGGAGGGGATGTCCAGGGCCTTTCCTGTCACCTTGGGTCACTTGCAGGCTGGGAATAAATGGCAAAAGGAGTGTCCCTGGTGCCCAGCTGAATGATGATGTAATCTGTGTAGTACAATCCCATAGCATTTCTCATAGCTAATATCTGAATTCAAGTTCAATACAATTTACAGCATAACAACAAGAATATTTTTGAGGTAATGAAACTATGTACTGCAGTTTTTGTCTATTGTAAAATGGTCCTTTAACACCACAAAGTTGATAATAGACCTGCTGTGAACTTTCTTGTAAACATGAATTGTTTCATACTCCAGTTTTTCATTGTCTTAATTTTCATGTAATTATACTCCTTTGTTCTACCCCAAGTAGCACTTTACCTTCCTTGATATTTAGACATCCAAATAATTGCACATGGTTATCAAGGCCTATCTTTGCTTTCTCTAAGCCAAGGTGAACCTATTTAATTCCTTTAACCTGTCCTCCTAAGTCAGTGCCTTCAACCCCTCAATCATCTTCCTGACTTCTTGTTTGAACTTTTTCCAAGAAAATGTCTACATCTTTCCTGGTCTCAGGCTCCCAGAACAAATGTGGTTTTCAGGTGCCATTTCATCAGAATCACTTCCCTACCCTGGGGTAAATCTCTTGAATTCTTCACATCCCTTTGGTCTTTTTCTCCCTTTTGATATCCAGGGTGGGTCCAAGGTGTTTCACTGCCCACGGCAGAATGAAACTTCTTTTATGCCATGTAATTGGATTCATTTCAGAAGGGCTCACACTCTCTGTCCTCCACCCTCTCCTCCCCCTTCTTCTGCTTCTGAATTATAGGTAAACTGCTGAGTTATCTGGCTGCAAGAGACTACAAATAAATCCCAGGTCTTGTAGTATTAGAAAAGGTCACAGGCCCTGGGAGGCAGAATTGTGGAATCTGGCAATTCATTTAATTCCTAAGAGCCTCAGTGTCCTCATCTTTAAAAGTAGGCAATAATAACTGTTAAAATAATTAACTGGGAGGTCATCAGACTGAGGGGGCTCCTGCACCCTGGGTTCCTATGTAAGCAAATTGAAACCCGACTCAGTATAAATAGTAAAACAAAATTTAAGCTTAACCAAGCAGAAACTGTCAACTAACCTCTAACTAGGGACTTTCCACTGAAATGATCCAAATAATGCTACTGCTCCACTATGACCAATCAAATACTGTTTGCTTTGCTTCCATGTTCACCCTATAAAAGCCTTCCCCTCATTCCCCTTGGGCAGAGCCTCCAGCCACATGTGGTCTGTTTGGAGCTGCCCAATTCATAAATCAGTCTGCTCAAATAAACTCCATAAATTTTAATGTGCCTAAGTTTATATTTTAATATAACAAAAAAGTATATAAAAATAAGAAGTATACAAAATTATGTGTATAAAGTAAGGTTTTGGGGGATTGTTTTGTTATAATCAGAGTTTGTCAGAAAAAAAAAACAAGGCAACAAAATGACTTAGCAAAAAATTAATATTACATATAGAAGAAATGCCACCAGTAATGCAGACATCTTGCTTTCTCCAAAAACCCTACAAATTATGAATGATCTCTTGTTTACACATGTACCAAGTAAGTTTTAGTCCTATCAAAGAAGAAAAATTAGCACTCTTTAGATTCTGTGCATGGTATCTTCACTTACTCCTAAGAAGCAGGCTTTGTGTGCCTATGAAACTTCTTGTTTTCAAAAATCACATTATAAAAGCTACTCTTTCAGCCAGTCTAAAAAGAAGGAACTCATAATGTACAGATTATCAAACTCATTGAAAAAGTTATTATTTTTCTGTAGGAAACTTTTAAATAAAGTGTTTGCTATAGCTAGCTTTTAAAAAGTCAGACCAATTTACTGAACATACTCAATGTTGAGAACTCCCCAGCTTTTGTTCAAAAGAAAAGGCAATTTCTTTTCTACATCTTTTCTGCACATTCTTTATCCCTTTAACACTCTTATTGTTAGGATAATCAGCCTACTTGTGATTCCTGTACCTCCTTCCACAGGATGAAGACTAAACTCACTAGAAAGGGAAGACCTGCCCCACCTCTCCATGCCCACTGAATGCTTGAAGGTCCCAGATGCTAGCCCAGATTCTGCTCGAGAATTTACTCCCCAGTTGTTGTGTGCATTGGTGGCCAACCATTCTCAGCCGCATCCATCTCCAGGCATTGTCCTGCATTAAAGACAGCTCCCTCACCCACTCCTTGCTTCTAATGACTGGTCAATCAAAGGCATTACAGGCCTCAGGGTTGATTGAGGGCTTTGTTGCAAGTGCATTGTAGTTCAACTTCTGGGTACAATCCTGCTTCCTAGTCACTCTAGATGTTGAACTCATGCACTTTCTGATGAAGTTCTTTCACCCAAATCTGTCTCAGATGTTGGTCCAAGGAAGCAGACTCTGAAGTGGGATGTTGTATCAGCTGTATCAATAGCTGGCCAGCTCACAGGACCCCTTCATTAGTAGCAGGGGGAGCACAGAGAGCCCCTGGCATAAGTAACAGTTCAATTGTCAAAATTTTCCTCAGTGGAGAGCTAGACATGTATACCAGTGGAAGGGAATGCATGGGCTGATGCAGCATAGCAGGGATTTGTAGTTCATGTTGGTAGGATCAACTGATATTTTGGGGAAAGACAGTAAATAGCTGAGAGTGAGTAATCATTAATTAAAGTATAATTATTCAAGCAGGGTAGAGGGGGCCCTTCCTAGGTAGTATATAAAGAGACTCTCATTTTTTACAACCAGATGCCGTATTAGTTCGTTCTCACACTGTTATAAAGAACTACCTGCAACTGGGTAATTTATAAAGAAAAGAGGTTTAATTGGCTTGTGGTTCCACAGGCTATACAGGAAGCATGGCTGGGAAGGCCTCAGGAAACTTACAATCATGGCACAAGGCAAAAAGGAAGGAGGCACATCTAAATGGCTGGAGCAGGAGGAAGAGAGCAAAGAGGGGTGTGGGGTGTGCTACACACTTTCAAACCACCAGATCTCGTGAGAACTCTATCATAAGACAGAACCAGGCGAATGGTGCTAAACCATCAGAAACCATCCCCATGTTCCAATCACTCCCACCAGGTCCCACCTGCAACACTGGGGATTACAATTCAACATGAGATTTGGGTGGGGACAGAGAGCCAAACCATATCATTGGGAAAGAAAAACTTGGGAGGGTTAGATTCATGACTTAATTTAAGACTAGCAGAGCTCCAGGGGAAGTTGTACTCTCAACTTTGACTCATTTGCTACACCAAGATCAGAGCCCTGACTGGGAAGTAGCGGGAAGTTAAAACATGGGATATCTGCATTGATACATTCAAAAATCTTATATCCTCAATTTTTCCTGAGCCCTTTGGGCCTGCAGAAGTGGCCCACTCCTCCCAGTTAAAGTCTAGTGACCCTCTCCTTTCTTAAAAAGTATTAAGAGACTTTTGCCTTACAATATTAAACACACACACACACACATGAATACACAGGGCACTCTTGATCTACTCCCACCTCCTGGCCACCAGACCAATAACCAAGTCAAACTATAATCCCACTGAAGTAGTATTGGGTCTGCTAAGAAAACAAAGGGATTATACCTTAATATTGCCACAGGACCCCAAGAGGTCCCACAGAAACCAGAACAGTACACAAAGGACTGGAGCCTAAGAGTACTAGATCACCAGGAGCAGAACGTAAACTGGACAGGGAAGAGTTTATGTCATGGCAGCACTCCTGTGACATAGAACTTACCACGTTGGCAAGGATCCAGGGAAACAATCCAAACGCATTGGTAGGGTGGCTCCGGGAAGCTTGGAGAAAAAGATAGCCCTCACTAAATGAAATAGAAATGCCAGAGTTATCAAGGCAGATGGTGAGGAAGGAATTAAAAGACTCAAGAAGTGGGCACATCAGAGTGGAATAAATAAATCACAGAAAAAATAAATGAACAAGTATCTTACTTTTCCTTTGTAAGGTACATTCATACATTGTTGCCAAAATTATCTTTTGAAACTCATTTCTGATCATGTCACTCCTCTTATCGCACACTGAATAACATTCAGTGCAATTGTTTTAGATTATTTTTATTATATGTGCCTGCCACATTACATAGGTGCTCAGTAAATAGTTGTTGAATAAATCAATGGATCTCGTAAGCCCTCAAGACTCAGCTCTTCCTGTTACCTTCTCTTTCAATATCTATCTATCTGTCTGTCTATTTATTTATTTATTTTAGAGACAGGGTATCTATCACTCTGTGGCCCAGGCTGGAGTACAGTGGCATGATCATAGCTCACTGCAGCCTGAAATTCCTGGGCTCAAGCGATCCTCCTGCCTTAGCTTCCCAAGTAGCCAGGACTACAGGCAGGTGCCACCATGCGTGGCTAATATTTTTGTAAAGACAGGATCTCACTATGTTGCCCTGGCTGGTCTCAAACTCCTGGCTTCAAGAGATCCTCCTGCCTCAGCCTCCCAAAGTTCTGTGATTACAGACATGAGCCACTGTCCCTGGCCCAAATACCTCTCATTTAAAAGGACAGACCAAATGACTTTCTCACCATTCCCCAATATGACAGCCATTCACAGCCTTTGCCTTTGTATAAGCTGATTCTCTGCCTCAAATGCTATTTTATCATTCTTTTATTCATGCAGCCAACAAATGTGTATTGAATGCTACACACACACACACACACACACCCTGGAAACTCCCATCCACTCTTCATGTCACCATCTCTGAGAAGGGATTCTAGGCTTCCCCAAGCAAAATATGTCCTCTGGGCTGTGGCATTTTGGGCCTGCCCCCCCGCCAGAAATTTCCCCTTTGCCATTCGTCACCGTTCATATTTTTCTCCCCCACTTTACTGAGTGCACACACAGCAGAAAGACCACTATCTAGCTCAGACCCCAACAAACAGGAACATGTGTCAGAGATACCTGTTTTGTCTGCCTAGATGGACTTTCAACGTTCTTCTTGTAACAACACTCCTACTTCTTTTGGTGAACTACCACCATCTCCTCACCTTCCCCCTATACTCTATGTGTCTCTAACTGCTAATTACAATAATTTATACCCTTAGGCACAAAGGTGGGTATGTGGCCCAGCCCTGGCTAGCAATGCATCTCCTTGGCCATTATACCTGGGCCAAGGATAGACACATGATCCCAGCCAGACCAATAGGAACACAGTCCTTCTCTGGGATGCTATAAATAGGCTCTATAAAGGGAGGAGATCCCTCTTCCCTTTGGGTCCCTAACTTAAAGCAGCTTATGGCCATGAACTCCTGCTCTCACCACATGAAGGAAGTTCGTCTGAAATAGGGAGAATGTGCCAACCAGCAGAGAGAAACAGAGCAGGATGAACAGAGAGACAGACCTAACAACATTGTTTTAGTCTTTGAAATCCCTGAGGCCAGCTACATCCCTAGTTATTGAGGTAAATCTATCAAAAAGAATTTGTTGAATGAACACAAATTTAAAAAAATTAACTTTCAAAATTGTGTTTGTTGTCAAATCTCAAGTCAGACATATTAAATTATCCCATAAGTTTTTACTGAGCCTCTACTATGTGTAGGGTATTCTGTTAGGTGCAGGTTGGCACCTGCAAGCACCTTATTATTTTCATAATGTAAGGCCATTTTATGATGCTATTTGAAATTAGCACTTAACTCTGAAAAAGTAAATAAATTTAAATGTTATTAAATATTTATATTTTAGGGTGATAAACCCAACCTCTTTTATTTTACTTATATTCTTGGTTATGGGGGTAATTTCTTATATCATTTCATATAAAAGCAGATAATACCAAAAAAGTGGCATAGATATTGGATTAGTAATGTAAAAGTCAGCTAACTAGTAAACATACCAAATGAGGCCAGGAATAACAATGCATGCTAAGTATATATACCTACTAAAAGTTGAGATTGATTTTATTCTTGATAGAGAAGGAATGATCATATAAGAATCTGATTGCTTTTTAAGGCTGTCTCTAATTCTGCCACCTAAACAGACTGACACGTTTTCCCTGAAGGTAGATTAGCAGAGTATAAATGTCAGATTGCAAATTCAAGTGATAGTGTTCCACTTGAAAAACTAGTGCTCCAGTGTTCAAAACTTAACACCCCTAAAGAGGTGAATATATGGCCAACTCTTCATTTTCAAGCAGTAGGTAACTCATTTGAACATTTCTAGGCATTAACTGATTCACCCTAATTAAGCCTCAGGGTCAGGTCTAGGAATACCAACTAGAAAGAGATCCCACAGCATCATCTAATTTTAACAGAAGAATCTCTTTCCAGGCTTTTCAATTCTCATCAGTTTTTCTAAATGTTGAACTATATATAAGATTAATTTCAACAGAAAAATATAATAGTAGGTAAGGATTCAGAAGATTTTTTTCTCAATAAGTAGTGGCATAATACAATGTGTATCAACCCTATTCGTAATTTCATCTTATCACATCTGAAATTTTAATATATAATATTTTTTTCTACACTATCAAGTTTGCTGGTCATTAATTCATGAATCATATCAGAAGTAATAAATTCAGAAGTAATAAATGCTGTGTTCAAGAAAGATAATATGTGCTATAATTTTAAAAACGGGTAGTATGGAAAAAATAGAAATCAACATTAAAGAAAAATTTTATTTTGAGTATATTAGAGCAAATATTTGGAGCACATTTGCTAATATTTTTATACTCTTTCTACTCAGTTAACTTTCTCATTCAAAAAAAAAAAAAAAACTAACCTCCCCTAGGCTGCAAATTTTTTCTCAAAGCAGTTAGCTCTCAAGAAGCTCAATGTTCCAAACCTTTATATTTGAAAAAAAAAAAAAAAGGCAGAGGCAGCGGGGAGGTCAAAGACAAAAAAGGAGTTCAATAGTTTGAATCTCTTTTTTTTCCTGTTTAGAAATGACAAGTATTTGAAACTAAAGAGTGACATATGAAAACAAAATTTATGCCATATTGCATGGTATTAAAAAATACTAAGGATATTTATAATTCAATATTGAGTCACCCTAAAATGTTTTATTTAACACCCTCATTTTTCTTGGAAGAAGAAAAACTTGAAAGGACATACAGTAAAAGAATCTTAACAAGGTTAAGAAATGAGGTTATAAAATAAAAACTAATAATTGAGGAGAAAGCAAATGTGTCAACCATAGGTATAAACATAACTGAGAGTAAAATGTATCCATGATTTTCCTGAGAAGTAGGATGAAAATAGACACACTTACCTATGATGTTCTTTTGAACATAAACATTCAAAGCATAAAGCACATCAATTGCTTGTCTAAATAGTAAATAGTATTAATATCATCTAGGATTTTATATATGTATGTTGTATGCTTCAAGGGTTAATGTTCTTGACAATTTTTCAACAAATATAGAAGTTTTTTTTCCTTTAATGACTCTTCTACATCCCCTGTTTTCTAGAGAACATGTCCTAAGGGCAGAAATTGGTTCCTGATAAAAGTCCAATTCCATCCCAGTTGAGGAAGCTCAGCCCATTTCAAATTCCTAAACAAAAGAAAATTCCCAAGAAGGGCCTTCTTGGCTAAAATGAGGCATCCACCATTTCCTCTCCTGTTTCTGCAGTGATAACTCCTATCACTACTGAGGACAAAAGTGGCAGCCATGTTACTGCAGCTCTCAGAAGTGGTCATCACCAGTGGTTGACAACACCACCAATAACATTGCTTAGACCCATCAATATGCAAGTCAAGGCTGCCTCATATCATAAGTGCTGATGTCTGTTCCAGGACCACCATCTCCCATTTCTGCAGAACTTCTGTCCCTTGGACTGATAAATGTTGAATCAATGGAGATGTTATTGAAAGTGTTTATTTTTATTTTTATTGAGGCTGTTATTGTATCCCCCTTACCCTAGGACATGTGGCCTAAGCTAGAAGATGAGGTGGTATACACAGGCTTACCAACCCTAACTTTGGCTTCTTTTCTTTCAAACAAATAAAGCACCTTGACTTCTCTTAGGCTAGGCTAGTTCTTTCTCAAGAGGCTTCTGAGCACTCATGTAAGTAGATTCACCCAAAGAACTGCCCCACCCATCTTCCAGACATACTCAGGCATGTCTGAACCTCTGACTTTTCCCTATTTACATCTCCATCTGGATATATTATCTTCAACATGAATATTTCCATATCTACCCCAACTTAATTCTTCCTCTAACCTTATCTCAGCAAATGGCTCATTCATCTATCCAGTTAATCAAGCCAAAATCATAGAAATCAACTGTAATTCTTCTGTTTCCTTTATCCCCTACATCCAATACCCAGTGAGTTATATGAGCACTATGTCCAAACATACTTCTGTGAGGGCCTCCTAGTTAGTCCTTCCACTTCTACTCTTGCCTCTGTGCTGTTAGTTCCCCCACACAGCTGTCAAAGTGATCTCTTAAAATGTGGTCACATCCTTCCCTGTACTGTAATGAGAATACAAACTCCTTACCATAGCCCATAAATCTCAATATGATCTGACCCTACCTATCTGTATTATTTATCTATTACTGTATAACAAATTACCCCAAAACATAGTGACTTGAAATGACAACATCTATTATTTCACAGTTTCTGTAAATAAGAAATCCAAAGACAGCTTAACTGGGTCCTCTGTGTCAGGGTGTCATTCAAGGAATTGCATAGGGCTGCAAGTCATCTCAGTGCTCAACTTAGGGAGATCCCGTTCCAAACTCACTCATGCGGTAGTTCATAGGATTCAGTTCATTGTGGGCTATTTGTGTGAGGGCCTCATTATTCACTGGCTATTGGCCAAAGGCCACGTCTAGTTCCTTGGATATAGATCACAGATCTCTCCATAGAGCATCTCAAAACATTGCAGCTTGCTTCACCAGAAGGGGCGAGCCAAAAAGAGAGACAAAAAGCCAATGATACAGTCTGACAGTGTCCCCACCCAAATCTCACCTTGAATGTCAATAATCCCCATATTTCAAGGGCAGGGTCAGGTGGAGATAATTGAATCATGGGGGTGGTTTCTCTCATACTATTCTCATGATAGTAAATAAGTCTCACAAGATGTGATGGATTTATAAATGGAAGTTTCCCTGCATAAGCTCTCTTCCCTGCTGGCATGTAAGATGTGCCTCTGCTTCTCCTCTGCCTTCCACCATGATTGTGAGACCACCCCCAGTCATGTGGAACTGTGAATCCATTAAACCTCGTTCCTTTATAAATAAACCAGTCTCAGGTATGTCTTTGTTAGCAGCATGAGAACAGACTAATACAGTAAAGTAGTATCGAAAGAGTGGGGAGCTGCTGTTCCAAAATTGTGGAAATGACTTTGGAACTGGGTAACAGGTAGAGGTTGGAACAGTTCTAAGTGCTCAGAATAAGACAAAAAAAGTAGGAAAATTTGGAACTTCCTAGAGACTTGTTGAATAGTTTTGACCAAAATATTGACAATGATATGAACAATAAAGTCCAGGTTGAGGTGGTCTCAGATGGAAAAGAGGAACTTATTGGGAACTGGAGTAAAAGTGACCCTTGTTATGCTTTAGCAAAGAGACTGGTGGCATTTTGCCCCTGCCCGAGAAATGTGTGGAACTTTGAACTTGAGAGAGATGAGTTAGGGCATCTGGCAAAAGAAATTTTTAAGCAGCAAAGTGTTCAAGAGATGACTTGGGTGCTATTAAAATCATTCAGTTTTATGTATTCACAAAGATATGGTTTACAATTGGAACTTGTGTTTAAAAATGAAGCAGAGCATAAAAGTTCAAAAATTTGCAAACTGATGATGTGATAGAAAAGAAAAAGCCATTTTCTGAGAAGAAATCCAAGCCAGCTGCAGGAATTTGCATAAATAATGAGGAGCCAAATGTTAATAGCCAAAACAATGGGGAAAATGTATCCAGGGCACATCAGAGACCTTCATGGCAGCCCCTCCCATCACAGGCCCAGAGGCCTAGGAGGAAAAACTGGTTTCATGGGTCAGGCCCAGGGCCCACCACTGTGTACAGCCTAGAGAGTTGGTGCCCTGTGTCCCAGCTGCTCCAGCCATGCTAAAAGGGACAAGGTACCACTCAGGCCATGACTTCAGAGGGTACAAACCCCAAGCCTTGGCAGCTTCCATGTGGTGTTGAGCCTGCAGATACACAGAAGTCAAGAATTGAGGTTTTGGAACCTCTGCCTAGATTTCAGAGGATGTATGGAAACTCTTGGATGTACAGGCAGAAGTTTGCTGTGGGGCACGGGGTGGGGGGAGGTGGGCTGGCCTCATGAAGAACCTCTGCTAGGGCTGTATGGAAGGGAAATGTGGGGTTGGTCCTTTCCCCATGGGAGGACACAGCTACAAGGTGCCATTTATGAAGCAGAGACTGAGCCCTCACTAGAAACCAAATATGCTAACCTCTTGATCTTGGACTTCCCAGCCTGCAAAACTAACTTCTAGATGGAGAGATCATGGCAGATGGGAGGCAGGACTAGATTTACACTCCCACTCAGGTGCACAGAACAGCACATGGAGGCTTTCAGCATGAACTTTGACTGCAGAGCAACTGCAGGAACACATTAGGAAAGCCAAGAGAACACACAGACCCTCTGAAGGAAGCAGATTGCTCCTGCAGGACCCAGGAGACATCCCAAATGCTTTGAGTGCTCAAACAGTGGAAGTGAAAAAGGGATATTGTCCACTCCTGAACACACACCCTCACTGGGGAACTTGAAGGTGTAGACTACAGGAGAAGATTCTGATGTTACCTGAAGCTGAGTTGATTTAGAGAGCTGAGTGAAATACAGGGGTAGAGGAAGCAGTGGAAAAATCCCTGTGGGCCTTCTGGGTCCTCTAGCAAGCCATTTCTGCCTCACCTCACAGGAGTCCTTAAGGATGGCTTCCAGAGGCACTGGGGAAAGGCCACAGGGAGAAGAAAACCTCCAATTGAACTTTATAACAATTTGAACTGATTGAGAAGTCTTCCCCTGCCTTGCTAGAGAACTAAAACTTCCAAATACAAGAACCTCAAAGAACACCTGGGAAATTCATCACAAAAAGATCATTGCCTAGGCACACTTCCATCTGTTATATAAAGTTAAGACAAAGGAAAGAATCTTAAGAGCTGTGAGGCAAAAACACCAGGTAACCTATAAAGAAACACCTGTAAGATTAACAGCAGATTTCTCAGCAGAAACCCTACAAGCTAGAAGGGATTGGGGCCCTATCTTCAGCCTCCTCAGACAAAACAATTATCATCCAAGAATTTTGTACCCAGTGAAACTAAACTTCATAAATGAAGGAAAGATGCAGTCTTTTTCAGACAAACAAATATTGAGAGGATGTGCCACTACTAAGCCAGCACCACAAGAACTACTAAAATGACCTCTAAATCTTGAAACAAATCCTGGAAACACATCAAAACAGAACTTCTTTAAAGCATAAATCTCACAGGACCTATAAAACAAAAATACAATTTAAAAAAAAGGTATACAGGCAACCAATAGCATGATGAGTGGAATGGTACCTCACACCTCGATACTAATATTGAATGTAAATAGCCTAAATGCTCTACTTAAAAGATACAGAATTGCAGAATGGATAAGAATTCACAAACCAACTATCTGCTGCCTTTAAGAGACATGCCTCACACATAAGGATTCATATAAACTTAAGATAAAGGGATGGAAAAATACATTCCATGCAAAGGGACATCAAAAGCAAGCAGGGGTAGCTATTCTAACATTAGACAAAACAAACTTTAAAACAACAGCAGTTTAAAAAGACAAAGAGGGTCATTATATAATGATAAAAGGCCTTGTCCAATAGGAAAATATCACAACCCTAAATATATATGCACCTAACATTGGAGCT
Organism: Pan paniscus; assembly: GCF_029289425.2. NCBI lineage: Eukaryota > Metazoa > Chordata > Mammalia > Primates > Hominidae > Pan > Pan paniscus. The sequence continues at coordinate 81,194,989 of NC_073263.2, read as the reverse complement.
CCCAAATTTATAAAACAATTACTAATAGACCTAAGAAATGAGATAGACAGCAACAGAATAATAGGAGGGGACTTTAATACTCCACTAATGGCACTAGACAGGTCATCAAGACAAAGTCAACAAAGAAACAATGGATTTAAACTATACCTTGGAACAAATGGAGTTAACAGATATTTACAGAACATTCTACCCAACAACTGCAGAATATACATTCTATTCAACAATGCATGGAATTTTCTCCAAGATAGACCATAGGATAGGCCACAAAATGAGCCTAAAAAATTTCAAGAAAATTGAAATTATATCAAGCACTCTCAGACCACAGTGGAATAAAACTGAAAATCAACTCCAAAAGGAAACTTCAAATCATGCAAATACACAGAAATTAAATAACATGCTCCTGATTGAGCACTGGGTCAAAAATGAAATCAAGATGGAAATTAAAAAACTATTTAAACTCAATGACAATAGTGATACAACCTATTAAAAACCTCTGGGATACAGCAAAGGTGGTGCTAAGAGTAAAGTTCATAGCCCTAAATGGCTGCATCAAAAAGTCTGAAAGAGCACAGACAATTTAAGGTCACAATTTAAGGTCACACCTCAAGAAACTAGAGAAACCAAGAGCAAACCAAACCCAAACCCAGCAAAGTAAAGGAAATAACCAAGATCAGAGCAGAACTAAATGCAATTGAAACAAAAAAATACAAAATATAAATGAAGCAAAAGGTGGCTCTTTGAAAAGAGAAATAAAATTGATAGACCATTAGCAATATTAACCAAGAAGAGAGAAAATCCAAATAAGCTCAATTAGAAATGGAATGGGAGATATTACAACTGACACCACAGAAATATAAAATAATATTCAAGACTACTATGAACACCTTTATCTGCATAAACTAGAAAACCTAGAGGAGATGGATAAATTCCTGAAAAGATATAAACTTCCTAGCTTAAATCAGGAAGAATTAGATGCTATGAACAGACCATTAACAAGCAGCAAGAATGAAATGGTAATAAAAAAAAATTACTAACAAAAAAAGTCCAGGACCAGATGGATTTACAGCAGAATTCTACCAGACATTCAAAGAAGAATTGGTACCAATCCTATTGACACTATTCCACAAGACAGAGAAAGAGGAAACCCTCCCTAAATCATTCTATGAAGCCAGTATCACCCTAATACTAAAACCAGGAAAGGACATAACCAAAAAAAGGAAAACTACATACCAATATCCCTGATGAACACAGATGCTAAAATCCTTAACAAAATACTAGCTAACCAAATCCAACAACATATCAAAAAGATAATCCACCATGATCAAGTGGGGATGCAGGGATGGTTTAACATATGCAAGTCAATAAATGTGACACACCACATAAACAGAATCAAAACCACAAATCACATGATCATCTCAATAGATGCAGAAAAAACACTCGACAAAATTCCACATCGCTTTATGATTAGAACTCTCAGCAAAATTGGCATACGAGGGACATACTTCAATGTAATAAAAGCGATCTATGACAAACCCACAGCCAACATAATACTGAATAGGGAAAAGTTAAAAGTATCCCTCTGAGAACTAAAACAAGACAAGGATGCCCACTCTCACCACTACTCTTCAACGTAGCACTGGAAGTCCTAGCCAGAGCAATCAGACAAGAGAAAGAAATAAAGGGCATCCAAATCGGTAAAGAGGAAGTCAAACTGTTTGCTGATGATTTATTGTTTACCTAGAAAACCCTAAAGACTACTCCAGAAAGCTCCTAGAACTGATCAAAGAATTCGGCAGTTTCTGGATACAAAATCAATGTACACAAATCAGTAGCTCTTCTATACACCAACAGTGACCAAACAGAGAATCAAATCAAGAACTCAACCCCTTTACAATAGCCACAATAAAAATAAAATACTTAGGAATATACTTAACTAAGGAGGTGAAAGACCTCTACAAGGAAAACAACAAAACACTGCTGAAAGAAATCATAGATGACACAAGCAAATGGAAACACATCCCATGCTCATGGATGGGTAGAATCAATATTGTGGAAATGACTATACTGCCAAAAGCATTTGACAAATTCAATGCAATTCCCATTAAAATACTACCATCATTCTTCACAGATTAGAAAAAAATTCCTAAAATTCATATGGTACTAAAAAAAACACTCTGCATAGCCAAAGCAAGACTAAGCAAAAAGAACAAATCTGGAGGCATCACACTACCTGATTTCAAACTGTACTATGAGGCCATAGTCACCAAAGCAGCATGGTATTGGCATAAAAATAGGCACATATACCAACAGAATAGAATAGAGAACACAGAAGTAAACCCTAATACTTACAGCCAACTGATCTTTAACAAAGCAAACAAAAACAAAGTGGGGAAAGGACACCCTATTCAACAAACAGTGCTGGGATAATTGGAAGCCACATGTAGGAGAATGAAACTGGATCCTCATCTCTCACCTTATAAAAAAATTACCTCAAAATGGATTAAGGACTTAAATCTAAGACCTGAAACTATAAATTTTAGAAGACAACATTGGAAAAACCCTTCTATACATTGGCTTAGGCAAGGATTTCATGACCAAGAACCCAAAAGTGAATGCAATAAAATAAAAATAGGTGGACTTCATTAAACCAGAGAGCTTTTGCACAGCAAAAGGAACAGTCAGCAGAGTAAACAGGCAATCCACAGAGTGAGAGAAAATCTTCACAATCTATACAGCTGACGAAGGACTAACATCCAGAATCTACAATGAACTCAAAAACAAATAAGCAAGAAAACAAAACAATCCCATTAAAACATGGGCTAAGGATATGAATAGACAATTCCCAAAAAAAGATACACAAATGGCCAACAAACATATGAAAAAATGTTTAACATCACTAATGATCAGGGAAATGCAAATCAAAACCACAGTGTGATACAATCTTACTCCTGCAAGAATGGCCATAATCAAAAAATAAAAAAAAATAGATGTTGGCATGGATGCAGTGAACAGGGAATATTTCTACACTGCTGGTGGGAATGTAAACTAGTACAACCACTATGAAAAACAGTGTGGAGATTCCTTAAGTAGAACTACCATTTGATCCAGCAATCCCACTACTGGGTTTCTACCCAGAGGAAAACAAGTCATTACATGAAAAAGATTCTTGCACATGCATGTTTATAACAGCACAATTTGCAGTTGCAAAAATGTGGAATCAACCAAAATGCCCATCAATCAATGAGTAAAGAAACTGTGACATATATATATACATATGTGTATATATATATATTTTTTTTCTTGCCTATTTGAGTTCATACACATATATATATGTGATAGAATAAAACTCAGCCATAAAAAGCAATGAATGAGACTGGAGACTATTATTCTAAGTGAAGTAACTCAGGAATGGAAAATCTAACATCATATGTTCTCACCCATATGTGAGAGCTAAGCTATGAGGATGCAAAGGCGTAAGAAAGACACAGTGGACTTTGGGGACTCAGGGGGAAAGGATGGGAAGGGGTGAGGGATAAAAGACCACAAATTAAGTGCAGTGTGTACTGCTTGAGTAATGAGTGCACCAAAATCTCACAAATCACCACTAAAGAACTTACTCATGTAACCAAACACCACCTGTTCCCCCAATAACGTATGAAAATAAAAAAATTTAATTAAAAAATAGAAATGTGGGGTTGCAGCCTCCACACAGAGTCCTGACTGGGGCACTGCCTAGCGGAGCTGTGAGAAGGGGGCCACTGTCCTCCAGACCCCAGAATGGTAGATCCATCGACAGCTTACACCATGCACCTGGAAAGCCAGACACTCAACACCAGCCTGTGCAAGCAGCCAGGAGGGGGTTGTACCCTGCAAAGCCACAAGGGCAGAGCTGCCCAAGGTTGTGGGAGCCCACCTCTTACATCGGCGTGACCTGGATATGAGACATGAAGTCAAAGGAGATCATTTCAGAACTTTAGATTTGGTTTCCCCACTGGATTTCAGACTTGTGTGGGGCCTGTAGCCCCTCAGTTTTAGCCAATTTCTCCTATTTGGAATGGGTGTATTTACCCAATGCCTATATCCCCATTGTATGTAGGAAGTAACTAACTTGCTTTTGGGTTTACAGGATCATAGGCTAAAGGAACTTGCCTTATCTCACATGAGACTTTGGACTGTGGACTTTTGAGTTAAGATTTTGGGAGACTGTTGGGAAGGCATGATTGGTTTTGAAATGTGAGAACATGAAATTTGACAAGGGCCATGGCGGAATCATATAGTTTGTCTTTGTGTCCCCACCCAAATCTCACCTTGCATTGTAATAATCCCCACATGTCAAGGGCAGGGCAAGGTGGAGATACTTGAATCATGAGGGCAGTTTGCCCCATACTGTTCTCATACTAGTGAATAAGTCTCACGAGATCTGATGGTTTTATAAATGGGAGTTCCCCTACACAAGCTCTCTTCCCTGCCACCATGTAAGATGTAGCTTTGCTTCTCGTTTGCCCTCCACCATGATTGTAGATAATATATCCACATGGAGATAAAAACAGGGGAAGGTCAGAGATTGAGTGTCTGAGGCCTCCCCAGCCATACAGAACTGTGAGTCCATTAAACCTCTTTCCTTCATAAATTACTCAGTCTTGGGTATGTCTTATTAGCAGAATGAGAACAGACTAATACAGGGAGAGAGCAAAAAGTCTTAGTTTTTTATAAACTAATCCCAGAGTGATATTGCATCACTTTTGCCATATGCCATTTGTTAAAAGAGAGTCACCAAGACCAGCTCAGAGATAAGGGAGGGGATTACACAAGGGCATGAATTCCAGGAGGTGGAATCACCAGGAGCCACCTGCACACCACATCTATTCTTGAACTTCATCTCCGACTCCTCTCACCTTTGTACTCCAGGTGCCAGACACCTTGGCTGCCTTCCTGTCCTTTGAATACACTAAGCTTGACTCTACCTTAGGGCCTTCTCCCTAACTATTCCTCTGCCTAAAACCACTTTCTCCCCAGCTCTTCATGTGGCTGACTCCCTTTCAGGAATTCATGCATCTGCTCAGACATCACTGCCTTCTGAACACTCTAACCACAGTATGATCTTCACCCATCCCTCTCTAGTCCATACCTCAGTTTTATTTTGGATTTGAAACCAAGTCACCAAAACAATCACTCTTTCTTTCTGATTCTTCCTGAAGGAACAAAAAACAAATCAAAACAAAACAAACAAGAACACTTAAGAGCTGGCCAAATTAATAGACAGATAGTAGAATAAGTTCCCCGAACGTGTGCTGCATTAACTAAATTAAGAGCAGCCAGTACCCTCCACTTCCACTTTTATGTGGGCATGAAACTCATCTTGACTTCTAACGCTGCCATGGGCCCTGACTGGATGCTGTGCAGCTCCACAGCAAGAAATGAGAAAGTTTCAAATACATTTCAGGATGTTTTTCTCAAGTTAAATGTTTGCACGAAATAAAGTTAATTTACATTAACCTTTAATTTTCCATTCATCCCCAAAGTACAATCAATATTTATATATGTTTATATATAAAATAGAAAAATACTGATCCCTAGAATAGAGGTACTGGCCTAACAGCTGCAAACAGGAGTAATTTCAATTAAAACTCTGATGTATAATGCATAATAATTTTAAATTACACCTCTTAGAAACAGGCACTCTTAAATCTTAAAGCAGTGAGGAATGAAGAAAGTTTGGTTAGCTGTGAGAGGAAGTACTTTATTTCATGGCAAGTCAGAGCATGCAGAGAAGTCAGAACTGTTGCATAAGATTTGCACGGTGTCTCCTCACAAACTGAAAGGGATATTTGGCCATAACCTACGTTCTTCTCCAAACAATGACACTATGATTATAGCATATGCCCAACATTGATAAGGATGTTTTTGTTACCTAGGGAGTTGATTTCAGGAAGGTTCAGGTTTCATTTGCAGAATTTAAGACAAGATTTAAACAAGTTAATAAGTATTTGTTTAGGTTGTCCTCTTTGAATGTTGGCATGAGAGTGAGGCTGATTAGGAAATATAAACATGCTGTGTGCCTTGGTGGTGCTTGATCTGGGGACCTCACCATTGCTATTGAAGTCCTAAGCCACAATAAGGTATATTAATCCCTGGCAAACAGCCATAGGATACCCTAGAAGAACTTGCAAAACACTGAAAAAGCAGATTTGGCATTGCTGTGATTCAAGACCAACTACTCACAGAACTTTATAAAAGCAAACTTTTTTTTCCCATTATAATTTCATCATAAAATCAGTGAATGAGTTCAGGGTGAATATTTTAGCCAAATCTGAAGACCAAAACCAAAAAAAAGGTATATATTTTTTCTATTTCCTAAAGACAAATTTCCCCTGAGAAAGAGAATCAAACACTCTTTAGTTTAAGAACAAAAGCTAGGAGAGAAAGGTGAAAAGTACATATACTGTTCCCTTTGATAGAAAGGCAAAATGTCAACTAGGATTTCCGTGTTATAAATTTAACTTAATTCTAATAATGATACACAAGGATTTTTTTAATTTGATAAACTGATGAAAAAGCAAATAAAAATTTAAAATTAAAACAGTAAAGATAACCACAAAATTTCTGAAACGATAATGGTGGTCAGGGGACATTAGCCTTCCTAGGGATTAAATCAATTATAAAGCTAGAGTTATTATAAACAGTATTAAAATGCTCCACATCACTAATCAGAGAAATGCAAATCAAAACCACAATGAGATACCATCTCACACCAGTCAGAATGGCTATTAATAAAAAGTCAAAAAATAACAAGTGCTGGTGAGGTTGTGGAGAAAAAGGGATGCTTATACACTATTGGAGGGAGTATAAATTAGTTCAACCATTGTTGAAATCAGTATGATGGTTCCTCAAAGAGCTAAAAACAGAACTACTATTTGACCCAGCAATTCCATTACTAGGTATACACCCAAAGGAATATAAACCATTCTATTATAAAGATACATGCACTTGTATGTTCGTTGCAGCACTGTTTACAATAGCAAAGACACAGAACCAATCTAGGTGTCCATCAATGGTGGATTGGATAAAGAAAGTGTAGTACATATGCACCATGGAATACCCCATAGAGTACTACACAGCCATGAAAAAGAATGAAATGTCTTTTGCAGCAACATGAATGCAGCTAGAGGTCATTATCCTAAGTGAATTAATGCAGAAACAGAGAACAAAATACCACATGTCCTCACTTATAAGTGGGAGCTAAACACTGGGTAGTCACAGACATAAAGATGGCAACAATAGACACTGAGGACTACGGGAGGAGAGAGGGACAAAGAGGGAAAAGGTTGAATAACTATTGGGTACTATGCTCAGTACCTGGGTTACAGGATCAACCATACCCCAAACCTCTGCATCATGCAGTATACCCAGGTAACAAACTAGCACATATACTCCCTGAGTCTGAAATAAAAGTGGAAATTTTTTTTTAAATTTTAGTGCACATACTTTTCACCCAGGTATTCCACCTCTAAACATTTATCTTACAGAAATACTTGCAAAATTACATTTATACAAAGATATTCACTGTAGCAAAAGTTTAGAAAGTGCCATCAATAGTGCATTTTACTAAATAAGTAACAGATTATTCAAACCATGGCAGATACTGTGGCTTGTCTTCTATTTGGCCAACAGACTAGTTTCACTAATCCTTTCCCCAGCCCCAGGAGATTAATCTTGAAGAGGCTATGCCAGCAACAGTCATTCCGTTTTCCTTATTGGAATGCAATAAAATATCCCAAACCACTGCCTCTGGGTGAACTGAGTAGCTGGGGGATAGAAGAAAATAGAAGATTTACTTTTCACTAAATACCCCCTTTGAATTCTTTGAATTTTGTTACATGGGCATGTACGTGTGAAAAAAAACATAAAAGTTGTAAAAAGCATTGTTGCCCATTTTTAATTAAAAAACTAAAGCATAAAAATTCAAATTTTATAGGTTTTGAAAGCAGTAGTAGAAATAAAACCAAAGCCTACAATACATTATCTCTAGTATGAATTCCAGCAAGTCCCAACATTTGCGGATACATCATTTGCTGTTAATATCATCTCTTGCCCAGTGATTATACAGAGTGGTTTACAGGCTGGTGACTATAAAATCAGGCAGACAGGCGACACGGTGAGATTCCGTCTCAAAAAAAAAAAAAAAAAATCAAGCAGACAAGTTCCAATTCATTTGTGCTGATATAACAGAATACCTAAGACTGGGTAATTTTTATAAAGAGCAGAAATTTTTTACTCACAGTTCTGAAGACAGGTAGTTCCAAGATCTAGGTGCCAGCAGGTTCAATTGTTTGGTGAGGGCCAAGTCTCCACTCTCAAGATGGTGCCTTGTGTATGGTAGATGCACCTGACAGCAATAACTTAAGCATACCCTGAGAATGACCCTGCATGCTAGATTCACCTGACTAATAATGTTACTTATAAGATGAGGGTTACCACATGGAGGTTGCTGGGGAGGGTTCTAAGTGAAGGTGCTGTATCAACTGCATGCTTTTTGCAAGTGGTTGTGGGTCTCCTGTCTAGCCTGCCACCACTGGACCGTTCCTGTATGGTGGATCGGTCCTGCCACCACTGGACTGTCCCAGTAAGACTCTATGTCTTGTTTGCTGGCTCTGGGTCTCTTCTTCAGCCTCTTGAACCTGGTGCCATCCCTACTGAAGTTCGCAGGGGTCCAACACAACGCCCTGATGCTGCCTCCTCTGGAGGGTAGGAACACCGCACCTTCACTTGGAAAAAAAGCAGAAAAAAAAAAAAAAAAAAAAGGTGAACTCATTCCTGCAAGCCCTTTTTATAAGTTTCCTAACTTATTTACAAGGGAGGAGCTCTCAGGATCTATCACCTCTCAGAGGCCCCACCTTCCAATACCATCACCTTGATGATCAGGTTTCAACATGAATTTTGGGGGGGACACCACATTCAAACCATAGCAGTCTCTGCCACCCATTACCAGTTATATGACTTTAGGCAGGTAATATAGTTATTTAAATCTCAGTTCACAGATCATGGAACAGGATGATAATTTAGATAAAGCCCTTAGCCCTGTGCTGGGCTTTTATGGGTGCTCTAGTGGACACTGGCCATTGTAGTGTGCTCATCTAATTAAGGCAGATCCAGATGAATTTTCAGCTCAATGTTTAGAAACTTTTTCAGCACTTCTTAAAATAATCAGAAACACAGCATAAGGAGGTCGTAAAACTAAGATTGGGATAACTCCTGTTGAATTAGCAAAAGAAGAGTATTCTGGGCCATGTTTCTTACACTTTAACTTTGCCTCAAACATTGGAATCACCTGAGGAGTTTTTTTTAATTACTGATGCCTGGGCTCCACCTTCGAAGATTCTGATTAAATTGGTTTGGGCTGCTGTCTGGATGTCAGACTATTTTAAGTTCCTCAGGTGATTCTAATGTGCAGCCAAGGTTGAGGACCACTGGCATAGACGCTTCATTAAATCATCTGTTCTTAATTAAGTCTTAGCTATTCTTATGCTGGTAGAGGTTTAAAGGGCTTATCCATTTCCCCCATAGGTTAGAAGTTTCATCAGGGCTTTATTTCTTAATTTTTGTTTTTTTGCTTTTTAACCTCTGCCTTCTATTTTTCTTTTAGCCTGCCTAAATGTCTTGTAGAATCTTATCATCACTATTGATTGACTGTTCAACGCAAATGGTGACAGCAACTGGAAGCCTCCCTCCACGAGGCTCTTCTTCCTCAGGTGGTCAGCCTGCTTAATGAGAATCCCAGTTAGGTGTAGCACACCATTGCACTACTGTTACTGCTTCTGCAGGCTAATATTTCAGAAACTGGTTTGATTCCTCGCCATAACAGTCATTTTCCCATTGTCTATCTTTTCCTCCCATTTGTTTTCTACTTTTAATGGATTAAATAATTTTGTACATAAAACCATGCCCAGAAGTAACTTCTTCTTCTTATTATTATTATTTTGCTTTCAGATGTTTAGGGAGGGAATGTGCTATAGCTAAAGAGGGTGGGATTTGTGGTCAGGAAATGAGTTCAAGTCCCAATTTGCCACTTACTGCTGAGGAGTCACTTTGCATCATTGTGAGAGGTGACAGCGTGCTGGCAGTCCTCACAGCCCACGCTCGCTCTCTGCACCTCCTCTGCCTGGACTCCCACTTTGGCGGCACTTGGGGAGCCCATCAGCCCACCGCTGCACTGTGGAAGCCCCTTTCTGGGCTGGACAAGGCCGGAGCCCGCTCCCTCAGCTTGCAGGGAGGTGTGGAGGGAGAGGCGCGAGCGGGAACCTGGGCTGCGCGCGGCGCTTGTGGGCCAGCTGGAGTTCCGGGTGGGCGTGGGCTTGGCAGGCCCCGCACTCGGAGCAGCCGGCCGGCCCTGGGCAATGAGGGGCTTAGCACCCGGGCTGGCGGCTGCAGAAGGTGTACTGGGTCTCCCAGCAGTGCCAGCCCACCGGCGCTGCGCTCAATTTCTCGCTGGGCCTTAGCTGCTTTCCCACGGGGCAGGGCTCGGGACCTGCAGCCCGCCATGCCTGAGCCTCCCACCCTCTCCGTGGGCTCCTGTGCGGCCCGAGCCTCTTCGACGAGCGCCATCCCCTGCTCCACGGCGCCCAGTCCCATCGACAACCCGAGGGCTGAGGAGTGCAGGCGCATGGCACGGGACTGGCAGGCAGCTCCACCTGCAACCCCAGTGCGGGATCCACTGGGTGAAGCCAGCTGGGCTTCTGAGTCTGATGGGGCCTTGGAGAACCTTTATGTCTAGCTCAGGGATTGTAAATACACCAATTGGCACTATGTATCTAGCTCAAGGTTTGTAAACACACCAATCAGCACCCTGTGTCTAGCTCAGGGTTTGTGAATGCACCCATCGACACTCTGTATCTAGCTACTCTGGTGGGGCCTTGGAGAACCTTTGTGTCAATACTCTGTAGCTAACTAATCTGGTGGGGACGTGGAGAACCTTTGTGTCTAGCTCAGGGATTGTAAACGCACCAATCAGCGCCCCGTCAAAACAAACCACTGGGCTCTACCAATCAGCAGGACGTGGGTGGGGCCAGATAAGAATAAAAGCAGGCTGCCCGAACCAGCACTGGCAACTCGCTCGGGTCCCCTTTCACACTGTGGAAGTTTTGTTCTTTCGCTCTTTGCAATAAATCTCGCTGCTGCTCACTCTGTAACACTCACTGTGAAGGTCCGCAGCTTCACTCCTGAGCCAGCGAGACCACGAACCCACCAGAAGGAAGAAACTCCAAACACATCTGAACATCAGAAGGAGCAAACTCTGACACGCTGCCTTTAAGAACTGTAACACTCACGGCGAGGGTCTGCGGCTTCATTCTTGAAGTCAGTGAGACCAAGAACCCACCAATTCCAGACACAATTTCTAGGCCTCAATTTTCTAATTTATAGTAGGATAATAATAGTATAGGGTTGTTAAGATAAAAGGATCATATGTATAAAAAGCATTTTATAAAATATAAAACATTTTTCAAATATTATGATTGTGAAAGGAATAAGTGAAACCTTATACAACCGATAAAATTATGTATAACAATTAGTATCACTCATTTAGAATAGACATAACTTTCCATTTGTCTGTCCTTTCTCATTTGCCTCATCTATCAGATCCCACATCCCTGTCTAAATTTTAACTCAGTTACCTTTATTTTCAACTCTACTGATATTTGTCATATAAACTCAAAACAGATGTGTCATTATGAACAAAAGTATTCCTTTTCCCAAGGACCTCTTTAGAAGAAAGCTAATAGGTACTGTCCAATCATTCATTAGGCAGATGTGTACTGAGAACCTGCCAGGTGGCAGGCACTGTGCAAGGATCTGTGGTTGAAGAAATGACCAGGACAGGACATTGGTAGAGCTTAAGTCTAGCAGAAATGTAATCAATGTTGCAACTGGAAAAGATTATTTGCAGGGACCTCACATAGTCAAGGGTTAGAAAAAATCACTTCGAGCCAAGTGAAGCTTAGCAAATTTGCCAGCCCAAACAGAGCTAGACAGGGTTGGTGCCCAGGCATGGAGAACAGCAAGGTCTCAGTGACAGAGACCACAGTTCATTAGGGTAACTGAAAGAAGTTCAGTGTACTTGGAGTGTGAGAGAGGGAAAGTGTTGAGTGAAGAGGCTAGAAAGGTCAACATTAACCATAAGCCTCAGAACCCTATCAAGGGATTTGGATTTTATCCTAAGGGCATTGGGAAATCATTAAAAGATTTGAAACAGGAGAGTATGTAATCAGATTTCTAGGGGTTTTGTTTGTTCTGTGTCCTTTGTCTGGTTGCAATGTGGAGTATGTGTTTGGGAAAGGAATAAGGCAAGGAGACCAGATGTAATACTCCTGAGGTCAGATGTTGTGATCAGGCTTCGTATTATGATAAATGGGGTTGGAGAGACATAGAAGGGAGCAATTTTTGTAAAACATAGATCTGATCGTGTCACTCCCATAATCAAAACTCTTCAAGCCTCTCCCATTGTACTTAGGATAAAATTTCAGAATTCTTAACATGGCCTAAAGAGCTCTTTGTGTTCTGGCCCCGTTCCTCTTGCACACTCACCCTTTCTGTTCTTTATAGGTACCAAGCTCTTGGGACATGAGGAGGATCACTCATGACCTACCTAAAAACTTTGTATGAGACAAAACTGTTTGGTTCACTGCTTTATTCCAAAAGCAGTGAATGAATGAAGTGTGTGGTTTAAGACATATTTACAAAGTCAACAGAATTTTGAGGGGAGATGAACAAGGAGATGTTAAAAGATGAAACAAAGGTTCTGGCTTGAATAACTGGGTGGTTTACAAAAGAGACAGAAAAGATGGTTCAATATAGCTTATGTTGAGTTTGACATGCTGCAAGGTACGCAAGAGAAGATGTTAAATGGGCAATTGGATACAAGTATTTAACATGTACCAGATTCCGTTAGGTCCTTTCACACGTATTTTCTCACTTAATTAACTAAAGATAAATGTAGATAGAAACAATTAACTATATGACCTAATTTTTTAAAGTACTTTCTACACTAACTATGTTAATGCAGACTATGAATATCCCCATACCTATTTATCTGGGGAAATGAGCAATTTATCATGGAGAAATTTAAAAACTGTTTAAAAACTGATTTGAAACATTTCATTTCTAAAGTATCCCTGTAGCAAAATTATGGGAAGACTTAAACAAAAACAAGTACAAATTGTTGGGTGAATAATTTCAGTCCCATGGAGCAATTTTAGCCTGTTCTATTTATTTGCATGAGTAATCATGGGGCCCAGCTCATTTTAAATCAGCACAGTTGAGGTAAAGAAGAAAATATCCTATCAGTCCTACATCCAACAAGACTCATTACTCCATATCACTTTCTAAATCAATTTATTCAAGAGTTCCCTCTTCCTGCTTTTGGCAAAGTATTAAAAGCCAAGTCTGTGAAGTATTTCTTCTTCTTAGTTTATATAGTTTATACATTTTTGTTTCTAGATTCAACTTTATGCATTGAGGAAGCAGTTCCACTGCATCCTTCAAACCTTCCTATTCTAAGCCCATTAGCAATAGAACTAAGCTCTTGGCTCCATCATATTTTAGAACAGTGCTTCTCAAAGTGTGGTCTGTAGTCAAGCACATTGGAATCAACAGGGCTGCTTTCTTAAAACACATACTTGAGTCCTTACCCCCAGATCCACAAAGTCAGCATTTCTCAAAATGGGGAAAACTCAAGAATCTGCACTTTTAAATAGCTGCCCAGGTGACATTTATACACACTAAAGTTTGAAAATTTGGATAATTCAAAACCATGTAAGGTAGCTAATTCTCATTACACACCTTGCCATCAATAATAGCTATGAGCTACCTTCTCACAGAAGTAATATACCAGAACAATAAATACATTAAATGAAGATTTGAATTCAAGTAAAAACAAGAGGCTGCTCGAACACTCTGAATCAGACTTCATGAGAGAAGTTTTAAAAAGCTTTTATTTACCAACTGGTGCCACTACAGTAATTGCTGGAAAACTGAGTTACAAGTATTTTACATGGAACTACTAAATACCAGATTAGTATTCACTGATTACAAAAAAAAATAAGCTAATTGAACGTAAACGTAACCAAAGGGGGATGCTTTACATTTAAGATGTCTTGTTGAGAATAGGGAAGACACATGTTACAAAATGATTCCTAGGTTATGAGGTTTTAATTTTTAGATTTTGTTGTTGATTTTGTTTGTTTGCCTTTCTGCAAGTGCCTTTCAGTGAAGTTTCCTAAAACGTATGGCAGAATTGATTCACTGAATTTAACTCAGTTATTGCCCACAAACCTTTATTCAATATCTTTATTGTTACTCATAGAAAAATTGTGTGTATAATATATACAATTTTTTAATACTCCATCCAAAATAGGGATATTACAGTTTGGTTAAAACTTTTGTTTTCCAAGACAAATAAATACTGTTATTTGAAAGATGCTAGGAAAATGGAAGTATATGAGACTAGATTTCTGCTTAAGTGTCTAGTCTGTACTTTTTAAATTTGTAAAAGAGAAGGAAAAATCATTTCTGTGAACATTTTTATTCACAAAACTACAGTCTTTTTTATTCAGATACTAAAAGGTTAATTTTAAGTGCTTTTCTTTTGCAAAATGAGTAGAAAATTCCATTATCCATCAATTAAACATAGGTAAGAAGTAACAGACAGTGAACAGAAGAGAGATACATATTATGCATGCAAGGAAAATTAAAACTTGGGATATTGAGGGGGGGTGCGCTTTGATGTACAAAAGAACCATTGTTAATGTGGGACAAAACCTCCCCAGTATGGAACAGAGATAAAAAGGAGGGAGTTTCTAGCAGATCAAGGTCAACAGAGATATGTGAATAACATAAATGCTATTAATCTAGTACCGAATGAATCACAGGAGTTCAGCAGGGTATGGTTATGTGGCAGAGTTCATGGCAGGAGTTTTTTATGTCACTTTGTATTACATAATGAACATATTCATCAAAATTCCTAAATACCATCCAAAGTGGCATAGAAGAAGCTTTAAGGAGCTTGAGAGAACAAATCAAAGCACTAGATCTGAGGCTCGGAAAGGTAATAGGGATGTTCAAACAGTGCAGCAAGTTTAGATACTTGCAGGCATCCATACAATCTCACTCTGCAGGAAATGGCGTGAGAAACGATTTCTTAGTTGGATGACTAGCAGCTTATTATGTATAATGTCATCTCACTCATTATGTCCTAGTTTAATAGTTGGAAAAGATGCAGACAGTATTACCTTAAAAGACTGTATGCTGGAAAACATGAAATTCTTTTCCTCTTATAACTCATTTAAAATACAAAATGAACTGCTTCTCCTTTCTTCAGATAAACTATAAAATGGCTAATTAAGTATCATCCTCTTTTCTCAGATTCTGCCCAAATGTTTCAGACTCCTTTGGTCTAAATCTTATTTAAGTGTACAAGACTTAAATAATATTTAAGTCTTATTTAAGTCATTATATATATATGTATATATATATATATGACTAATACACATTAGTAATATGTACTAATATTTTATACATATAATTTATATATAATACTAGTATGTGTATATATACACACACATACATACACATACATGCACATCATTCTAGGCTCATGCCTTTTAAAAGGACAATTATGAGGAATTGAAAAAAGAACTAAGAAGAAAACAGAGGACTAGTAGCTGGTAATCCAACAGAAAATAAAAAAGGAAGAAACCAAAGAAAGAGAAGAAGAGAGAAAGTAAAAGTAAGAATTTAAGGATAAGTTTTTCAAAAGTATATTACAAAGTAATACTGTTTTCAATAGTAGGTTACATTTCCATCTATCCAATGAGGCATAAGAGCTTATATAAATATATCGAAAACTCTAAGAACAAGCATCCCAGATTGGCCCATGAATGACATCTTAATTTGAATGTCTCTGGCAACATGTAATGAGTTCCTATCATTTCAACTTCAATCATTTTTTAAATATTAAGTGCCTTGAATGTACTAGGCATTGAGGATCCTGTAGTGAATAAGGCAGACACGATTCCTGCCCTCATAAAGCTTATTGTTTTAAGATTGATGTTGGTGGTTACAGTAAGTTGAAAAGTGTAACTCAAAAAGTCATGTCCACTCAGAACCTCAGAATGTGGCCTTATTTGGGAATACTGGTCTTTGTCAATATAACTAGCTAAGGATCTTGATTAAGTCACCCTGGATTTAGGGCCCTAAATCCAATGACTGGTGTCCTTATAAGAGGAGCAGACACAGAGAGACACACAGAGAATAAGTCAACTGGAAGATGGAGGCAGAAATTGGTGTGATGCCTCTATAATCCAAGGAAGGCCAAGGATTGCCAGCAGCCACCAGAGGCTAAGAGAAAGGCCTGGATGGTTTTTCCTTAGAGGCCCCAGAAGGAAACAATATTTGCAACACCTTGATTTACTTTCTGGCCTCTAGAGCTGTGAGAGAATCCATTTCTGTTGTTTTAAGCCACCATGGTAATTTGTTATGGTAATTGTTCATGGTAATTTGTTGTGGCAGCCCTAGGAAACTAATACATGGTGAACAGAGTTAATGCAAAAATGACCACCCACACTGAAGTCTCCCTTATCACAGTGCCACTGAGCATGGGCATGGCCTGACAAAAACAAAGATGCAGATGTGGCATGGTCTTTAACAAAATCCTCAAAAAAGAAACCAAAGAATGAGGAATAGGTTCACTAATAGTTGCACAGACTCTTAGTATTGGAAGGGACTTTGAGACCAACTAGAGTCATCCTGTTCATTTGACGGCAGAAGAAACTGAAATGAGTTGTCTCTTGGCTTCCTCTCCCCTTTGCCTCAGGAGAGATGCAGATGGTCTGTCTTATCTCCGGCAGGAAATCTCCATCTGGCTGGCACCCTAAGTGATTCAGCTGGATTCCCAGGGAGGGGGAATTTCTCATGAGTAAGATGGTAACCACAAAATTCATTTATTCCAGTTATTCTAGAGCATCTACTCTGTAAGTCACAATGGGAGAAGCAAGAAATACAAACTCCTGTTTGTTAGAAACACATACACAATCCCAAATATAACCCCTCTTACATTTAAATTATAAGTAAAGTCAGAACAAGTATATTTTTGGTTCATTGGGTTAAAACTAAAGGTTGGAAACAAGGCAGACAAGAACGGAAACTTGCCTTGGTCTTTTCTGGCTTCTATAATGGAATACCTTAGAATGGGTGGCTTACAAACAACAGAAATTCATTTCTCACAGTTCTGGAGGGAGGGAAGTCTAAGAACAAGGTGCTAACAGGTGTGGAGTCTAGGGAGGTCTCACTTCCTCGCCTGACACCAAATCTGTCTGGTGATGGCAGATGGCAGTCTTCACATGTGTCTTCACATAGTGGAAGGGTAAGAGGGATCTCTCTGGATCTCTTTTATAAGGGAACTAATCCCACTAAGGGATTAGTTATGATCTCTAATTAGTTATGAGTGCTCTGCTCTCATGACCTAATCACCTCCCAAAGACCTCACCTCCTAATGCCATCACTTTGGGAGTTAGGATTTCAACATAGGAATTTGGGCAGGGGGCAGGGGGAGGACATAACCATTCAGTCTATTGCAAAACTATAAAATATTTCCAACTGTGGTAACTAAAACAAGGGAAGGACTTTGCTTTCTGACTTATAGCAGAGCAATGCTTCTACTAGTCTTAGAAAAACTAGAAAAGAAGGACAACAAACACAAACACACAACCCTGTTTAATGGCATTGAAGAACTATAAAAGTAGTCAAATTTCAGGGGTAAAGATCCTTGAAAGAAGAAAAAATTAAGCCTAAGCAGAGAGACTGAGAAGCTGAGCAAAGCTTTTAGCAACCCTATGGGGCTGGAGAAACAGAAATTGAAGTTCAAGACTATCAAGAGTCCCATGTTGAGAGAAGCCAAGATTCTAGAGAGAAAGAGAATAACTTTGATATTCAAGCTACTATTCCTCTGGAGACAGTCATCCATTTCTTTGTGGCTTAACCCAAGAGGGAGACAAGCTGAACCAAGAAGTGCTAGGTGGCTGAAAAACTGAGCAGAGCTATTGGCAATCTCAGTGTGCTAGGGGGAATTTTTTTTTTTTTTTTGAAATGGAGTCTCCCTCCATCACCCAGGCTGTAGTGCAGTGGCACGATCTTGGCTCACTGCAACCTCCGCCTCCTGGGTTCAAGCGATTCTCCGGCCTCAGCCTCCCGAGTAGCTGGGATTACAGGCGCACACCACCACGCCCTGCTAATTTTTTTGTATTTTTAGTAGAGACAAAGTTTCACCATGTTAGCCAGTCTGGTCTTGAACTCTTGACTTCAGGTGATCTGCCCATCTTGGCCTCCCAAAGTGTTGGGATTACAGGCATGAGCCACCACGCCTGGCCAGGGGATTTTTTTAAATGGCATTCAGGGATTTGTCAGGTGGAGGTGCTCAAGGGTATTATTAGTCCATTTTCAGGCTGCTGATAAAGACATACCTGAGATGGGGTAATTTATAAAGAAAAAGAGGCTTAATGGACTCACAGTTCCTACATGGCTGGGGAGGTCTCACGATCATGGCAGAAGATGAAAGGTACATGTTATATGGTGGCGGGCAAGAGAGAAATGAGAGCCAAGCAAAAGGGAAAACCCCTTATAAGATCATCAGATCTCGTGAGACTTATTCACTACCAAGAGAACAGTATGGGGGAAACCATCCCCAAGATTCAATTATCTCCCACTGAATCCCTCCCACGACACATGGGAATTATGGGAGCTACAATTCAAGATGAAATTTGGGTGGGGACACAGCCAAACCATATCATCAAGTAAACAAACTAGGGTTTCATTTGAGACTTTCTACACCCTAGACATAGGGTGAACCCAAGGTAGTCAAAACCTTAAAGACAGGCACAGCCTCAAATGGCTTGCTCCCTAATTAGATGAATGTGATCTGCTGATATACTAACAGCCTCCCAGAAGATAAATAACATTCTTTCTGAAGAAACAGAACACTGTCTAGACCCTCTACCATTTTCCACACACAATGTCCAGACTCCCATGAAAGATTATCAGACATACCCAGATAGACAATTAAGAAACAAACCAGACTGTAGTGATTCAGATATTGAAAGGATCAGACACAAACTTTAAAACAAGGGCAAATTCCACTCCCACCCCCAACTACAGATAGTTTATAAAGGATCATAGATGAATTTGTAACACATGAAACTGGAAGTGGACCTGGCTAGAAATTTTGGTAACTCAGGAATGAGCTTCTCTTCTCAAGGCTGTTGTTCTGAATTGTCCTTGTTTAACAAGAGGGAACTTTGACTATTGCCCAGAGGTTCATTTCTTTACTACTTAGTGATTGTTCATGAAGCCAGGACCTCTCAAAGCTCTGAGAGTCTGGAATTATTGAACAGTACTTTAATTTTGTTTGTTTTGTTTTGTTTTTGAGATGGGGTCTTGCTCTGTCGCCCAGGCTGGAGTGCAGTGGTGCAATCTTGGCTCACTGCAACATCCAGCTCCTGAGTTCAAGCGATTCTTCTGCCTCAGCCTCCTGAGTAGCTGGGACTACAGGCCGACACCACCATGCCTGGCTAATTTTTGTATTTTTAGTAGAGACAGGGTTTCACCATATTGGCCATGCTGATCTCGAACTCCTGACCTCGTGATCTGCCCACCTTGGCCTCCCAAAGTGCTGGGATTACAGGCATGACCCACCGCACCCAGCCAGAACTTGAATTTTTTAATGGTAAAGCTGAATTGTGTGAGAGGATGGGAAATTTAGGACAGACCCGGTAGGTGAATAATAAGGGCTCGGAATATTACCATTGTGTTTCCTATGAGTTACAGCGGGGGTCAGATGCC
This sequence comes from Pan paniscus, assembly GCF_029289425.2. Lineage (NCBI taxonomy): Eukaryota > Metazoa > Chordata > Mammalia > Primates > Hominidae > Pan > Pan paniscus. Next base: position 81,175,105 of record NC_073263.2, on the reverse strand, counting down.
AACACAGACTGTGGGAAGAAAGTAAATGGAGTTCCCACTTACATTTAATCAACAGTCCTTTATTTTCATTCATCAGAGGATATGGGAGAAAATGGGACAGGGGCTCTGAAAATTGTAATTCCCTGTCCTATCTTCTGCCTCCACACTCATTAAGCCACAAATTAAAAATTAATAAAATTAAGACAAGCCTCCCCATTACCTGATTCAGTTTACTTTTTTTGGTCTTTTCTCTCTTGCTTTTCTTTCCCTGGTTTTCGCCATAGACACTGCATTTTGTGCTCTTCCCTGAAGATGTCCTAAAAGCTATGCACACTCTTCTATCTTCCCCAAAGTCCTGGCATGGAATTGTCCCTGAGGTAACAGTTTCTGGGACCAAGATCAGCACAGAGGAAATGGGACAGGGTGGGGGGCACTCAGCCTCCTCCCCTGGCATCATTAAGAACTTTCAGAATAAAGGAAGAGCTCTAACCCTGACAAGTTCCTGCATGGGGAACGAACCACTCACTCTGCTGTAACAGGGCAGCTTTGCTCTGGGTACCACATTTGTGCAATGTGTGTATTTCTAGGCTGAAAACAAAAGAGGTTTTTACCTTCTCAATCCTTTCCCATAATTACCTTTAGTGGTGAAGCAGTTAATGCAGTATTCCTCCTCTTGGCTAAAAGTTTTCATTTTTTATTGGCACCATTTTACCCCTGGAGACAATAGCAGATTGTTTCTGGTGTGTGCAGAAGATCTTGTTCTGGCAGGCAGGCTTCCAGTCAACAAGCTTAACATCCTCTGCAAAGAACGTGTGAGTGTCTTGTTCAAACCTGACTTTCAAGTAACTTTTATAAAGACAGTCATCCTAATCACAACCTGCCATGGTGTTAGAAACTGGCACAAAACCGAAACCAAAAATACGCTCAAGAGAGTCTGAGGTACAAGTAAACCCAAAAGGGTAGGGGAAGGAGGCTTTTAATGAAATCCTTGGGTCAAAATGCTTCTAACCTCAGACTGTCTTCATAGCACCCGATTAGAAAAAGCCTTTCTTTTTCTCATACCTCTGACCTGGTTAACAGCCTTCAAACATCTATATTGGGTAATCTTAACCGCAGCAATCACCCCAGATTGGGAGTGTACCGAGCAGAAAGGGAAGGAATTTAAAGCAATGCAGGACTCCTTACTTGGGCCTGTCTGTCCCCAAGACAGAAATCACCAGTCTCCACCCTACCTTAATTATGGAGGAGGGCATAATTCCTCTTCCACTAATAGCTGCTCAAGTACTCCTGATACCCAGTGGAAAGGCATTGTTTAGGTGGCTTCCATGAGAGGATCTCTCTGGGGGGACAAGGAATCTGAATTAGGAGAAACAATTACTAAGACCTTCATATAGTCATACTCTATAAAGCATAAAGCATTTTGCCTTACCATATCTCACAAAATTACATGAAGAAGACAGAGTTGAAAGATAGGGAAACAAACTCAAGGTAAAGGGACTTGCCAGAGGTAGCATAGATAGCAAAGACAAAGCTGGTTATTAAAATCAGGTTTCCAGGGGAGAAAAGACAAATCTCCCATGAAGAAAAATACCAAATAAGTTATGGAGCTACTGTGTCCTCAAGGAAGTGGAACATAACTCTCCACTCCTCAAGTATGGGCTTTGCATAATGACTTCCTTCCAAATTACGGTTGGGAAGTGAAGTCATTTCACAGTGGAGAAACCCAACAAACACTATCTCAAACAGGCAATAAAAGTCAACATCAACAGTGATGCTTCATGTTAACAATATACCCTTGAATTGATGTGATAAGAATGGTGCTTGACCTCTGTGTTCTTCCTCCCAAAATCTCTTAACCTCAAAGTAATCATGAAAAAAAATCAGACAAATTCCAATTGAGGGACATACTACAAAACACCTGCCCAGTACTCATCAAAAGTGCCAAGGTCACGAGACAGGGATGCCCTCTCTCACCACTCCTATTCAGCATAGTGTTGGAAGTTCTGGCCAGGGCAATCAGGCAAGAGGAAGAAATAAAGTGTATTCAAATAGGAAAAGAGGAAGTCAAATTGTCCCTGTTTGCAGATGACATGATTGTATATCTAGAAAACCCCATCATCTCAGCCCAAAATTTCCTTAAGCTGATAAGCAACTTCAGCAAAGTCTCAGGATACAAAATCAATGTGCAAAAATCATAAGCATTCCTATACACCAATAACGACAAACAGAGAGCCAAATCATGAGTGAACTCCCATTCATAATTGCTACAAAGAGAATAAAATACCTAGGAATCAAACTTACAAGATGTGAAGGACCTCTTCAAGAACTACAAACCGCTGCTCAACGAAATAAAAGAGGACACAAACAAATGGAAGAACATTCCATGCTCATGGATGGGAAGAATCAATATCATGAAAACGGCCATACTGCCCAAGCTAATTTATAGATTCAATGCCATCCCCATCAAGCTACCAATGACTTTCTTCACAGAATTGGAAAAAACTACTTTAAAGTTCATATGGAACCAAAACAGAGCTCATATAGCCAAGACAATCCTAAGCAAAAAGAACAAAGCCGGAGGCATCACACTACCTGACTTCAAACTATACTACAAGGCTACAGTAACCAAAACAGCATGGTACTGGTACCAAAACAGATATATAGAGCAATGGAACAGAACAGAGGCCTCAGAAATAACACCACACATCTATAACCATCTGATCTTTGACAAACCTGACAAAAACAAGCAATGGGGAAAGGATTCCCTATTTAATAAATGGTGCTGGGAAAACTGGCTAGCCACATGTAGAAAGCTGAAACTGGGTCCCTTCCTTACACCTTATACAAAAATTAATTCAAGATGGACTAAAGACTTAAATGTTAGACCTAAAACCATAAAAACCCTCGAAGAAAACCTAGGCGATACCATTCAGGACATAGGCATGGGACACCCGGGCCTGTCATGGGGTAGGGGGATGGGGGAGGGATAGCATTAGGAGAGATACCTAATATAAATGACGAGTTAATGGGTGCAGCAAACCAACATGGCACATGTATACATATGTAACAAACCTGCACATTGTGTACATGTACCCTATAACTTAAAGTATAATAATAATTTTTTAAAAAAGTGCCAAGGTCGCTAAACCCAAAGAAAGTTTGGGAAACTAACAGCCAAGAGGCGCTAAGAAGACGTGATGACTGAACATAAATAATGTGGTATCTTAGATGGAATCCTGGAACAGAAAAAGAACATTATGTGAAAAAGGAAGAAAATCTGAATGGAGTATGGACTTTAGTTAATTAGAACGTATCAATATAGTCACACTAATTGTAACAAATATACCAAACTAATGAAAGATATTAATAAGAGGGGAAACTGTGCTGCACTGCGTATATGAGAATGCTATTAATGACTCTCAGTTTTTCTATAAGTCTAAAACTGATGTAAGATTAAGAAGTTATTAGACAAAAAAAATCAGGCTCTCTGTCCCAACCCTCAAATCTTTCCATAAGAGTAAGCACACTGTTCTGCCTCATATGAAGCAAGCATTTTCCTGAGAAGTCTGTAATTCAATTAATGTCTCACCCACCAGAATCTGTAGGCTCTGGGAAGGCAGAGACCATGCCAATTTTTGCTGAGCATTAAATCTCTAGGACCTTGTACAGTGCCTATCATGTAGTAGACACTCATAAATATGTGCTGAGTGAAGGAAACTGGGTCCAGGAGTTTAGAACTGGTTTGTCTAAACTAAATTCAACACATTCAATCCTAGGTCAAAAAGGATGCTAAAATATTTTAAATATCAAAATAGGAAAATAGAATTACAGAGCCTCTTTCAATAAGGTTTTAATTCTGATAGTAGGGTTGAATATGGACATTCAAGAACAAAGAGAAAACTGGAGCAAAGTTAAATACACCAATTAAGGCCAGGTACAGTAGCTCACACCTATAAATCCCAACACTTGGGAGGCCAAAGCAGGAGGATTGCCTGAACCTAGGAGTTTGAGACCAGCATCTCTTCAAAAAATTTTAAAAATTAGCCAGGCATGGTGACATGTATCTTGTAATCGCAGCTATTCAGGAGGCTGAGGTGGGAGGATTGCTTGAGCTCCGGAGTTCAGGGCTTCCATAAGCCATGATTGCACCATGGTATTCCCTCCTGGGCAACAGAGCAAGACCCTCTCTCTAATAAATAGAAACACCAGTTGGAACCCACATAAGAAAGAGTTGGAATAGAAGAGTCAATGAACTGTCCTGCCTTGAAATACATATAGACAATATGGTGCCACATTAAAAGCCATTGATAGCAGTGTGTACCCACAGAGAAAGGCCACATTTGTAAGCCAAAAAGTTATCCTTTCACTTCCTTGGCTTTTTAGATTTCCTCAAAATCCGTGGAGTTTGAGTTTCCCTACAGAAAAATAAATATGAAATATTAAAATTAAAGAATAGATAATACCCCTATGAGAAAAAGCTCAAAAAGTTGAGAAAGTTTAGCTAGAAAAAGGAAAAGTGAATATGTGATTCAATAAATTCACTTAATATAAAACAAGTTTTTGTAAGGAAGACACTGATCATTTCTACAGCTTCATATAAGAACAGACAAGAGAGGGATGAACTTAAATTGCAGTAAGCCTTTAACAGTAGAAACTTCCTCTTTTATATCCTGGATAGCTTTAAAAACAGAATGGTCAAACATCTGGTCTACAGGACCACCATGGAAGAAGGAGGCTGCTCATGAAAGTCCCTTATACCCTTACTGATCCATGATTCTACTATTTCAACTCTGTCTTTACTCTGCAACCAAAATTGATGGCCGCTATGCATTCTTCTGACACCAACCAGACCACTACCTTAATGTGGGCAGAAATCATTTCTGTTTTGTTCACCTGTCTCCTCCACACCTAGCTTTAGTGCCTGGCAGCTGATGCCCAATAAATACTTGTTGAACAAGCAAACCATCTTGAACCATGAAAGAAGATGACCAATTACATTCTGCTTTTTTAGACTCCTGAGAACATGATATAGAAGAACAGAAACAAAAGAACATTGCTAACATTAATATTTTTTTTTTTTTTGAGACAGAGTCTTGCTCTGTCACCCAAGCTGGAGTGTGGTGGTACAATCTCAGCTCACTTCAGCCTCTGCCTCCCGGGTTCCAGAGATTCTTCTGCCTCAGCCTCCTGGGTAGCTGGGATTACAGGCACACGCCACCACGACCAGCTAATTTTTGTATTTTTAGTAGAGATGGGGGTTTCACCATGTTGGCCAGGCTGGTCTCGAACTCCTGACCTCAGGTGATCTGCCCGCCTAGGCCTCCCAAAGTGCTGGGATTACAGGCGTGAGCCATTGCGCCCAGCCCATTAATTTATATTCAATCATCTAAAAGAACATAAGTAAATATTCTAAAGCACAGAAAAAGGTATTAACAGGTCCTGACACATAATTGGCAAATTGTATTTTCTAAAGGTGGCCACACTTAATATCTATCCCATCCCATATGCTCTTCTTACAAAGTGATATCAGCACACAGACCTTGTAACTGTCCCAACTGATAGTATGTTACAAAAATGAAGCTGCATGACTTCTGAGGGTAGATTATATGAGGCAATGCCTCTCTCTCTCTCTGTCTCTCTCTCTCTTGCACACTCTATCTCTCTCTCACACACACATATAATCTTACTCACTGGATGATTAACCTTGGAACCCAGCCACCATGTTGGGAAGAATCCCAAGCCACATAGAGCTCCTAATGGTTTGTTGATAGCTGGATGTGATGAAGTAAATAGGTCTTTAATGTCAGATTTTATGTTTGTCTGGCTAGGAGTTAGGCTGTATTAATTGTCTGCTGTAGACATAGGTGTCAGAAGCTAAAATTTTTCCTAATGTCCTCATTTTTTCCTCCTCTGCTGTCTTTGGGCTTCCCTAGAGACTCTTGCTTAAATAGAGTCTGAGGTTTGCAGTCCGTTCAGGTGTAATTTCCCATTATTATATATACAGGGGCCTGATTTATGTGGTGGTAATGCATGGTAATGCATAGGAGAGGGGAAACTTTCTCCCCTCATTAGGTCCTTGTCTTTGTGAGCCTGTGTCCCTGGGCTGTGACCTTCACAGTGCTTGTCAATGTTTTTTTCATCTTTAGGTAAACTAGAAAGGCTAGAGGGGGATGAAGTTGTATATTGCCCTTCCTCTAGATCAGTTAGGCTCTAATGAAACCCATGATAATTAGGTTCTGGTAAAATAATTTCCCTTGAGAGAAACAGAATGTTCTGGGCATATTTCAAAATGGCCACTCCCTTTCACTCTACCAGATTTTTCTCTAATATGCATGCTGAGAGCCCAGTGGGGCTCCTGGAAGTAAAATTCACACACAAAAAAATGGAAAACCCCTAAAACTTGTCCTCCAGAGTGTTTAACTCTAAAGTTCGTCCAGTAATTTGTCAATTATAGTTCAAGTTTTCCTACCCAATACTGGCTTCTGCTCACAGTAAGCTATGATTCTCTGTATTTGCCTGTCTCTCCAATTTTGTGGGCAACATCTGGCCCCATTACCTCAATCTTGTGACGGATCTAAGAACTGTTAGTTTTGATAGCTTTCAGTTTGTTTAGCTTTGTCTTATTGTGAGGACAACCATGGTGACTTCCAAGCTTTTCATATCTCAGACAAAAACCAGGCATCTCACAGTTCATTCTGCAAGCTTTTAAATTTTATAAATAAAACTTTATAATTAAAATATTTGTGTTCCCTTCTACCTAAATAGTACACTTACAGTATCCATGGAAAAGGAAAGAGAGACAAAATCAAAAGTAATAGAACTGACTGGGATGAGGGGTTTCCTGATGGGCGAGGCATTGACCACTGGTCTGGATGGGTCACTCCAGGGGACAGAGCTGAGAACCAAAAAAAAAAAAAGCAGCTGTGCAGGAGGATGTGCTGTCCCATAAGTGCTCTCTAAAACACCTTTATTATTTTTCTTCTGTAATAGTAAAACATGTACAATTTACAGAATTGGCAGGAATAAGCCATAAAAGAGCACCTGGAATCTTAATTTTACTTTCAAGCCACCCGAACATTTTCTAAACACATCTGCAGATATGAATGTTCTCTAAATCAGATTTTAAAAGCTTTCAAGAATATTTTCAACTATAATCTGGGATAAGGGCTAAGTTGTATAGGTCTGGCTCATCAACATTTGTGAGCTGATTTCAGAAAGAACACTTTGTATTATGTGTGTTCTGTATGTGTTTGAAGAGGGATGTGAAAAGTCTTGTATATCCAGGGAAAGAGGCCACCACCCCAGTCAAAATCTGATTTCACCCAAGACATCGTAGTAGGGCCTTGTTGCCTAAGGTCAATTCTTTCTTTTCATTAAGTGAAGATATTATTGTAAGAAGAATGATTTGGGACTTTTTCAGTTTTAAGTACCAAAAACCAATGTAGCTAACTTAAGGAAAAACAATGGAAAGATTTTTAGACTGGCTCATGAAATTCAAAGATTTTTGAAAATCAAGGCTTCAAGACTCCAGTGGGAACCTCAGTACATGAGTTCCTACCTCCCCACATATGTCTCAGCTACTAAAACTCCTAGTCTGTGTATTTTACATTTTGAATTTCCAGAAGAGAAAATCAGATTGACCTGGCTTGGGTCAGTTGTCCACCTTTGAGCCAATTATCTATGGCCATGGGACTGTAGAAACACAACAGCTGAAATAGCACATCCATGGTTTATGGGGAAGGCTCTTCTCATAGAAACAGATGCAGAGGCATCATTACAGGGACCCAGTATTTAGGATTTAGATTTTCCCAGAAAGGGGAGGGCAAAACCTAGCTGTAGCCTATTGGCTCTTCTGAATCAAGGTCTTCATTTAAACTTAGTTTTATATTACAGTATTTTTTTCTCCACCAAGAAAACTACTGTAATAGCACTGACATTTATTTCACAAGAACACTGTTGAAATTAGAATGGGAACCTTTTCCAAATGTATTAAATCTTGATGGAACTAAGCTATAAAGTGAAAACCTCCTCCCCAAAGGTTGATATTTAAACTTTTATATATACTTTAAGATATTTTATTTTATTTGAATGTGTAAGTCTTTACACTAATAACTATGTAGAGACATTGAATCTCATAGGCTGCAATTCAGGCATGTAAAAAATATTTTTCCAGAAAGTGAAAAGATGGCTGACTAGAAGCAGTAGCAGTCAGCAGCAGTAGCAATCAGAAGCTCCCATCAAAAAGAACCATAATAGCATGTAAATCCTGCACTGGCAACCATGGTATCCAGGTTCTTTCATCAGAACTGACTAGGCAGCTGGCATGATCCACAGGGAGGAAGGAAGAGCAGTATGGTGCCCACCTGACAGCCACACAGGGCAAGGGAGCCCCCACCCCCCAGCGGAGGGAGGTGGTGAGTGAGCATGCTACCCAGCCGGGAAAACTGCTTTTTCCATAGAACTGTGCAACCCATGGACTGGAATATCCCACTCTCAAACCCATGCCACTGGGGCCTAGGATCCCAACCCTGGAGCTGCACAGATTCTCAACAGCTACAATCTGCTTAAACCTGCCAAGTTCCCAGTGGGAGGGGCAACCAGTACCACAGCTGTGGCTGCCTGCTGTCTAAGCTGTTTGAGCTCCTTGGGACAGAGGCAGCAGCCAGCACTGGGACTCATAACTGCCTAACTTGCTAAGCTCCCTGGGCAGGGGAAGGGCGGCATCCATCTCTATAGCTCCAGGCTGTGCTTTTACCCTGCTGGAGCCAGGGAGGCTGGATGGCCTGGTCCCAAGAGGTGTCCCCCACAGCCCAACACACTGGCTGTGGCAGACTGCGGCCAGAGCGCCTCTTTAGGCCTGACCCTGACTGATCCATCCTCACTGGGTGGGGCCTCCCTGCAGGAGCTCCAACAACTCCAGCCAGAGGCTCAGGGACAGAACCCTGATCCCCCTGGGCCTGAGCCCCTAGAAGGACAGTGGTCACAGTCTCTGCAGACAAGCAGACTTAGCCTTTCCTCCTGGTAGTTCTGAGGAATCTGGGCAGCCCAGACTAGTGGGTTTCCCCCAGCGAAGCACACCCCCTCCACCAAGGGACAAAGTGCTTCATTAAATGAGTCCTGTTCCCCATGCCACCCAACTGGGTGAGACCCTCCAACAGGAGTTGTCAGACACCTTATACAGAAGCAATCCTACTGGTATCAGGTTGGTGCCCCTCGAGGTCAGAGGTCCAAGAAAAAGGAGCAGGCACCCATCTTTGCTGTTCTCCAGCATCCTTGAGTGACATTTCCAGGCATGGGAGCAAATCAGATAAATAGGGCCTGAAGTGAACCCCCAGCAAACTGCAGCAGCCCTACAGAAGAGGGATCCAACTATTAAAAGAAAAACAAACCAGCAGAAGGCAACAACAACAGCTTCAACAATAACAACAAAAATCCCCCAGAAAAACCGCATCCAAGGGCCTCAAAGACCAAAACTAGACAAACTAATGAAGATGAGAAAGAATCAATGAAAAAATGCTGAAAACCCAAAAGGTCAGAGTGCCTCTTCTCCTTCAAATGATCACAGTGTCTCTCCATCAAGGGCACAGAACTTAATTGAGTATCAGATGGATGAATTGACAGAAGTAGGCTTCAGAAGACGGATAATAAAAAACTCCAATGAGCTAAAGGAACATGTTCTAACCCAGTGCAAAGAAGCTAAGAACTTGATAAAAGGTTAGAGGAGCTGCTAACTAGAATAACCAGTTTAGAGAGGAACATAAACAACCTGATGGAGCTGAAAAACACAGCATGAGAACTTTGGGAACTATATACAAGTATCAATAGCTGAATTGACCTAGCAGAAGAAACAATATCAAAGTTTGAAGACCACCTTGCTGAAATAAGGCATGCAGACGAGATTAGAGAAAAATAATAAAAAGGAATGAACAAAGCCTCCAAGAAATATGGGACTACATAAAAAGACCGAACCTATGACTGATTGGAGTACCTGAAGGAGACAGGGAGAATGGAAATGAGCTAGAAAACACACTTCAGGATATTATCCAGGAGAAATTCCCCAACATAGCAAGACAGGCCAACATGCAAATTCAGGAAATATGGGGACCACCACTAAGATACTCTATGAGAAGATCAACCCCAAGACACATAATCATCAGATTCTCCAAGGTCGAAATCAGGAAAAAATGTTAAGGGCAGTCAGAGAGAAAGGCCAGGTCACCTACAAAGGGAAGCCCATCAGACTAACAGTGGACCTTTCAGCAGAAACCCTGTAAGTCAGAAGATATTGGGGGTCAATATTCAACATTCTTTTTTTTTTTTTTTTGAGATGGAGTCTTGCTCTGTCACCCAGGCCGGAGTGCAGTGGCGCGATCTCGGCTCACTGCAAGTTCCACCTCCCGGGTTCATGCCATTCTCCTGCCTCAGCCTCCTGAGTAGCTGAGACTACAGGCACCCACCACCATGCCTGGGTAATTTTTTGTATTTTTAGTAGAGACGGGGTTTCACCGTGTTAGCCAGGATGGTCTCGATCTCCTGACCTCGTGATCCACCCACCTCGGCCTCCCAAAGTGCTGGGATTATAGGCATGAGCCACTGTGCCCAGCCAATATTCAACATTCTTAAAGAAAAAACACTCCAATCCAGAATTTCATATCCAGCCAAATGAGCTTCATAAGTAAAGGAGAAATAAAATCCTTTTCAGACAAGCAAATGCTGAGGGATTTTGTCAACACCAGACCTGCCTTACAAGAGCTCCTGAAGGAAGCACTAAATACAGAAGGGAAAAACAGGTACCAACCACTGCAAAAACACACCAAAATATAAAGACCAATGACACTATGAAGAAAATGCATCAAGCAGTGTGCAAAATAACCAGATAGTATCATGGTGACAGGATCAAATTCACACATAACAATATTAGCTTTAAACGTAAATGAACTAAATGTCCCATTTAAAAGACACAGAATGGCAAATTGGATAAAGAGTCAAGACCCATTGGTGTGCTGTATTCAGGACACCCATCTCACAGGCAAAGACACACATATGCTCAAAATAAAAAGATGGAGGAAATTTTACCAAGCATATGGAAAGCATAAAAAACAGGGGTTGCAATCCTAGTCTCTGACAAAACAGACTTTAAACCAACAAAGATCAAAAAAGACAAAGAAGGGCATTACATAATGGTCAATGGATCAATTCAACAAGAAGAGCTAACTATCCTAAATATATATTCACCCAATACAGGAGCATCCAGATTCATAAAACAAGTTCTTAGAGACCTACAAAGAGACTTAGACTCCCACACAATAATAGAGGGAGACTTTAACACCCCACTATCAATAATAGATCATGAGACAGAAAATTGAAAAGGATATTCAAGACCTGAACTCAGCTCTGGATCAAATGGACCTAATAGACATCTACAGAACTCTCCACCCCAAAATTAACAGAATATACTTTCTTCTCAGTGCCACATAGCACTTATGCTAAAATCGACTATATAATTGGAAGTAAAACACTCCTCAGCAAATGCAAAAAAAAAAAAAACCTAAAATAATAACTAACAGACTCTCAGACCACAGCGCAATCAAATTAGAACTCAGTATTAAGAAACTCCCTCAAAACCATAAAACTACATAGAAATTGAACAACATGCTCCTAAATGACTCCTATGTAAATAATTAAGGCAGAAATCAAGAAATTCTTTGAAACCAATGAGAACAAAGAGACAACGTACCCGAATCTCTGGGACACAGCTAAAGAAGTGTGTAGAGGGAAATTTATAGCACTAAATGCCCACATCAGAAAGCTAGAAAGACCTCAAATAGACACCCTAACATCAAAATTAAATGAACTAGAGAAGCAAGAGCAAATTAATCCAGAAGCTAGCAGAAGGCAAGAAATACCTAAGATCAGAGCAGAACTGAAGGAGATAGAGACAAGAAAAACCCTCCAAAAAAATCAATGAATACAGGAGCTGGCTTTTTGAAAACATTAACAAAATAGACCACTAGCTAAACTAATATAGAAGAAAAGAGAGAAGAATCAAATAGACACAATAAAATATGATAATGGGGATATTACCAGTGACCCCACAGAAATACAAACTACCATCAGAGAATACTATAAACATCCCTATGCAAATAAACTAGAAAATCTAGAAGAAATGGATAAATTCCTGGACACATACACCCTCCCAAGCCAGGACACATACACCTAAATTCCTGGACACATACATCTTCCCAAGCCGGGAAGGAGTCAAATCTCTGAATAGACCAATAACGAGTTCTGAAATTGAGGCAGTAATTAATAGCTTAGCAACCAAAGAAAGCCCAGGACCAGATGTATTCACAGCTGAATTCTACCAGAGGAACAAAGAGGAGCTGGTACCATTCCTTCTGAAACCATTCCAAACAATTGAAAAGGAGGGACTCCTCCCTAACTCATTTTATGAAGCCAGCATCATCCTGATACCAAAACCTGGCAGAGACACAACAAAAAAAGAAAACTTCAGGCCAATATACCTCATGAACATTGATGCAAAAATGAATGCAGCAGCACAGCAAAAAACTTATCCACTGCTATCAAGTTGGCTTCATCCCTGGGATGCAAGGCTAGTTCAACATATGCAAATCAATAAGTGTAATCCATCATATAAACAGAACCAAAGACAAAAACCACATGATTATCTCAATATAAGCAGAAAAGGCCTTTGATAAAATTTAACATTCCTTCATGTTAGAAATTCTCAATAAACTAAGTATTGATGGAACATATCTCAAAATAATAAGAACTATTTATGACAAACCCACAGCCAATATCATACTGAATGAGCAAAAGCTGGAAGCATTCCCTTTAAGAACCAGCACAAGACATGGATGCCCTCTATCACCACTCTTATTCAACATAGTATTGGAAGTTCTGGCCAGGGCAATCAGGCAATAGAAAGAAAGAAAGAGTATTCAAAAAGGAAGAGAGGAAGTCAAATTGTCTTTGTTTACAAATGACATGATTCCATATTTAGAAAACCCCATCATCTCAGCCCCAAAACTCCTTAGGCTGATAAGCAACTTCAGCAAAGTCTTGGGATACAAAATCAATGTGCAAACATCACAAGCATTCCTTTACACCAACAATAGACAAGCAGAGAGCCAAATCATGAATGAACTCCCATTCACAATTGCTACAAAGAGAATAAAATACCTGGGAATACCGCTAACAAGGGATGTGAAGGACCTCTTCAAGGAGAACTACAAACCACTGCTTAAAGAAATAAGAGAGGACACAAACAAATGGAAAAACATTCCATTCTCATAGATAGTAATAATCAGTATCGTAAAAATGGCTATACTGCCCAAAGTAATTTATAGATTCAATGCTATTCCCATTAAACTACCACTGACATTCTTCACAGAATTAGAAAAAACTACTTTAAATTTCATATGGAATCAAAGAAGACCCCATATAGCCAAGACAATCCTAAGCAAAAAGAACAAAGCTGGAACCATCATGCTACCTGACTTCAAACTATACTACAAGGCTACAGTAATCAAAACAGCAAGGTACTGGTACCAAAACAGACATATAGACCAATGGAACAAAACAGAGACCTCAGAAATAAAACCACACATCTATGACCATCTGATCTTCGACAAACCTGACAAAAACGAGCAATGGGGAAAGGATCTCCTATTCAATAAATGGTGCTGGGAAAACTGGCTAGCCATATGCTGAAAACTGAAACTGGATCCCTTCCTTACACCTTGTACAAAAATTAACTCAAAATGGATTAAAGACTTAAAGTAAAACTCAAAATCATAAAAACCCTAGAAGAAAACCTAGGCAGTACCATTCAGGACATAGGCATGGGCAAAGACTTCATGATGAAAATGCCCAAAGGAATTGCAACAAAAGCCAAAATTGACAAATGGGATCTAATTAAACTAAAGAGCTTCTGCACAGCAAAATAAACTATCATCAGAGTGAACAGGCAACCTACAGAATGGGAGAAAGTTTTTGCATTCTACCCATCTGATAAAGGTCCAACATCCAGAATTTACAAGGAACTTAAATAAATTTACAAGAAAAAAACAACCCCATCAAAAAGTGGGCAAAGGATATGAACAGACACTTCTCAAAAGAAGACACTTATGCAACCAAGAAACATATGAAAAAAAGCTCAACCTCACTGATCATTAGAGAAATGTAAATCAAAACCACAATCAGATACCACTTCACGCCAGTCAGAATGGTAATTATTAAAAAGTCAAGAAACAATAGATGCTGGCAAGGCTGTGGAGAAATAAGAATCCTTTTACACTGTTGGTGAGAATGTAAATTATTTCAACCATTGTGGAAAGCAGTATGGTGATTCCCCAAGGATCTAGAACCAGAAATACCATTTGGCCCAGCAATCCCATTACTAGGTATATACCCAAAGGAATACAAAGGAATATAAATCATTCTGCTATGAAGACACATGCACACATATGCATTACTATTTACAATAGCAAAGTCATGGAACCAACCCAAATGCCCATTAATGATAGACTGGATAAGAAAATGTGATATGTATACCCCATGGAATACTATGCAGCCATAAAAAGGAATGAGATCATGTCCTTTGCAGGGACATGGATGAAGCTGGAAGCCATCATCCTCAGCAAACTAACACAGGAACAGAAAACCAAACACTGCATCTTCTCACTCATAAGTGGGAGTTGAACAATGAGAACATATGGACACGGGGAGGGGAACATCACACACCAGGGCCTTTTTGGGGGTGGGGGGCAAGGGGAGGGAACTTCGAGGATGGGTCAGTAGGTGCAGCAAACCACCATGGCACATGTATACCTATGTAACAAACCGCATATTCTGCACATGTATCCGAAAACTTAAAATAAAAAATATATATATTTTTCCATAACTAAATTTCTTTCTTATGCCATTATCCTATGAATGACATAAAATTAATGCTAGTCAAGTAGAATTTCCTCTGCCAGTTCAGAACATTTTCCCCATTCTCTTTCCATTTCTCTGAGATTGATTCTAAGATGCAAAAGGATCTCTAATATCCAGGCATGGGGGCAGGGTGGTGGTCAGATGACTTCTGACCACCACCCTGCCCCAATCTGTCCATGCTGGTATATCTTGCTGGTCCTTGCTCTCACTGGCCCCTAGTGTGTGACATCTATCTAGCTAACACCCACCAATGACCTCAGTTCCATTTGGTCTTCAGTCTACACTCCTGAACTATTTCTCTGTCACCCTTGTGCTAACCTTGGGGCTCTGTAGGCCCAACAGCCTTCTGTACCTGTTTCTGTGACCATCTTAAAAACAGGGCAATGTTTTGGATGTTATCCATGTCATGTTGCCTAGATACTATAACCCACACCATGATGTGGAAAAAATTGGAAACCTCACCCCTCTCCTAGATCCACCCAGGAACAAAGCAAAGTTGCAATGCACTCCTGTATCCTTAAGTGTGCGCATGGAGTTCTTTATTCCCTCATACCATCCTCTAACCATGGCTCTTTTTTCTATTGTTTCCCCGAACTGCAGTAACATTATCTAGTCTAGGAAGGTGGGCTACCTGGATCTGTCCAATATTATTCCATGCCTCTCGTCTTTGGCATAGACTTCAGTGTTCTGATTTTGACATCAATTTTCTTACAACTCAAAACCTCTTTCTTTTACACTACTATCCTTGCCATGAATGTCAAGTTTGTGTTTGAGAATCTGAAACTGAACATTGACTTTTTTTGTTAGTTAAGGCCTTTACTTGTTATTCTTTGCACTGCTATAATGAACATACCTTGAGAACTGTTGGTACTACCTTCTCTGCTGTCTGACTAGGGAGCACATGGCAGGAAGTCACAAGAAAGACCAAGGAATAAAGCACCGATTAACACTTCAGGCTATCATCTCACTGCACTAAAGAAGTTTGTAATTATTCTTGATATTTTATTTATTTTTTTATTATACTTCAAGTTTTAGGGTACATGTGCACAACGTGCAGGTTAGTTACATATGTATACATGTGCCATGTTGGTGTGCTGCACCCAATAACTCGTCATTTAACATTAGGTATATCTCCTAATGCTATCCCTCCCCCCTCCCCCACCCCACAACAGGCCCCAGTGTGTGATGTTCCCCTTCCTGGGTCTGTGTGTTCTCATTGTTCTATTCCCACCTATGAGTGAGAACATGCGGTGTCTGGTTTTTTGTCCTTGCGATAGTTTGCTGAGAATGATGGTTTCCAGCTTCATCCATGTCCCTGCAAAGGACATGAGCTCATCATTTTTTATGGCTGCATAATATTCCATGGTGTATATGTGCCACATTTGCTTAATCCAGTCTATCATTGTTGGACATTTGGGTTGGTTCCAAGTCTTTGCTATTGTGAATAGTGCCGCAAGAAACATACGTGTGCATGTGTCTTTATAGCAGCATGGTTTATAATCCTTTGGATATATACCCAGTAATGGGATGACTGAGTCAAATGGTATTTCTAGTTCTAGTTCCCTGAGGAATCACCACACTGACTTCCACAATGGTTGAACTAGTTTACAGTCTCATCAACAGTGTAAAAGTGTTCCTATTTCTCCACATCCTCTGCAGCACCTGTTGTTTCCTGACTTTTTAATGATCACCATTCTAACTGGTGTAACATGGTATCTCATTGTGGTTTTGATTTGCATTTCTCTGATGGCCAGTGATGATGAGCATTTTTTCATGTGTCTTTTGGCTGCACAAATGTCTTCTTTTGAGAAGTGTCTGTTCATATCCTTTGCCCACTTGTTGATGGGGTTGTTTTTTTCTTGTAAATTTGTTTGAGTGCATTGTAGATTCTGGATATTAGCCCTTTGTCAGATGAGTAGATTGCAAAAATTTTCTCCCATTCTGTAGGTTGTCTGTTTATTCTGATGGTAGTTTCTTTTGCTGTGCAGAAGCTCTTTAGTTTAATTAGATCCCATTTGTCAATTTTGGCTTCTGTTGCCATTGCTTTTGGTGTTTTAGACATGAAGTCCTTGCCCATGCCCATGTCCTGAATGGTATTGCCTAGGTTTTCTTCTCGGGTTTTTATGGTTTTAGGTCTAACATTTAAGTCTTTAATCCATCCTGAATTAATTTTTGTATAAGGTTTTATTTTAAAATAAGTATGCCATTAAAATTATAAGATATTTTCCTTTAACTTACCATAAATGAGTGAAATGGAACATTTATTAATGATATATCAATGAACAGCAAACCTATCCATGAACCCTCTGATCCATCTCTAGTTGGGGGTTTTATTTTGACATATTTTAAGAGTCTTTATTAAAGGTAATGACATTAGTTAAAACATTTCTTAAACATATTTCCAGTGCAATGGAATATTTGAAAAGCATCTAAGGAACAATATCCAACCGTATCCAATGAAAACCCAACACCTCAATTTGACTTGGCCAATTTGCCCAACTTATATGAACATAGATCAGAACTCAAAGACACCCTGCCATCAGTCATAATCTTGGCTCTTTCTGTTGGAGAAACAATTGCAGTTTGTGCTCAGCACAGGCAGCTGAAAATTCTGAACTAAATTGGACCAGCCTCGCTCAGGCTGTCAGCATCCAGCATTTCAAAGCAGTTTAATCCAGTCTCTCCACATTGTTTCTTTACCTATCTCCTCTGCCGGTTTCCACAGCCAGGTGACCTAGGCCAACGCAGCACATTAGTCCTTCCTTATAGAAAAACCTGATGGGAAAGAATAATGTCTACAACTTGTCCACTCATTTCTGCTTGTAGTACTGCCAAATATGGGGGTTTGTTTCACTTTTGTTTTGTTCTAAATGTCCACAAATTGTTGGGCTATTCCTGGGCCTCCTCTAGTTCTATAATTCAATCTGTTAAGAGACCTAACACAGGAGGCAGCAATGAAAGATGAATTAAACCTCCCGTGAAATTCAGCTTGACTATCAGAGCCCTTGAGCTGACCAAGAGCCATGATTAGAATCTTCATTCTTCCGGCTACTGTTGAAAGCACTGACATCATATTCCATCCAGTGTCGTACAGGCCACGATTTACCACTGCCAGACAAGGAACATGCTCATCCTGCTATTTTCCTGAATAAGGCTACCTTTAACATCTTTATATATTTTTTCTTCTGTTGAATTTTTTCCATGTGTTAAATTCCCATAAAGGAGATTGCAAAAATGATTACAAATGATAATTATGACAATTGTATAAAAATAGAATTTAAGATAAAACATTTAAGAAAAACAGAATGCAAGTTTACCTGAATAAATAACAATAACTGTGTGTGTGGTCAAGGGCCTGGAAGGAACATGCCAAAATGAACATTATACCAAGATAATGGGGTTATAAATAGTTTCCTTTTTCTTTAGAAAATTTATAAAATGATGTTAAATTTTGCTGGAATTTTTTAAAAGACCACTGAAGTTTTCTAATTAGAGGAGCACTTTAGTTTCTCATTGAAATGATTACTCTGATTCTGTAAAGAGCATATGGAAAAAGAATGACTTTTCATTAGCGCATTATAGCTTTTTAATGACAAACTGTACTTGCATTGTTTGCTGGAGGTTTCAATATTTGAAAAGTATCGAAGGAACAATAACAGTAAAAAAAGAAACAGTACCCTTTTTTATGGTACTACTCTTCCTCATAAATATGCATATTTGGGGGGTTGTAATATCAGCTGATCTACTAATTAAACATAGATGAATAGTAATTTTTTATAGTTTAGTTCTTGTTTATTCAGATTTTAATTTAATTTACATTTTGTATATAAATTCCAGAGGAAAGATAAACAATAAGAAAGAAATAAAATGGGGATGGGGTTTAGTGGCTATTCTTTGTGTGGACAAGTGAATAAAACATTTCCTGTATTTGTAAAATTATCTTAAAAGACAGCTAAGAGCCATTAATACATGCTAGTTGCCTACTTTAAATCAAAATAGAACAGACCCCAATCCTTTCTTTCTTTGTTTCCAAGTATCATTATACGTCAGTTTACCTCTGCACCTCAACAATTAGGTACGTTCTAGCACTTAATCAAGAGCTTTTGTTTTACATCAAAGACTTCCACATAGGCAAAAGCAGATACTGTTAAAAAACAAAAACAAACAAACTAACTAAACAATGTGCCTAATTCATTTCCCTCAGAAATCACAGCACAAAAATGCTGTGGACTGCTGTTTTGAGTCCTGTATTTTTTTTTTTTATTTTTACTTTTTAAAAGTTTTTTTGGCTAATGAGTTTACTGTGTGTGTGTGTGTGTGTGTGTGTGTGTGTGTGTGTGTGTGTGTGTGTTCCCTCTGGTAGGATTCAATAGGGGAAAGTATAAGGAAAGGGAGGTTAGAAGAAAAAAAGGCATTGAAGTTCTCTATCAACTTGTATTTGCCAATCTGGAAGGGAGTTTTACAAATAGGTCACTCATTAAAAGTTTATAGGATGAATTCAGGAAGGCTGATCCTGAGAACAACAGTGAAGGTTTTATAGAGCATTCTGGGTGGGCATAAGCATTGAACAGAATCCAACGCCTACAGAAACCATTTTTTTTTTTAGATATTCATCTAGCCACTCAGTAAGCATTCAGTTAGTGCTTACCCTTAAGTAAACACATGTAATCTCTGTTTCTTCTTCTTAGGAATCAAGAGAAGAAAAACTTGGTGACATAATTAATGAAGTCATTTCTCCCTCATACCCCTTCTGCAGATGTGTGAATGCCGATGAATGCCAGACCTAGGGGATGGGGGGATGTAAAATAAGGAGTTAGTAGTGCTTTTTTTTCTTAAGAATGTCATCTTTTTCTATTTTAAAAAATGTTCAAAATTTACCCAAAACTCTGTGTAAAAATCAACAACAATGTACACTAGAGATAAAAATGTTTAAGATTTTTAAAACATTTAAAAATTTTACTAACATGGGCAACTAACATATCTACTTAGAAAAATACAAAAATCTTCTCCAGTAAAAGCTACAAATACTTCTACTTCTCTTGCTTTGTTTTCCAGATATTTCTAGAAAAAATTACAAGTATACAAGTCTCATCCTGTCTGGACACTTTTCACCTCATCACTGAAGGTCACTACTTCATGGTTCTCTGGATGATCTTGCTCCCTTTCTTTCATTCTCCTTCCAATCTCTCATCATGAGGGCTCTTTTATGTGTTCAGCACAGCATCAAGTTCAAAGCATAATAATCACAAGGCTGTACCTGCTTCTCTCTAGTAACATTCTTCGAAGACACTGAAATAAATAAATAACAAATGACTGTAATCAGCTGTATTTTTTTTTTCCTCCAATCTAAATCACTTGTGGTCAGGTACAGTGGCTCAAGCCTATAATCCCAACACTTTGGGAGGCCAAGGCAGGCGGATTGCTTCAGGCTGGGAGTTCAAGACCCCATCTCTACAAAAATTAATTAGCCAGGCGTGGTGGTGAACATCTATAGTCCTAGCAGCTCAGGAGGCTGAGGCAGGATTCCTTGAGCTCAGGAATTGGAGGCTGCAGTGAGCTATGATTGCACCACTGCACTCCAGACTGGGTGATAAAACAAGATACTGTCTCCTCTCCCCCGCTATCCCCCCCAAAAATTTTAACAGTCACATGAGCATTTATGGATTTTTTTCCTGGTTTTAGATTTTTAGTAACTGCAAAACTGAAATCCTTGTTACGATGAGTAATTTCTGTAAAATCTGATCATTTCATATTTTAAGACTCTGAATGTTACTTAAACATTGTTTTGGCTGGTTTTCTCTAGCAAAGGAAGGGAGTTATTGCTTCAGTTACTACCTAATGGAGGTATAAGTCCCTGTTGTCAGCTCAGCCTACTTTGATGCCTGAGAATGGGCACTCCTCGTTACTGCTGGGGAGGGAAGGGCATTTCAGCTCCTTCAGTGGTCTCCACCCACACCAAAGAGGGGTTTATTTTGTTACTGCTGGGCATTGAGGAAGGTCCTGATTCCCCACTAGGCAGCCTCTGATACCTTATTTGGTCTTCTCACTCCAGCTGGGGGTGTAGGGTGCCTGTGACAACCTGGCAAGTGTGGAAGTCTAGGCTTCCCATTTCATTGGTGGAGGTATGGGTGGGACCAAAATTTTTCCTGTGTTATTGGTTGCAGTAGAGTAACTATTGTCTAGAAGTTTTCCATCTGCTAGTCTGTCCCTTTTCTGGTCCTTTGCATAGAGAGGCCAGAGTTTTGCAGGGGGCCTTTTGTGTCTGTGCCCTTTGATATTTCTGGGCTGCTGGCTTCTTCAGTTCCATGTCTGGGATAACTCAGAAAACTCACGGAACTTCACCTGTGTTGTTTCTCATATCATAAGGCTCCCAGCCAATGTACTGCCTTCTCTCCACCTTTTGATGTCTTCCAGTGTTCATTTTTACATAATGTCCTGGGTCTTTAGTTGTACTTAGTGGGAAATAGGAAAAGTGTATCTACTTCATCCTCCTAGAAGCAGAAGTTCTCAGTTACTATCTTTTAACCTGTGTATACCTAAAACAAATGCTAAAGAAACTGTCATTACTAGAGGTCCATATTTTAAAACTCCATTTAACTTCAAGCCCAAATATGTTGTTTTTCAGTCAGTTCTCACCAAATATGTGAAAGGTCATCCTAGGCAGGGCGGATCCTTCAGTTTGGTCATGTTTCTGGGACCAAAAAATGTACTAAAGATACCAATAATTTTCTGCCCATTTCTACACAAGAATATGTTCCTACCAAGGCTCCGAATAAAAGCAGATATGACCCTGCTCTTTGCCCAGTGCCAGATGGCATTATGGATGAATACCACTGACCAAAGGAGTTGGAGGGTTTCTGGGAGAGAGGTACAGTGGATTCTATCTCCTGTGAATTTGAGGTTGGGACTTGAGAGACTTCATAAGTTTGTTTCTGTCAAGTTCATGCAGTCAGGTCAATAAAGGGCTGAGCCAGGCATTTGGAGGTGACTGTGATGAGCCAGGCACAAGTGGAATAAACTGAAGAAACCAACCTACAGAAGGAAAAAGAAGAAAGCAGACACCCAGAGAGCAGAAGAAATAAGAAACTCTGGAGTTCCAGAGAGTGTTTGTATGAATGTGTTTCTGACTTGGCTCCTCATCACTATTCAATTGCTAGTTCCATGTTCTTGTGCATCCAGGCTACATGTCCTGCCCTTGGGTTTCACGAGTCAGATACCCCTATAACCTTCCAATAGCTTGCTTATGTTTCCAATATGTGCAAAAGCTTCTCAGCCTTTGCATGGAGGATCTCTACGTAAGATTCTGGGTGAGCTTGGGCCTTTGATCTTGCTGCTGCACCTCTCCATATGGAGATTGTTTCTCATGATGGCTGTAGAGAGTCACTCCCTCCTAGTTTTCCTCATCTCTTCCTTTGCCCCACTTTCTCTATTGTTCTTCAACATAATTACGGAATTTTGAGAAATATTACATTGTTTATGGGAAACAAAGACCAAAGGGAAATATAACTTGACAAGACTTGCCAAAAGGCCATCAGAGAAGATAAGCCAAAACCAGAAATAATCATAACACATGGTAGAAAACAAAGCATTTTACAAAAGAAGATCCAATAGACAGGTATGGAAGTTCAGAGGAGAGAGACACTCACTCAGATCTCCTCCTGCTTCACTAATCTGGAAGTCATGTTACTGCCA
Source organism: Pan paniscus (assembly GCF_029289425.2). NCBI lineage: Eukaryota > Metazoa > Chordata > Mammalia > Primates > Hominidae > Pan > Pan paniscus. The sequence goes on along the minus strand of NC_073263.2, from coordinate 81,152,473 downwards.
GCGTCAAGGACCCATTAGTATATGTCTGGCATAAATAATATAGACTGTAAATAGACACTGTGGAATTTACTGACTATTGGGCATCCTAAATCCAAATGACTGTGCAGACATTATAAGATCAATAAATTGATTGTATTGGTTCAAGTGGTAAAATTATCGGAAGGGACAGTGGGCTATTTTTGAGGGGATAACTTCTTAATTTCTTCTGAGCCTTCTACTGGCAAGCCAGGTGGTATCTGTTTGATGATCTTGGAAAAGAAAAAAAAAATCCTTATCTAAAGGACTTCAAATATAAGAGTACAGATAGTCTTGTATTTGATTCATTTATATTGAAGGTGGCTAATGGGGCATCTAGCCAACAGCAGATCTAATGGGATGTATACCGTGAGTCACTAAGGATTCCAATACAGCACCCTTCTTTCCCACCTGAGATATGCATAAATAATTAAACAAAGCAGTGGCACATAGACAACCAAAATATTAACTTTGCTACTGATAAAAGTAGATTGGAAAAAATAGGTTAACTAGATGAACTCCAGAATTGGGCCCCCTTGTACCCTACCCAGGAAGTGGTGGACTGTGAGCCACTTCCCTGGGTGGGGGTACAGCAGAGCCGACCCTGAAGAACAGAGCATAGCAGCAACTCCTGTGAACTGTGAGCTCCCCAAAGGAAGAAGAAGTTGAGCAGAGCATATTCAGGTATTTACATCTCAAATTTACCCATCAAATAAATGACTCCCCTGGGGAAGAACTAATAAAGAGGTGGAGGAAAGTCAGGAGTTAGACTATTACATTCCCTCCACATGGAAGAAACATCAAAAGTAAGAGGCGAACTTTTTCCCTCCCCACTTTCCAACAGTGTACTAAATCTAAAAAATAAAAATTAACCTCTAGTTCACAGACAGGTAAGATATTAGCATTATGAAAAATGAGAAACATTTTGCTAGAATTCGAAGACCCAGAGATTTGACAATGCATATGAATGGCTAAAGTTAACATACTCATATTACAGGTAGGTTTTTTTCAATTCTCTTCCAGATTTTTTTTTTCCAGAGACAGTGTCTCTGTCACCCAGGCTGGAGTGCAGTGGCATGATCAGCACTCACTACAGCCTTGAACTCTTGGTCTTCTGCCAAGAGTTCAAGGTGAACTCCCGCCTTGGCCTCTCAAAGCCCTGGGATCACAGATGTGAGCACTGCACCAGGCCTCTTCCAGATTTTTTAATATTTGAGCTTTACTCCTGACTTCAGGCAATGATACAAGAAAATGGTGAGAGGGAGGAGGGGAGAAGGAAGAAAGGCCAAGAAGGCAGTAGGAACAAAAGAAGAAAAGAGTTAACACCTACTGCTAGCAAATAGGTGTAAGTAGTCCCAGACTTTTTCTATGCATCTCAACTGCATTCTGCGGAGTTAAGAGAAGGTCGAATTCAGAATCTGGAACCTGAACAAGCAAGAGGTGTGTCTCTCTGTAGGACTTCTTTACATTTTTTTTTTAATTTTTAAGTTTAGGGGTACATGTGCAGGATGTGCAGCTTTGTTACATAGGTAAACGTGTCATTGGGGTTTCTTGTACAGATTATTTCATCACCCATGTATTAAGCCTAGTATCCACTAGTTATTTTTCCTGGTCCTCTCCCTCCTCCTACCCTCCACCCTCTCTTCGGCCAGTGTGTGTTGTTCCCTCTATATGTTCATGTGTTCTCATAATTTAGCTCCCACTTATAAATGAGAACATGTGGTATGTGGTTTTCTGTTCCTGTGTTAAGTTTGCTAAGAATTATGGCCTCCAGCTCCATCTATGTCCCTACAAAGGACATGATCCTGTTCTTTTTTATGGCTGCATAGTATTCCATGGTGTATATATGTACCACATTTTCATTATGCAGCTTACCTTTAATGTTCAGAATTTAGGTTGATTCCATGTCTTTGCTATTGTGAATAGTGCTGCAATGAACATACATGTGCATGTGTCTTTATAATAGAGTGATGTGGGGTATATACTCAGTAACGGATTGCTAAGTCAAATGGTATTTCTGTTTCTAGACAATTCTTTGAGGAATCGTCAGGCTGTCTTCCACAATAGTTGAACTAATCTACACTCCCACCAACAGTGTAAAAGCATTCCTTTTTCTCCACAACCTCACCAACATCTGTTTTTTTTTTTACTTTTGTAGTCAAAATAATAGCCATTCTGACTGGTGTGAGATGGTATCTCATTGTGGTTTTGATTTGCATTTCTCTAATAATCAGTAATGTTGAGCTTTTCTTCATACGATTGTTGGCCACATGTATGATTGCTGGCAGCATGAGAAGTGCCTGTTCATGTCCTTTGCCCACTTTTTAATTGGGTTGTTTTTGGCTTGTAAATTTAAGTTCCTTATAGATGCCGCATAGTTTGCAAAGTTTTCTTCCATTCTGTAGGTTGTCCATTTACTCTGTTGATAGTTTATTTGGCTGTGTAGAAGCTCTTTAGTTTAATTAGATACCATCTGTCAATTTTTGCTTCGTTGCAATTGCTTTTGGCATCTTGCAATTGTTTTTGGCATCTTCGTTATGAAATCTTTCCCTGTGCCTATGTCCTGAATGGTATTAACTAGGTTTTCTTTTAGGGTTTTTATAGTTTTTAGTTTTACAGTTAGGTCTTTAAACCATCTTGAGTTGATTTTGTTATATGGTGGAAGAATGAGGTCCTGTTTCAATTTTCTGCATATGGTTAGACAGTTATCCCAGCACCATTTATTAAATATAAGGAACCCTTTCCCCATTGTCTGTTTTTGTCAGGTTTCTCAAAGATCAGATAGTTGTAGGTGTTTAGTCTTATTTCTGAGTTCTCTATTCTGTTCCATTGGTCTATGTGTCTGTTCTTGTACCAGTACCATGCTGTTTTGGTTACTGTAGCCCTAAAGTATAGTTTGAAGTCAGGTAGCATGATGCCTCCAGCTTCGTTCTTTTTGCTTAGGATTGCTTTGGCTATTCAGGCTTTTTTTGGTCCCATATAAATTTTTAAAAGTTTTTTCTAGTTCTGTGAAGAATGTCAGTGGTAGTTTAATGGGAATAGCATTGAATCTATAAATTGCTTTGGGCAGTATGGCCATTTTCACAATATTGATTCTTCCTATCCATGGCATGGAATGTTTTTCCATTTGTTTGTGTCATCTCTGGTTTCTTTGAGCAGTGGTTTGTAGTTCACCTTGTAGAGGTCCTTCACTTCCCTTGTTAACTGTCTTCCTAGGTATTTTCTTTCTGTGGGAATGATGAATGGGAGCTCATTCATGATTTGGCTCTCGGCTTAACTGTTGTTGGTGTATAGAAATGCTAGTGATTTTTGCACATTGATTTTGTATCCTGAGACTTTGCTAAAGTTGTTTATCAGCTTAAGAAGCTTTTGGGCTGACACCATGGGGTTTTCTAGATATAAGATCATGTCATCTGCAAGCAGGGATAGTTCCATTTCCTCTCTTCCTATCTGAATATACTTAATTTTTTTCTCTTGCCTGGTTGCCCTGGCCAATACTATGTTGAATAGGAGTGATAAGAGAGGTCATCCTTGTCTTCAAGGATGTCAGTTTTCAAGGGGAATGCTTCCAACTTTTGCCCATTCAGTATGATATTGGCTGTGGGTTTGTCATATAATGGCTCTTATTATTTTGAGGTATGTTCCTTCAATAACTAGTTTATTGAGAGTTTTTAACATGAAGGGATGTTGAATTTTATCAAAAGCCTTTTCTGCATCTATTGAGATAATCATGTAGTTTTTGTCTTTAGTACTGTTTATGGGATAAATCACATTTATCGTTTTGTGTATGCTGAACCCACCCTCCATCCCAGAAATGAAGCCTACCTCATTGTAGTGGATAAGCTTTTTGACATGCTGCTGGATTTGGTTTACCAGTATTTTGTTGAGGATTTTTGCATTGATGTTCATCAGAGATATTGGCCTGAAGTTTTCTTTTTTGTTGTTGTACCTCTGCACAGTTTTGATATCAGGATGATGCTGGTCTCATAGAATGAGTTAGGGAGGAGTCCTTCCTTTTCAATTTTTTAGAATAGTTCCAGTAGGAATGGTACCAGCTCTTCTTTGGACATTTGGTAGAATTTAGTGTGAATCCATCTGGTCTTGGGCCTTTTTTGATTGGTAGGCTATTTATTACTGCCTCAATTTCAGAATGCATTATTGGTTTATTTAGGGATTACATTTCTTCCTGATTCAGTCTTGAGAGAGTGAATGTACCCAGGAATTTATCCATTTCTTCTGGATTTTTCTAGTTTATATGCATAGAGGTGTTTCTAATATTCTCTGATGATTGTTAGTATTTCTGTGGAGCCAGTAGTAATCATTTCTGATTGTGTTTATTTGAATCTTCTTTCTTCTTTATTAGTCTGGCTAGCAGTCTATCTATTTTATTAATTTTTTCCAAAGAAGTTCCTGGATTCATTGATCTTTTGAATTTTTTTGTTTTTTCTGTCTCTCTCCCCTTCAGTTCAGCTCTGATTTTGGTTATTTCTTGTGTTCTACTAGCTTTGGAATTTGTTTGCTCTTGGTTCTTCAGTTCTTTCAGTTGTGACGCTGTTAACTTGAGATCTTTCTAGCTTTTTGATGTGGGCATTTACTGCTGTAAATTTCCCTCTTAACACTGCCTTAGATGTGTTCCAGAGATTCTGGTATGTTTTATCTTTGTTCTCATTAGTTTCAAAGAACTTCTTGATTTCTGCCTTATTTTCATTATTTATCCAAGAGTCATTCAGGAGCAGGTTGTTCAGTTTCCATTTAGTTTCATGGTTTTTAGTGAGTTTCCTAATCTTGAGTTCTAATTTGATTGTGCTGTGGTCTGATAGACTGTGTGTTATGATTTAGTTCTTATGCATTTGCTGAGGAGTGTTTTACTTCTGATGTGATCAGTTTTAGAGTACATGATGTGTGGTGATGAGAAGAATGTATATTCTGTTGTTTTAGGGTGAAGAGTTTTATACATATCTATCAGGTCCACTTGATCCACAGCTGAGTTCAAGTCCTGAATATCTTTGTGAATTTTCTATCTCTTCTAATATTGTCAGTGGGGTGTTAAAGTTTCTCATTATTATTGTGTGGGAGTCTAAGTCTCTTTGTAGGTCTCTAAGAACTTGCTTTATGAGTCTGGGTGCTCCTGTATTGGGTGCACATATATTTAGGATAGTTAGTTCTTCTTGTTGAATTGATCTCTTTACCATTATGTAATGCCCTTCTTTGTCTTTTTTCATCTTTGTTGATTTAAAGTCTATTTTGTCAGAAGCTAGGATTGCAACCCCTGCTTGTTTTCCATTTGTTGTTAAATTTTCCTCCATCCCTTTGAGTCTGTGTGTGTCTTCGCACATGAGATGAGTCTCCTGAAGACAGCATAACTTGGGTCTTGGTTCTTTATCCAGCTTGCTACTCTGTGTCTTTTAATTGGGGCATTTAGCCCATTTACATTTAAGGTTAGTGTGTGGATTTCATCTTGTCATCATGATGCTAACTATAAGGTTATTTTGTAAACTTGTTTATGTTGTTGCTTTATAGTGTCACTGGTCTGTGTACCTCAGTGTGTTTTTATAGTGGCTGGTAACAGTTTTTCCTATCCATATTTAGTGCTTCCTACAGGAGCCCTTGTAAAGTAGGTGTGGTGGTAACAAATTCTTTCAGCATATGCTTGTCTGAAAAGGATCTTCTCTTTCATTTATGAAGCTAAGTTTGGCTGGATATGAAATTCTGGGTTGGGGTTTCTTTTCTTTAAGAATGTTGAATATTGGCCTCCAATCTCTTCTGATTTGTAGAATTTCCACTGAAAGGTTGGCTGTTAGTCTGATGGGCTTCCCTTTGTAGGTGACCTGGCCTTTCTCTCTGGCTGTTCTTAATGTTTTCTCTCATTTTGACCTTGGAGAATTTAAAGATTATGTGTCCTGGGGATGATCTTCTCATTGAGTATCTTACTGGGGTTCTCTGCATTTTCTGAATTTGAATAGTGATCAATCTAGCTAGGTTGGGAAAGTTCTCCTGGACAATACCCTGAAATATGTTTCCCAAATTGGTTCCATTCTCTTCATCTCTTTCAGGTACCCTAATCAGCTGTAGATTCAGTCTCCTTACATAGTCCCATATTTCACTGAAGTTTTGTTCATTCCTTTACATTCTTTTTTCTCTATTCTTGTCTGCCTGTCTTATTTCAGAAAGTCTTCCAGCTCTGAAATTCTTTCCTCCACTTGGTGTCTTCTGGTATTAATACCTGTGATTGAATTGTGCAGTTCTTGTAATGTGTTTTTCAGCTCTATCAGGTTGGTTATGTTCTGTATACTATTTTGGCTGTCAGTTCCTGCATTGTTTTATCATTATTTTTAGCTTCCTTGCATTGGGTTACAACGTGCTCCGCTAGCTCAGTGAAGTTTGTTTTTATCCGCATTCTGAAGTCTACTTCTGTCATTTCAGCCATCTCAACCTCAGGCCAGTTCTGAACCCTTGTTGGAGAGGTATTGCTATTATTTAGAAGAGGGCATTCTGGCTTTTTGAGCTTTTAGCGGTTTTGCACTGATTCTTTCTCATATTTGTGGGCTTATCTACCTTCAATCTTTGAGGCTGCTGACCTTTGAATGGGATTTTTGGTTTTTTAATGTGTTTTTTTTTTTTCTTTTAAGAGTCTGGACACTTTTCCATAGGGCTGCTGTGGTTTGCTGGGGGATCCACTCCAGACCCTAGTTGACTCAGACTTTCCAGTACTTGGAGGTATTACCAGTGAATTACCTGGAGGTATTACCAGTGAAGGCTGTGATTCAGCAAAGATGGCAGCCTGCCCCTTCCTCTAGGAGCTCCATCCCAGCGGGGCACAAACCTGTTGCCAGCCTGAACACACCTGTAGGATGTGGCTGGAGGACTTGGCTGAGGTCCCACTCAATGCAGAAGAATGGATCAGGTCCCACTTAAAGAAGCAGTTTGGCCACATTTTGCTAGAGCAGCTGTGCTGTGCTGGGGGATCCCTTCCACACCCAGTCTGTTTGGACTCTCCAAAGCCTGCAGGCTAAAATGGCTGAGTCATCCAAATAGCAAAGATGGTGGCCTGCTCCTCCCCCAAGAAGCTCTGTCCCATCTCAGGTAAGTGCTACACTGTTGCCAGTGGCTGGCTGGAATTCCAAGCCAGTCAGTCTTTTCTTGTGAGGTACCATGGGAGTGGGACCCACAGACCAACACTGCTCAGCCCCCTGGATTCAGCCCCCTTCCTAGGGGTATGTATGGACCTCCTGCTTTGCCTGAGTTGCAGTCACCTTTGTCAGGAATCTCAGATCCCAAGTATGTAAAGCTCTTGGATCTCTGTGCGTGCCTGAGTAGCTGTTTTGTTGAGACTCGATGCAGCTCTGTGTGTTAGACCCAAGGCCCTGGTGAAATGGGTTCATGAAGGGATCTCCTGATCTGAGGGTTGCAAAGATCCATGGGAAAAGCATGGGTTCCTGAGGTTGCACACTCACTCACTGTTTCCCTGGGCCAGGGATTGGGGGTCTCTTGATTTCATGTCACTCCTGAGTGGGCCATCACTCTATCTTGCTTTTCTCCATTCTCCATGGGTGGAGCCATTTCCCTGATCAGTCCCAATGCGAGTACTTGGATGTTTCAGTTAATGGTGCTGTATGTACTCACCCCTTTCACTCCCTTCTGTGAGAATCACACATTGTAGCTGCTTCTGGTCAGCCATCTTGCCTCACTCCTGCCATATTTTCTTTAACTCTTCTCTAAAAACCCAACATTATGTATTTGGGAGCTGTACTACCATAAAAGGGAGTGCTGATTTCACCCAGCCATTCTGATTTGTTTTTCCAAGCAGATATTTGAAAATGGCACCAGCTTTCCCAGCCAGGAAGGTGGCCAAAAAAAGAAAAAAGGGAAGGGAAGGGAAAAGGAAGGGGGAAGGGGGAAGTGGAGGGGAAGGGAAGGGAAGGGGAAAAAAGAAAATGGCACCTGCTTCCCTTGGCAAAGTTTTGTTGGTGGTCAATGTGGACAGCTCAGAATGACCCTTGAGATAGTTGTTGAAATCATGGCTGCTGACATTTTCACTAAGCCATTCTCTAGAAGTGACTGGGAAGTACTGGGTTGCCAACTGGAACACAATTGGAGAATAAAGGGGTGACAGTCAAGCAGATATAAACCCATTACTTAAACTACTTACACACTGCCACAGTAGTGAGTTGATTGAAAAATCAAACCATGCGTGAGGAGTCTGGTCGGTAACCCCTGTGGGATGGTAAGACTTGCAACTCTTTTTTTTTTTTTCATGTTGGGGCTTGTGAAGGCCTAAGCAGCTCTCCTGTAAATTCTACAGAACAGAGGTTACTGTAAGCACTTTTAAAAATAAGGTGCAAGATTTTGCACATCATTGTGAGCCATTGGCTTAGCCACTGAGGATCTTACTTACTTCAGTCTTGTTAAGAGCAACCCAAACTGTTTATCACTACACAGTACAGAGAACTCAAACTGTGTATCTGCGTCCCACTTCACCTCCAGATATCATACTGGCATTCAGGCAGGAAAAATTTGGGAAGAAGATAGAAGGGTGTGGTGGTTAATTTTATGTGTCAACTTCACTGAGGTAAGGGATGCCCAGACAGCTGATTAAACATTATTCCAGGTGTGTCTGTGAGGGTGTTTCCGGAAAAGATTAACATTTCAAACAGTAGACTGAGTAAAGAAGATCTGGCTTCACCTATGTGGGTGTGCATCTTCCAATCCATTGAGAGCCAAAATAGCACAAAAATATGGAAGAGGAGTGAATTATCTCTCTTTTCTTGAGCTGGGACAATTCATGTTTGCCTGCCCTTATACACTGGAGCTCCTGGTTGTTGGGCCTTTGGACTCCAGACTTACACCATTTCTTCACCCCACTCCCTCCCACCTTCCAACTGGGACTGGGAGTTACACCATAGGCTCTCCTGGTTCTCAGCCCTTCTGACTCCTGACTCAGTGAATTACATCTCCAGCTTTCCTGGTTCTCCAGTTTGCAGACTGCAAATGGGAGGACTTCTCAGCCACCATAATCAGATAAGCCAATTCCGATAATAAATACCTAGACAGATGGATCTATTGACCATACATATATACATACATACACAGATCCTATTGGTTCTGTTTCTCTGGAGAACACTAATACAGAGGGATTCCAAATGTCTGTAGGTTTAGTCAGAGAACAGTGATTGCCATATCCTGGGACACACTGGTCCTAAAACAAAGGGAATTCACTTTAAGCCCAGCACCAATTATTTATTTATTTATTTATTTATTTTATTTTATTTTATTTTTTGAGAGGGAGTCTCACTCTGTCACCCAGGCTGCAGTGCAGTGGTGTGATTTTGGCTCACTGCAACCTCTGCCTCCTGGGTTCAAGTGGTTCTCCTGCCTCAGCCTCCCAAGTGGCTAAGATTACAGGCGCCCATTACCACACCCAGCTAATTTTTGTATTTTTAGTAGAGACGGGGTTTCACCACGTTGGCCAGGCTAGTCTCGAACTCCTGACCTCATGTGATCCACCTGCCTTGGCCTCCCAAAGTGCTGGGATTACAGGCGTGAGCTACCACGCCCAGCCTAAACCCAGCATCATTTTAGTCTTCTCTCAGCCTACCCAGGCTGGACTTTCTTGTCAACTCTGATCTTTTCCCTCCAATTGACCTCGTTTCAGAGAACTTCTCACCAAATGGAGTTGTAAGGAGTTCATAAAATAGCACATTTACCTGCTGCATGTATCAGATCCTGGAACAGTTCAGCTCCCAATGGCCTTGAAACCACAAGTCATTCTTCATCTAGAGACTAAAGGACCAAGAAAATAAACCTTGGTTTCTCAGTAAATAAACTATGTTTGCAATAAAGAAACACTACTCTCCCCTGAGAGTGGTCTCCTATAATTACAAAGCAAGAGGTACACTTTTTCAGACATACCTGGGATCCTCTCACCTTCATAACCAGAAGTTATGCTGACATCATAGAGCACAGGCTCATCCTAGTAGAAAAATCTACACAGAAAACATCTTTAAGAGCGTGTAATAAATTGTTAATAGTGGTTACTTCTAGAGAGGGAGATGAAGTTGGGAGATATGTGAAAAAGATGTTCGCAATTATTCTACTTACTTCTTGCACAGTGTATTTGGAGAAAAGGAAGTCTGTACCACTGTGGACACCTGCAGTGGTATCTGCAGTGGTAAAGTGAGTGGCTCACAATGATGTGGAAAATCTTGATCTTTTAAAGGTGTTTAGTATGTGCTAGGCTCATTGGAGGCTATGACTCTACACCTCACACAGATCCTGCCCTCAAGCAGAAGTGGTGAGGCATGAATGCAAAGTACTGAAATACACAGTAGAAAGCGGTTTAATAAAGAGCCTCAGAAGAACTGTTATGAGAATTGGAAAGATAATTCCTTCCTTCTGAGGAGAATCAAGGAAGGCAGAGAACATCATGCAAGAGATGGAAAAATATGAGAATGTATGAAATGCTTAAACTCACTGCACACTTCTACTTATTCTTTAACATCTAGTTTCAATGTCACCTCTGCAGTGAAGACTGCCCTTTTTCTCCTGGTGTTCAATTGCTCTGACCCATGATTTTTGTTCCTACCTGAATACTAGCCAATTTTCCTGTTTATAAATCTTCCTCTATTAGACACTAAGTTAAAGGCCAGAAGGCATTTTATATATGCCAGTACATACACACAGCCTCACACTGGCATCCATCCTATCCAACCATTCATTAAATGTATTGAGCTTTGTGCTTAGGTGTTGTGGGGGGGGGGGGCAGTGACATGCAAAATTGAGTAAGATATAATATCTACCATTGAGGATAGTAACCTAAAAATTAATACTCCCAGCACTGTCTCATAAGTACCTTGACAGAAATCACACATAGGGCTATGGAAACCAAGATGATCAAAATTAAAGAGGATGAGAGAAAAAGCTTTCCTAAAAGAGATAGCAATTAAGGTTTTTGGTTTTTTTTGTTGTTGTTTTTTCAAAGAAGGTGGAAAGAGGAATAGAGTAAAAGATGGATTTTAAGTGGTAGTAACAGCATCATCTCTTCAAGAACTATTAACAGGCATTCGAAAATATTTCAATGATCCAAAGGACGATCAGGGTAGAGTCTGGGGAATTTGAATCCCATCTAAGTATTTCCTTTTTGACATAACTGCCATTTTAAAAAATAAACCCAAGGTTGACCTATGATTGTAAGAGAAAGCTGGTGAAGTAATTTATCCTAGAATCAGAAAGAACATGCCCACCAACTTATTTCCTGATCACTTCTAACAAGGATTTCAGTGCAGTGGCTCTTTGAGCAAAATAAATGTGTCACTAGTTATAAAGTAGTATCATCTAAATCAATTCAGATTAAAAATCTGAGGGACCCTTCTGCCTGGAGAGATCTGTGCAAACTTCCACTTTTCTTACCAGCTAGAATGCTTTACTGCTTGGTAAACAAGCAACTGCCTTCCCCTCTTCACCTAATTGCGTCCCTTAAGATCAAATGTCATCTAGGTAACTTTTGCTTTAATTCCACTTGCAGGAGAGAAGACTTAAGGAGCAAATACGAAGTTAATTAGGGAGTAGTAAAGTGGTTCTTTGCAAGCATGAAGAGATAGAAAACCCCTAAGATTCCGTGAACTGGAAGTATTGCTTTGGTTTGCTATAACCTCCGCTGTTAAAGGAGTAATACCGCATATATTCTCTGTTTAGGTGTTGATTTTTTTTTTAAATAATAGTTTCTACTAAAACAAAGAGAATTTTTTTAAAAGCAAGTAACTCAATCTCTCAAAACAAAAATAATGAAATATAAGCTCAAAACATCAAAAAAGTAAAAGAAGCAAATATTCTGAGCTTAAACTTTAAAAACATATTTTTAAAAGTATGAAATGAGTTTTCTATTTTTCTTAATTACTTGCTGGAAATTTTCACATGTTAGGTATTATGTCCCAAATAAGAATTCAAACCCATAAGCAGGTCTGACCTAGGTGACCAATGATACTTTACAAAGTAGAAATGAACATAAATTATTTTCAAAAAGATGATATTTTGTTTATTAAAATTAAACCACAATCTGTCTCCTGACATACAAATAACTGAGAAGTTAAAAGATGTTGCAACCCCAACCTAATTTCACAAGTGTTTTCATCTCCAATCTTGAAAGGTTTGTCACATAAACAGTTTAGTGAGGTCACAGTCGTGATAATATGCGAATCTTAAACTGATTTTGAAAAGGATGCATCACAGGTTCACACTTCCACATCTATACAACTTTATTAACAAGTAAAATACATGCCAGCATGTTTTATATATGGGCAAGGACATTCCTATGATAATGAATGGCACATTATCATCTAACAATTGACCTTTATCAAATATATGTTTTCATATGACTATTTGAAGAATTAAATAATAAACAACTAATAAATGCTAAAATAACATTTAACAGCAGTTAAAAATATAAAAGCCGTTCAGTTTAGTATTTACAATAAGCTGGAATCATTCAAATACAACTATTAAAAAAAATACTATTCCTCTTCTACAGGCCAAATGGTTCATTAGAAAACACTGTGGCAATAATAACTGGCTCCTGCCCTTACCCCAGTTCCATCCCTCAAAGGGCAGTGGAGCTAAGGTAGTTGCTTCTTGGTACAGTCTACAATTATACACAGGATGATCATATAACTTATCCTCCAAATTAGAACACTTTTGAGAGTACGATGAGGCACTATTAAGCTGAGAAAACAGGAATAACCAGGACTCTTTTGAGCAAACTAAGGATATATATTACCTTAGTTAAGTATGGTATCACATTCACTATCATTACTTTTTGCACTTCTTGAAATAGTACATACTAGATGAAAAAAATTATATTTAATGAAGGAACTCTGAATTTTTCTCCAATTGGATATTTTGAACTCCACTTTTCCTGTTAGGAGAGGTTTTACTGGAAATAATATTGTTTTAGCAGGTAAAAATCTGTGAACAACTTAGAAGGCATGTCTAAAATGAAATATATCTTATAGACTCAAAATAGGCTAAAGATTAGTATTTTTTCCATTAAGCAGAGATTTTCATTTTAACCAAATGTAATGGGATTTGTATTTTAATCTAAGTTTCTAAAATCTGTCCTGCATACACTATATAGAAAAGTGTTATTTTTGCCTTAAAATTCAGTTTATTGCATAAATACATGAAAATGGATTATCCTAGCCATGACTAGCTTATTCATTTACAATAGAAATAATTTGAAATTTTTTTGTATTAACTTCCAATCCCCAGTTCACACTCAAAAATGTTTAGATACCCTAACAAGAGTTTTGATTTTTCAATCTTTAAGGCAGAGTGCAAAGATGATCAAGCATCCCCAAAACACAACAGCAGCTGTTCAAGCTCACAGGAAATGAAGTATGCAGGATTTTATATATCTGAAGGGAACATTAAGTTCTTGAAAATAACATTCTGATTCCCCTGCTTACATGATGAGATTTAAGGCTACCACTGAATTATGCCAATTATAGAGGATTCAGTAATATGTATACTTGAACCTTATAGATTTGGGGGGAAAAGTCAAAACAAAAAGTGAAGTTTTGATGCTGGATCAAAAGTAACATGTATCCATATTCAGAAAACAAGCACATATACCATAAAAGCTAAAATGGAATTTTAGTAAGTCGATGTTTGATAGCTAAGCTTCCTAGTAATTATTTAATTACCATGTAGCAAAGCTTAATTTCATTTAAAAATTATTGAAAGAATAAAGTACAGGTCTATAAGAAATTAATATGAAAGAGATCCAGCATGAGTTTGAATATGTTATTAGTACAGTTTAATTTTAATTAACTTCCAAATTAGGCAACTAAACTAAATATTTTTTCTTTACCCCATGCTACTGTCTTACTTCAAGGGGTGTAACACAGGTACTTTAATACAACAATAAAAATTTTAATATAACAATAAAAATTCTACGCAGGAAAGTAAACTGAATGAGACAAAACAAAAAATAGGCTATATTAGCAAAACAAAACTATGTTTTATTTATCAAAGACAATGAAAAAATTAGAAAATACAGAAGAGGTTATAAAGCATAATAAATTTTATTTTTTGGAAATGGAAAAATGTCCCTGAATAGTTAGATGTACCTTTTAGTAGTAATGTCTAATAATAAATAAGAAATCAATTTTATAAGGTCCATATAGCTGTATTAAATAATTTTTAAGTTTAAAAGATAAAATACCATCATTTTAAATGTTGGTATTCAAAACCAAAGATATAACTGAAAGGAAAAACAGATGAGACATAAAATGATTTGCAAGATGGGAAATATAGTAGTTTATGAATGTAAATTAAATTCCAGTTATAATAGTGGCTACACACTCTCACTACACACACAGACCCCACAGTCCTATATGCCACAAACACATTTCCATAACTTGAAAATGAGTGTTTTGCATATCTCGGTTCAGGATATGTTTTTTACAAGTTAATCCTAAAGACATAAAGCAAGAAACTATTAATAGTACAAGATTTTATTTGCTAAGCTTTACAAATTAAACTCTAAAAAAATTATTACAATGATACTGAAAGATATTTTATTGGCCTTTTAAAAGACAAACACAAATGAGAATTATCTTATTTAGAAAATTAACTTTGAAAATTATCTTAAATGAAATAAATATAATATCTAATACAATCTCTTCCTGCAAGAATCTCTAAGATGGGCAATCCTAAAAACGCAGCTTCCCATCTGAAAATCCCTAAAACTAGTATGTCCCTTAAAAAAAAATTTATTTTTCTTATAAAGGACATTTGGTATTCCCACATTTTCTTAAAATTTGTCCTAAAACAAATTCTATCTTTAACACTCAGGTTTCTAAATATATATGTGTGTGTGTATATATATGTGTATACATATACACATATATATTTAGTTCACTTAATTTAAAATTAGTGAAAGCTATCTGGACACAATTTCTAAGAAAACATTGCAGAAAGTAAGTTATGCATCGTTATTTACAGGAAGAGTTTTCCTAAATAATAATGTAAATATCATGTTCAAAAATCTGACAAATCCTTTCTAATAATCAGCACTGCAGGTTTCAATACACCTTATATAACAAAAGATGTTTCATGTGTATAACTGCCAGATGAGTCTAAGAGCCAGAAACTAAATCATTTGACATGGTTAAGAATTTCATTTTTATTATACTAAATGTCAGGTCAGAAGTCAATGGCATTTACAAGCTGGAAGACTGTTTATCCACTCAACTCTTTCAATTATATCAAACACTGATTAACCAAATGTGACTGGACTTAACTGCTACAACTTTATGGTTTCCATCAAGTATATGCAAATATCTTAAATGGGCACATATGCATATGTGCAAAACAAATGAAATATAGATACTTAAAGAATGAACAGAAATGGCTTGTAAGCAAAAACCACCCTGCCATTCAATTTCAAAACTCCGTCTTTTCTTCACTAATTTGTCTTCTGTTATTAGTAGTCTTCTATTAAAGTTGTAGGTTTACAGACGATCTGGAAATTTCACATTGGTATAAGAAAGGAATGTCGGGTTGATGCAGTCTGGAGACAAAGAAGGAATTAGTCTTAAAATGTATTAAGTTGTCTTTATCTAAATCATAGTATAATACAACACATTTTATAGAAGAATTATATTAAGCATATAATATTCTCTTCATTAAAGTCTACATATCAGAATACATTCTAAAGTGTAAGGTTTCTATAGCAGATTTTCATCTAGAAAATATTTGCATTGTATTTTAGACTCTTCAAAATGCACAGAAGACAATCACACAAATTAGTAAAACAGCAAAATTACTTTGCCTTTTAATCTTATTATTAATACTGACAAATTCTTAATGCCACTGTCTGCAAGGATATTTTGCTTGTTAAAATAAAAAAGCGACTTCTTTGGGAGTGGTTGGGGGAGACTTTAGTAGAACACTTAAAATGATACTTTAACATGATCTAGAAATACAAATGTATTCATAGTACTCTAGCAGAAATAAGTAAATTATATAAGCTTATGTATAACTTATATAAATGATAAAATGTAAGCAACCAAATCACAAAGCATGCAATTTATTTATTTGAAAAAAGAATACTTAATAAACTTGAAACACTTTGTTCCTTATAGTCCTGCATTCAGAAGTTAAGTACTAGTAGACATTTTGGTAATAGAGTTCAAATGCTTTATAAGTTTACCTTATTTATAGGCATAAAGTACATGGTACTTGCTTTAAAAAGTAGAATAGGGAGTATGAGGTTACTTTATGTGAAGATACTCCCGCTGAACAATAAATAAATACTATTACCATACCCACGACCTCCAGAAATTCACTGGATAACCAGTAAGACAACTTCTACTCATTTCTTCATATTCCTACTTATTCAAGTTGTAGCCTTCATAGTTGATAAAAAATCAGCACACATTAAGAAAACAATAACAGAACTATTTTCTTCACATGATTTTTATTCCTTAATCCAGACTGTTAAAAGGACTGCAAGACAAATTGTTTTTCAATCAGATTTTTTTCTCCACCAGATGTCTATGTGAATTTCATATTGTTTTAGACAAAAATGCTCATTCCTTCGGTCTAAGTACTGTCATATTTTGTTTTTTCAAGCCTTCAAATTTTGTGCTGGTGGTTACTTCATATACATTCTATGGCTAATCTTTAAAGAGAAGTTTTAAAAGTCTGATTCAAAATTTCAGTTCACTCGCTATGTATTTTAAAAATTAAAATTTATGAAATTCAATTTTAAAAATCTAAAAGTTATCTAAAAAGGTCTATGACTTATCAAATTTCAATAAGCTGACTGTTAGCAGTATTAAAAATATTAAATATGCTAACAGTAAAAATCATGAATACACATTAGGCATTTAATATGTATCTGGCAAATTCGAATACATAAAGGGAATAGGCAGAGTTCACAGATTAATACTTCTTACCTCTACAATAAGAAGAAATACCTTGTTCTATGAGCAGCTGCCATACTTTCAGACATGTTTCTGACTTTTAGGTAATTAACAAATCCTCTGAAGAAAAGGAGCAGGCCTGAGAAGGTTGAAATAATATGGATATACTATGTTTTTATACAGAAAAGGGCAAGATAAATTTAAAGTAGACAATTATAAACAAGATCCTCTTGGCTTAAGGAATTTTATTTGCAGACTTCCATTCATTTCTGTAATATATTTTACACTATAAGGATAAACTCTGTCACAAGGAAATACAATTTTTCAATTTGTTAAGCCTAGATGTACCAAAATTAAAGCAAATCTAGCTATAAAAATCCAGAATTACATAAAAATATACATTTAAGTGATTTTCTTCAATAGTAAAGTTACCTGACGCACTTAAACTGATTCAACTCATAAAAACCCCATTGAACCCATGGGTTCAATCTTTTCAATTAATATAACTACTGGGTGAACTAAGACATATTTATTTATATAAAGTAGATAAAAAGGAAATATATACATGAGGTTGCTAACAATTGTAAGGAAAAAAACAATAAGCCTGTATAGTAATATCAAGTGCCTGTCATCTGTGAAATCTGTATTTGAAGATATGTGCATTATGTACATATTTTTAATTATGAGTTCTTATTTTGAAGTAATAATAAAAAACTAACTTACAATAAAAAATTAAGATGAGTTAGAAAAGACAACTTGGAAGACAGTCACTCTAATGATTTAGATTATTTGGGATACATCTTATATCTACCTCAGTTTTCTCCTTTGTAAAGTAGTATTTTAAAATAACCACCACAAATATATTTAATAATTTAAAAAGCAATACCTGTAAAATTCTCTAAAGTTTCACATAAAAAATATTAGATAAGTATAAAACATTACCATTACTAGTATAAGCCTTTGAAATACTTAAGCATATGATTCTTAGGGAAACATTTATTAACTCCAGCAAATTTTTAACCAGGAAAACGGGGTGGGGGGGATCCAAAAACAAAAACGGA
Source organism: Pan paniscus (assembly GCF_029289425.2). Classification (NCBI taxonomy): domain Eukaryota; kingdom Metazoa; phylum Chordata; class Mammalia; order Primates; family Hominidae; genus Pan; species Pan paniscus. The sequence continues at coordinate 81,134,475 of NC_073263.2, read as the reverse complement.
AGATATCTACTGTATGTGTATGACTTTCCTCACCAGGAGGAAAAGGAGTTTGTGAATTTAAAATATGAAGTCTCAAACTAAATTTGTACCCCAACTGCAAGACAGTAATCAAATCACTAAAAACAAGAAGCATGTGTGTAGTAAATTGGAGAGGAAAGACAGAAGAGAGATACAAATGATGACTTAAATGGTATAAATTACAGCTAAACCCAATCGCATCTGCTTCCCATATCCTAACTCCCTCCGTTTGGGACTCCTTCTGAATTCCACCCTCATGCCCTTCCAGATGCTGTTCAAAGATAATAATACTGTTATCCAAATGTAAAAAATATTATTGAAAAATGTAAACCAACTTATTTGTGGGATCCCTTCCTTTGTCTCTAAAGCTGCTGTTTTCTAACACACATTTTACTTCTCAGGCATTTTCTAAAAGAAGCCACCCAGTTCATACCTAAAAACCAATCACTCAGTGGCTACTGTTTCTCAGCATTCTACAAAGTGCTCAACATTCTTTTCAGCATATGTGAGAGCAACATTTTTATCACTGATTACATTTTCACATTCCCCTAAATAAATAAACATTAGATTATGGCTCTGAAGTGGAACTGGCATTGTCCTCTGTATTCTACTCTGCCCCACACTAACCTCCCTAAGATTCCTCCAATCTCTAAATAATATATATATACACACAAATGTACTCATTTAATATGCTTAAATACTTAATAGACTTTATAAACCTTCTCACTTTTAGGTAAGAAACTCAATAAAGAACACGGCATTCAGGCAGTTAGAACACATAATATAAAACTGGCTTCACCTCCAGATGCATCTCAACAAAGTCACAACACTAAAACAATTTCAATATAGCTATTAAAGAATTAAGTGACCTTATCTGACCAACAATAATTTGTTTCCCAAAAGATCCTAAAGATCCAACAGTATGACTAAATAAAAACTCAAGAGAGAAGACTGCCACCTACTGAAATGCTGTTATTTTCTGGTAAAATTCTGAGTGAAACATGGGCTTTTACTCTTAACTGGAAACAAAAGGTATTCCTTATGTCAGCAAATACATCTGAAATGTGGATTAAAGATATAATGTGATTTAATGATTAACTTAATTATCTCACATTGAAGGTAAAAAACAAAAGGGAACAAAAATTGAAAATCCATAAAATTCCATCAATATTAATAAAAAGACACGTCTTATAGGAAGACAACTCAACAAAAGCACTGTGATCATTAGGCATAAAGCCTTTCCTTATGCCTGGCTGATTAATGATTAATTCAAGGCACATTTCAAAAGCATAAAGAATGTTTACATGATCGAAAAATAAGAGAACAGATAGAACAACCAAACTATCCAACTCTCAAATTTCCTAAGATCATTAAAAGAAGTCATTTGTGTCTGTTTTCTGAGATAAATGCTAAAGACAATTTTTTATCACGTTGTTATTTTAAAATTTTGTAGCATTCAATTATCATCCCGCCACTGACTCTTTACACTGATAGCCTCTGGATTTTAAATCTAAGAAATCTGTAGTGCTATATAGAATAGTTTAAAAACGTGAGATGATGTGTTTGAATATGAGAATTTTACAGAAGAAAAATAATTTCCACATAAATTGCAACACAGTTTATTTACATCTTACAGTTTTTGGAAATATCCAAGTTAAACTAAATGCATTAAGAATAAACTTACCAAGTACAAGAAATATCCACCAAAGCCAATACTGTCCATTGAAATATCCAGTAAAATAATCAGAAAACTATGGAGTGAACATAAATATATTAACCGAATTCATACACCTGAATTTGAAAATCATAAATTATCTTCAGTTTCAGAATGATTTACTTCAAATAATCTTTAACACTTAAAAATAGCACAAAGGAAAAATAAAAACACTTAATGGCATACACATATATAAATTATTTGAGAAAAAATCATCTTATGCAATAGCAAAAAAAAATTGAAGTATTTTTGGAAACAAAAACCAGTTTCAAACTCCCCGCAAGAAATAGTAAATGCTGTATGTCTGAATCACACATTTTCTTATTAGAAATTTCACGTCAGTCCTTTTTTCATAATCTCTCAAAACCACAACTACCATCCCAAACACACTACAGCAACCCGCTGCTTCAGATATTAACACCAAAAGCCACATTAGTTTAATCTTATCAGATGGGGGTGTTCTGCTGACCTCCAAAAGAAGAGCTTTTGACCTTCTGTACACCCCCTACTGTTAATCACTGCCAAAAATACTAGGTGCATAAAGACCCCCATTAGAGTCTTTTTATTTTCAAACTAGATGCTCTAGCATTCAGTTCCCAACAGAGAGCTGAGAACAGCTAAATGAACCTTAAAGTGGCATTTCAACAGTTCCTATTAGTGGCCATGGTAGACAGTTTTATATTCTCCGTGGTGTGGGAATATGAACAGGAAGATGGAAGGCAGAGTTTGATGATATTGGACACAGTTATCCTTTCCTTGACTAGACTCTAGACATCACACTTCATTAATTTTAAAAGGTTTTTTAAAAAATCAATCTAATTTTCTTCAGTTACTTCAGATAACTTTAGCACCTAAAACAATGCCTCAAATGATTACTTTTTAAAAAGTGTTTAATATAACCTACTCTAAAACTGTTAAAAATTAGCTTGTGTTTACCCACCCTGTTTCCACTGGTCTGCAAACTGAATCTGATGTAACTAAAAATGATTCCACTAAATGCAGACTTGCTCTCAAATCTAATACTAATTAAAAGTATTTGTAACTTTATAGGTAAAGATTTCCAATTATTTGTTGGTAATTTCCATATAAGCTTAAAAATCCTAGGCTTTGGCAAAAATAAAAAATGCTTACAAATTGTAAATAATGCTATCATTTAGTAAGCATATCAAATAAAGATTATCTAAGTCTGTTTTTTATAGCCTTTTAAGTATTTTCTCAGGAAGTATTTCCAATTAATAAATAAACCATTAATAGTAATTTCAGTATTTATAGTAATTTCATATTTTAAATTTTATACTAATTTTTTAAAATTTATAGTAATTTCAGAGATTTAAAATTTCAAAGTACTACTAAACACATAAATCCCATGTACACCTACATCTTTAAAATATATGTACAATGAAGGAGGGACTTGAAATTGAAAAGATACAGCTTATACAGGATGGTACTATACTATTTTTTAGTCAAGTGATTAACAGTTAGAAATACAACATTTTCATATAGGTCTTAAAGGCTGTAAGAACAAAAAAGAATAAAGAACAAAGGCAATACGTTTTCAAATTTCTGCGTGTTACCCAGTAACAGGTAACCTGAACATCAAGAACAGTCATTCTTCACCAAAAATGTTTACCATAAAGCTAGTTCTTATGTACTCCCTAGTGAAAAATATAATTACCTTCACCCTGATGTCAAAGAGAAGGATTTGCTATGTAAGAAGGATAAAGAAATGCTTTTGGACTCATTACTGTGTTAGCAAAAATGTTTTAAAATACTAAAATCATAAGCCTAAGCCAACTGTTGTTTTTTTCATATAAGTAAACCAATCATGTTGATTGGCCAGTCACAGGCTAGAGAAATCAAATTTTGGAAAATAAATTAATGAACATTATGAATTCATCTGATTTTATTATATTAATATAACATCACTATTTCATGTTTACATCCTGTCTACTTTCAAAATGTACTTTGTTAGTTTTTAATAAAACACATATGTATTTTTAACCAGATAATAAAAAACCTTAGATAGAAGTAGTATCAGAAGGCTAGGCTAAAGATATTTACACAAAATCCGAGGTTCATCGCAGCTCAGACACAAAATGGACAGCAGCAGTATGATTTATAAATTACTTATTATCTAATGAAAGGGAACACCAGGTTTTTAGGAGAAAACTTTTCTCTCAGCACTAAACTCTAAGAGGAATGTTTTACTTGGAGCATTATAGTAAAAGTCAAAGTACAGTGTAACAGAGGCAGTACAGAAGTAGGAAAATAGGCAATGAATTGAGACCAAGGTAGATGTCAATTCACATTAAAAACTGTGAGACTGGCCTGGCGCGGTGGCTCACGCCTGTAATCCTAGCACTTTGGGAGGCCAAGGCAGGAAGACTGCCTGAGCTTAGGAGTTTGAGATCAGCCTGGGCAACGCGGTGAAACCCTGTTCCTACAAAAATACAAAAAATTAGCCAGGCGTGGCGGCATTTGCCCATGGTCCCAGCTACTTGGAGGATGAGGCAGGAGAATTGCTTGAACCCGGGAGGCGGAGGGTGCAGTGAGCCAAGATGGCACCACTGCACTCCAGCCTGGGTGACAGAGTGAGACCCCGTCTCCACAAAAAAAACAACTGTGGGACCTTGAGCAAATTATTAGACTCTTTTTATTCTTAGTTTCATCACCAATAAAATGGCTAAATCATCACCAGCATCAGAGATACAGTTAAAGTTTGAAAATTCGTTGCTTGTAACAAGTTATGCCTAGCACACACTAAGGGTTAAATGAATGGCAGTTATTGTTATTTTATACAAAAGATTTTTTTAAGTCCTTTTCTTATAACACTTCTTAGTACACACTAAAGGCATAACATTAACTCTAACTCAGTTAAAGTATTTTAAGGGAAACTAAACAGTCCTGGTGATCAAACTTGGTGACAGTATTTACCTTACAAAACTGTAAGAAACTCTAGTCTTTGAATTTAAGTTCCCCATCTTATCACATCAACTAGAGGTGATAACTAGATAATCTAATCCCTTCTCAACCTGAGGTTCTTATGAGAAAATTAAGCTGTAATACTTTAAGGGCATAAGTTGTATAAGATGCATTAACTTCTTTCTTACACATCTAGAATGATACTAGCAATTTACTAACAGGGAGAATTGAGAAAACAGTCCTCATATCATTTTCTATGTTCTGTGATTTAGATGAGAAATCCCATTTGAATAATAGTGCTTAATTCTATTAGTATCATAATCAACATTGGACTTATCTAGGCCCAACTTTGAGGTTTTTTAATAATAATTTCTATAAGGAAAGGGATTGTGCCTTTATCTTTGTATGTTCTGTAACACCTAATAGATTTATACATGTGTTAGGAACCCACTGTACATCTTTTGCAATAAAATTAAAACAAGAGATTGTCAGGGGATAGTTCTAATGATGGCTCAAATTTTAACTATCTTAGAAGAAACCAGTTCATAGGTCCCAACCAAGAATTAACTGATTAATAATCAAAACCTATGGATTACTGAAACCCTGGAAAGCTATAAGTTTTAAAATAATGAAGAAATGCATTACATCCATAAACATTAATATGTTCATAGTGGGTACTTTTAAATCAACTTCATAATATATATTATCAAAGTGAACATTTAAGAGAAGCTAATATATTTGATCTATGATTCTACTAAAAATTTTAGGAGGATTTAGCTCATTCAATTAGAAATGAATGTTTAAATGTAGAATGTATGTATTTTAATTTATTAATTGTATAACAGCATTTAAAATGTGTAGGTAACTTTTCAAAAGACTTATTACAACAATAAGTAAAGCACTCTTGATCATTCTCCTAGATCTTACAGTTAAAAAAAACAAAAAAAAACTAGGAAGAAACATTTGTAAAAAGAAGTCAAAAGAGGCCTTCAAAAGGCTGGGGGACGATTATGCTAACAACACCAATGCCTATGCAATTTTTACAGAAAACTACTTGGAGACTAGAAAAGTTGTTAAGATGGGGAACTTGTCTCCCTACTCACTATCTTGTAAATGATAAGAAGGCAGGGGGTGACTTCAGGGAACAACAGGAAAATAAGGAAGGTTAGAAGAAGCATGAGGGAAAAAAAGAGTTCTGATAACCACTTCACAGGCCTTTACTTTTGAGCTCTCAATGTTTTCAAAAGAAAACAGTGAGAAGATATTTAAGTTCATGATAATGTGACTAAACGAGAAATTTTTATGTTTTAACTTAATTTAGGCATACCTGCACTATATCACAATAATAGTAGCCATGATTTACTGAGCACATATATTTGTGCAGTAACTGGATAAGGTACTTTAATTACATTATTTCCATACCTCATAAAAATCCTACAAGCCAGCTATTATCAGCCTATTATAAAGAAACTAATGCTCAGAACAATTAAATAAAGTTAAGACATATAAAAAAGATGAGATTCAAACTTAAATTTTTATTATTTCAAAGTTCTTTCCACTATATTAACAACTTCTCATATGATAAAGTTATAAAGTGTTCATACCACAGAGCTCACAATAATGATTAAGTATAGGATTTAAGAATAAGCCTTGAAATAACTGAATTCATGAAAATAAAGTGACCATTTATGAACCACACAGAAAATTTCATACATCTCATTTTAGAGATAAAAGAGATACAGGCTATCAAGACACTCACCCTGACAATAAGGATCCATTTGATCAAGGAAAGTCCAAATCCGCAGATAGCACCATACCTTCCAGCTATGGTATTGGTGATACAGAAGGATAAACAAAATCCAAGCCAGTTGAAAATAAATGCCACTAAAAGCAACAGAAACCATTCTTTTATAAACCACAATTTGGAAACAAATTAACATAGACATATTAATGATATTTCATGGCTCAATGGAAACAGCAGCTCCCTTTCTTTTAACTCTGCCAATTAAGCCTTCTTTATAGACTATAGCCTACTTTTTGCAAATGGCTTATTTGCTATACTGTGTATCAACAGATGGGTAAGCTTGGTTTCTTGTCAGTTTGGCCAACAGGAATCCATTCCTGAAAGCTTATCATTAATGGTTGTAACTGCAGTTATAAACTAGCTTAAAACCAGATCACAATGTAGCTCACATGTGGTTCCACCCAAGAAGTCCAGCCTAAGCAATCAGCCAACAAAATTGGCTTTTTAAAAAAGGTAAAGCAGGCCAGGCACAGTGGCTCATGCCTGTAATCCCAGCACTTTGGGAGGCCGAGGCAGGGGGATCAGCTGAGGTCAGGAGTTCGAGACCAGCCTGCCCAACATGGTGAAACCCTGTCTCTACTAAAAATATAAAAATTAGCCGGGCGTGGTGGTGGGCACCTGTAATCCCAGCTAGTTGGGAAGCTGAGGCAGGAGAATTGCTTGAACCTGGGAGGTGGAGGTTGCAGTGGGCCAAGATCGCGCCACTGCACTGGAGTGTGGGCAACAGAGCAAGAAAAAAAAAGGTAAACAAAACAATAAAATTGAATACTTCACAAATACTTTATGGGTTTCTTCAGCTGTAATTACAATTCTTAGATGTTCCTTTTCACAATTTACTTATGCTATGTAATGTCATGTAAAAGCTATATAAAAAACAGCTTTTTGTGGACAGAATAAGACATCAATGTTTTGTTTTCCAAGATGTGTCAAGATGTGTAGTGTCCAGATAACCCCTTTAAAAACTGTAACTTTTTGACTTGTATATGGTAGGTGCTCAAAAGAATAAACTGAATAAAGATGCTTAACATCAATTGTTAGGGAAATAAAAATTAAACCACAATGAGATACCATCACCAAACTATTAGAATGTCTGAAAAAACAAAAAGCAAAACAGAACAACACAAAAAAAACCATCAACACCAAATACTGGCAAGGACACAGAGCAACAGGAACTCTCATTCATTGCTGGTGGGAATGCAAAATAGTACAGCCACTTTGGAAGACAGTTTGGCAATTTCTTACAAATCAGAATTCACATTTCAAAACACCCTTCTAATTATTTTAAGGTTACAAATACCTTCTCTTTCTGTTTCCCTCAAGTCTAAAATGATAATAATGCAGGTGATTACTTATTATCATGGCATGCTGATGTGAAGATTCACACACGGTACAAATAGCTAAACCTCAGAAGAAAAGTTTTCTAAACAGGATCAAATAAGAGCCCATTACATTTTGAAGTACTAAAATTTAAGGTCATTTCCATAGACTGTCAATTATCCATAAACTTTTCATTTCTAGTATTTGGCAAATAACCAAATTCTGTTCCATTCTCTTAGAAAATTTCTTAAAAATAAGATCAGAGATATGCACATTAGGCATGTATCTGAGGCATTTTATGGTAACACTTTAAAAGGATTTTGAGAGCAAAAGCATTATTACAAACATTTCTTCTTTTACATTTTCTGAACAAGAATATGCAATTATCTTACCAAATTTAAGTGTAAACTTTTTTTAGGTTATGTGAGGTAAAACACTGAAAATAAAGAAGGAAAGAATTAAGCCACCAAAAGGTTTTAATTGAAATAGTCTTATTGATATTCACTGTAATTTTACTTGTGCAAGTTATATAACCTGAAATGCTTAAGTTATAATTAAACCACACTAAAAATAAAATCTATTTCTGGACCTTTTTACCCACAGTAGCTATTAGATATTTAAGAAACATGGAAAATATAGCCAGTTGCAATTTGAAAAACAGCCACTAGATGGTAGTGATGACAAACAAATCTATGCTTATTAAGCAAATAAACTCTAGGCCTATAGCCTGCCAGAAAAAAAAATCAGGAAATACAGGTAAAAATATAAATTTACTGTTATAATGTTGGTACAATATTTGTAAAACAGGAAGCATTAAATATATAAGTTGTGGAAACAATTTAGTAAAAATTTAGTAAAATATATATTAAATCTATTAAATATAAATATATACATTTACATTATATTAACTAATATACTACCACTGGCTAAGAATAAAGTCATCCAGTGTGTCTAAGTTACCATGCATTTATAACACATCAGTGAAAGGGCTTCAAATCTAAAAAATTAAAATTAAAAAGAAGATACTGGTGGTAAGTGAAATAAATGGAGAAATAAGATTTCTGAGTTGCATAATTAGAAGGTGTCAAATAACATGTTTTTATTCCCCAGAAACAGGTATTTATACTAAAAGTAATACAATATATTTAGATCCTTTCCTTTCTAATTAAGGTTTCTTAAAAGGTATAATAACAATGAAAGTACTGAATGTTTAAGCTACTCTTTTTTGTAAACAAACTGTGAGAAGTTTGTTATTAAAATGTTATTAATATATAGGATTACCAGTTAAACCAAAATTAAGATAAAAACCAAGGTTCTCAAGACTAATATTACAAAACAGCACTCATTTATAACCACAGTTTATTTCCTTTTTATTATACCTAACATTATCTAACTAGAAATTGTAACTAAAACCAATTTAAGATTTAAATCTTGCATATACATTAGCTGGTTGACAACGTGAACATTACAATTAGTAAATTTGAGGAGCTGCCTGCCCTCCTTGCTCATTCCCCTCCCCCTCTTTTCTTCAGCAGATGAAAATAGAAGGGAAGCAAGAAACATTTCAAACTTGGAGGACAGGGTTTACATGAACTTTCAGACTCAAAAGTGACAACTCACGAAGGCTGTATTTTCTACTTTTTAAAGCCGAATTTGGCACTTTAAATAAGTAAATTATTTCTCGGTTTTATGATCATAATAAAGCTTTTAACTAAATTGAATTAAATCAGCATTCTATCCAAGAATGAAAGCTTTGTCATTTAACCAGATTGAGGGCAGAAATTAACTATATCATAGACTAATAAACTTACTTAAATGAATATTGGGTTTCTACCACTGGCTTTAGTAATTTAAACAGTTGATTGGGCATCTTATTATTTAATGAGTTTACTATGTCAATCCCTGTATTATGAATTGAAATAATGAAGACTTTGACACAGTCTTCCCTCAAGAAGATTAAATTTACTTTGTAAGTCAAATACTAAGAATTCTGCAAGATGTTAAAATGTTACTGTTTCTGATCTTCTAACTACTTAACATTCCCCCAAATAAGACTTATACTTTCATAACTGTCTGTCCCAAGTGACACTGTTCCAGTTGCCCAGAATATCTGTTTTTCCAATCCTTCTTCTAGCTTAAGGACACTCAAATGGAAATCCTCTGCCCCAAAAGTGGAATTTATAGTTTCATTCTATACGCTCCTACAGAGCTGAATGGGCACCAATATAGCAGTATTTCTCTTTAAAAATCTGAAATAGCTTAAATATGCTTATGTACTTTTACATGTCAGCATCTTCATAATGGCTGCAAGACATAAATTTATCCAACAAGAGTTTAATAAATTCTAGGATTTGTATTTAAACATATGATCACAGTATTCATTAGTCCAATATCAGGAACAATTTACATTTTAAGAAAGGTAGACATATGCTAACAATATTTGCTTCTCTTCACTATGTTACTTTAATACGCATACAGCCAATTCATAAAAAAAACCCAAAATAGTTTAGGAAGATTACTTACTGAAAAATGCCAGCATGAAAATGCCATCATTCCCCACTCTGAGCTGGTCTGCATCACTGAAGTCATCTCTTGGTGGACACTCTTCCTCCTGAATCTGTAAATATGTAACATTAGAATAGCTCACTAAAAATTACAACTTTATCATCTTAAATGTAAGCATAAGAACTTCAGCAACATCTAATGTTCTCAATTTGTTGTATAGACAAATGCAATAATGAGTACAATGTCTGGCACAGAGTAATCAATAAGCATTAGCAAGTAATATTTTTTCACAGTCACATTTGAAAAGAGTAACTTTAAAGATAAACACAAAAAAGATAAAAGATGAATAACATCAAACTCATAAAAATGGTATCAAGAAGATACATGTGACAGTGCTGCATTAGTAATGATTGGAAAATAAAAACTTTCATAACCAGTGGTGGAGTATAAATTGGTACAACTTCTATTGTTGGCAATTTTGCAATAATTATCAAAAATAAAAATGTGGATACCCTATGATCCAGCAATTCCAGTTCTTAAAATATACTGCACATATATATATATGTATACACACACACACATATTCCCTCTTATAAAAATGATGTATTAAAGATAATTCATTCCAGCAATGTTAATAAGAGCAAAAGATTAGATACAATCTAAATGCCCATCAACAGCAGACTATGTTAGGAGACAATTCTCCCCAAGTCTATCATGTTTCTACATGTCTTCCAGGTAGAGGCACTGGCGGCCTTTTTTCTGGAAAAGCTGCCGGCATTCGATGCCAGTCCCTCAAAGCAGCCATAGAGCTGTACACTGCAAAGCCTCAGGGGCAGAGCTACCCAAGGCCTGGGAAGCCCACCCCTTGTACCAGTAAGCCCTGGATGTGAGACATGGAGTCAAAGATTATTCTGGCCAGGCGTGGTGGCTCACACCTATAATCTCACACTTTGGAAGGCCAAGACAGGTGGATCACTTCAGGCCAGGAGTTCAAGACCTGCATGGTGAAACCCTGCCTCTACTAAAAATACAAAAATTTAGCCAGGTATGGTGGCACATGCCTGTAATCCCAGCTACTCAGGAGGGTGAGGCATGAGAATCGCTTGAACTTGGGAGGCAGCAGCTGCAGTGAGCCGAGATCACACCGCTGCACTCCAGTCTGGGCGACAGTGAGACTGTCTCAAAAAAATATTATCTTGGAACTTTAGGATTTAATGACTGTCAGGCTTGGTTTCGGTCTTCCATGGGGCTTGTATCCCCTTTTGTTGGCCAATTTCTCCCTCTTGGAACCAGCATATTTAACCAATGCCTATAGTGCCATTTTATCGTAGAAGTAATTAACTTGTTTTTGATTTTACAGGCCCATGGGTGGAAGGGACTTGCCTTGTCTCAGATGAGGCTTTGGATTGTTGACTCTTTGAGTTAATGCTGGAATAAGATTCTGGGGGACTCTTGGGAAGGCATGGTTGTATTTTGAAATGTGAGAAGGACATGAGATCTGGGAGAGGCCAGGGACAGAATTATATGGTTCGATCTGTGTCCCCATCCAAATCTCATATTCAACTGTAATCCTCAACTGTTGGAGATTGGGCCTGGTAGGAGGTGATCGGATCATGGGGGTGGTTTCTAATGGTTTCACATCATTTTCCTGGGCGCTGTTCTCATGATAGTGAGTGTGCGCATTATTGTTTTTTCTGAGATCTGGTTGTTTAAAAGTGTGTGGCATCACCCCTCCACTCTCTCTCTTCCTCCTGCTCCAGCCATGTAAAATGGGCCTGCTTCCCCGTCACCTTCCGCCACAATCGTAAGTTTTCTGGGGCCTCCCCAGAAGCTGCTATGCTTCCTATACAGTCTGCAGAACTATAAGTCAATTAAACCTCTTTTCTTTATAAATTCCCCAGTCTTGGGTATTTCTTTATAGCAGTGTGAAAATGGACTAAAACGGTACACATCATCTCAGTTGAGTGTGAATAACTCAATTTTGTGAGGCCAAGTCTGAGAAGCTAGGGCTCTGCTCAAGATCACATAATTAGGAGGGTCAAAGTGGAACTTGAATCCAGGACACTGATGTTGTTTCCACACAATCATGGTAGTCTCACTAAGCATACTGCTATCCTGAAATAAAAAAACTTTCAAAACCATTTTATATTGCTTATTATTCGGGCACAAAGATCCCTTAAATTGTGCAATCATATATCATAGGTAAACTCAATATACTAAATTTAATGACTGGCCATGACTAAGTGCATATTTATAAAATTTTAAATAATTTCAAATTAATTCAAGAAATAAACATTAAAGCACAGTAAGAACAAAAAATTGTCAGTGTGATGGCAAAAATATATTTCATACTGTGTATTTTAAAACATCAGTCCAGGCCAGGTACAGTGGCTCATGCCTGTAATCCCAGCACTTTGGGAGGCCGAGGTGGGTGGATCACTTGAAGTCAGGAGTTCGAGACTAGCCTGACCAACATGGCGAAACCCATCTCTACTAAAAATACAAAAACAAATTAACCAGATGTGGTGGCGTGCTCCTGTAGTCCCAGCTACTCAAGAGGCTAAGGCAGGAGAATCATTCAAACTGGGGAGGCGGAGGTTGCACTGAACTGAGATTGCACTACTGCATTCCAGCCTGGGAGACAGAGTGAGACTGCGCCTCAAAAACAAAACAACCACCACCAAAAAATCAATACAGAAATTTTATCAAAAGTCATCATTTAGGAAAAAAAAAAAATTAAGACAAGATCTCACTCTCACCCAGGCTGGAGTGCAGTGGTACAATCATGGCTCACTGCAGTCTTCATCCGGGCTCACTACAGCCTCAATCTCCCGGGCTCAAGTGATCTTCCCACTTCAGCCTTCCAAGTTGCTGGAACTACAGGTGCATGCCACCACACCTAGCTAATTTTTTTTTTTTTTTTAAGTGGAAATAAGGTCTCGCTGTGTTGCCCAGGCTGGTCTCAAACTCCTGAGCTCAAGCAACCTGCTTGCCTCAGCCTCCCAAAGTGCTGAGATTACAGGAGTGAGTCACTGCAATATGCCCAAATATGTCTTTTATAATATTAATAGAAAAAATCGAAACACAAACATGTGAAAATAATTGTTCACTCTAGAGGAATGGCCACTAAGTTTCAATAGCATATTGATTACAGGGAATTTAACTATTAAGTAACAGGGAAATATTTATATAAGATGTTTAAAAAATAAAATGGTATCTAGGCAATAATTTCAACTACATTAAACATTAATTTGTGAATCCTGAAATTGGTAAAGACATCAAAATATTTTAAAATAGAGAGCTGTAACAGAACACCTGTGGTGTTTTCCTCTTCCTATTTTCCCACATTGGCTAACACAAAGAAAGCATTCATTAACTTAATCAACTGTCATTGACTAAACAACAAAAATGTGCCTGATAAATAACTAGGTACTGGGAATGTAAATGCAAGATCTCTGTCCTGGTGTTGCTCATGATTTATCTAGTCAAAAGACAAGTTACTGCAACAATTTAAAACAAGTTACAAAAAAAGAGCCCTACCCATTATAAGATGAAATGAGTCTACCTGAAGAACAAGCCATGTTCTAAACATCTAATAAAATTAATAGTTTGGAATTAGCATTTTTCATAGAAATATTAATAATGAGTTGTCATTTTCAGAAATCTACTTAACCATTCCATAACATACATGCAATTCTACACATCAGAAATAGGAAATAGTAAAAAACAGTAGTTTTAAAGTCTCTTGACTATCTATATTCTCCCAATGAGAGTTGATTTAGGAAACAAGCTTTCAACTCACCCAGCTGAGACTCATTTACAACTGAATGCACTCAAATGCTAATTCGATGAGACGTTTTTTCAATTTTTAAATTTTGTTTGTAATTGACAAAAACTGTATATATTTATGATGTATTACATGATGTTTTAAAATGTGTATACATTGTGGAGTGGCTAAATTGAGCTAATTACCATGTACAGTACCTCAAATATTTTTTTTTGTGCAAGAACACTTAAAATCTACTCTCCTAGCAATTTTCAAGCATTGACCAATTTTTTATCTCAATCAGGTAATGGAGGCTCATATGCAAACATTCATACTCTGCACAAAGAGGGTGCTGAAGCACTGGGTTAGGAAGCACTGGTAAATTTATAAGATTTTTTACAAGACCTAAGTTAGTCTCTTGTACACAATTCTATTAATACTTTGCTGTCTATGAAATTTTCCACAATGCTCACAAGCTGGGGTTACAATGATATCAGAAGCAGGTAAAAACAGGGAGCTTTTCTTTATGGACATGTTCCAATTCTGGCTGAGGATTACATTTACTTTCTAAAACAGGGTGCTGGAAATGATGACAATGAGGGAATGGAACAGTAACACTTCAGACTTTTCTCTCCAAAAGGGGTAAAATCAACTTTTCTCAAAGCACACTTAGTAAGACTTAATGCTTCCTACCTTGTCTTTAGAATTCTATCCTATTGTATGGAAGTTAGGGCAGTAAATGATCTATGGTCCATAATACTCTTTAAGGTCTCTGGGCAAACACCCCCTGAGAAAAGGAGTTATTGGGACTTTCATAGCTAGAGAGGAAACAATCTACTTCACTGAGAGATGTGCATGTTCATTTACAAATATATGTGTTCTAAGTAACCGAGAACTGATTTAGACAAAAATACCCTATTTAGATCTATCCTCCTTCTCTATGATGTTCCCCTCAAAGCAACAAAAATTCTTATTGACTCAGCTATATTATGCCACTGTGTTAAGAGACTTACTTTCCTCCTCTGTGAAGGAAAAGGCATAAAAAATAAATTCGGAGTTTACTGTCTTTACCTTCATAACTGTGTCCAAAGCTATTTATGTTGACGTTTAACCCTGTGTGTGCTGGAAGAGGGTAGTGGGAGCAGGCATAAATAGGGTTATTGCTGATAAAAGAAACACATTCAGGGCACATGCTCTTCTCTCAGAGGATCTGCTCGCTGGGCTCTGACCTCATAGCAGCTAGAGGAGAATGCCATACATGGAAGCACATCTCTCTGCCTTGACTCCTCACCTAATTCTAGCTTTCCTGGGTGAATTGATTTTTTTGTCTTTTTCCCAAACAAAATGGGGTGAATCCAGGGATCTGAAATGGCATCTCTCAAGTCTGAAGCAAGAAAAAAAAGGCAAAAAATTCTAGCCCTCCTTGCAGCCACATTAAAATGTAAATAATTTCTGCCTCTTACCTGGCTGCAGAATAGTAGATGTGTATGTATCTCACTGACTCTCCATTACTGAGACAGCCACTCCGTTTACCAGAGCAAAGAATAATATACATGTATCTCATTAACTCCATTACTAAAACATGTAGATGAGGAAGACAGAATGCTTGATCATCATTCCAAAATTCTAGAGTAGAATATGTTATCAAAAAAAAAAAAAAAAAACAGCTGACAAAAATAATTTGAAGGCCTTGTAACATTTCTCTGTGTTTTTTGGCTACCTTGAGTTCTTTCACAGTCACTAAACTGGGTATGCTAATATAGAAAACATAAATAGAAAAAAAAGATGATTCACAATTAAAATGATAGGCCATGGAATTCAAACTATGTAAGAAGAGAAATAAGTACATGGACAGCAAAGAGGTCAATGGACTTGAGGTCCAGGCAAAGAGAAGAACTTTCCAAGTGGTGGTAACCAGAGTGAGTGAGTTAGGATGGGAAGTGAAGGCTAACACATGAGGGGCCTGAAATCAAAATTTAGGAAGGGATAAGCGGGGAAGAGCAATAGAAAAGAGGAAGTCAAGGGATAAAGAAGGTGAATTTAACTAGGAGAATGCCAATTTCAACAAAAAGTGACCACACACATAAGCAACAGTAGAACAAATACAGTAACCCTTCAACAATACAGGGGTTAGGGACACCGACCCACCTGCAAGCGGTAGAAAATTTGAGTATAACTTTGACTTTCCCAAAACTTAACGACTCACAGCCTATTGTTAATTAGAAGCCTTACTGATAACATAAACAGTTGATAATACATAAACTAGTATCTACATGTATTTTATGCATTCATGACAGGCCTTTTCTTAATTTTTTTGATATTTCTAGGCTATGCAATTTGTCCCAAGTTTTTTCAAATTGCTGCAGATCTCCAAAATATTTTTCCAATATATTTATTTAAAACAATCTGCATACAAGTAGACCTGTGCAGTTCAAACCCATAATGCTCGAAAAAAATCTACATACACACTTACACACAAAGAACTGTTTTTAGTATTACTAAATGTATATATCAATTAACGAAAATAATTTTATCAAAAGAAATGATGAAATTTTCTTACTCTTTGAGATGTTTCTGCTGCTGCAGCTGCCATTGCAGCAGCTTTAGCCTTCTCAGCTTCATCGTATGTAGGAAGAGAGGTAGCAACGCTATAGGGAGGTGGCACGGGATAAAACTCACCGTAAACTTCTGTATCTGAAGAAAGAATTCAAAAAGAATAACCAATAAAATCTATTTAATTTTGTAGCCATAGCCATGACTTAATAATTTACAACTGGCCACTAATACAGGACTACTATTGCTATTATAGTCCTATGTTATAAGCTATAAAATATATAAATTACTATTACAATCATATATCTTATTTTAGTCCAAATTTATTATAAAGAGAAAGAATGGATAAATACCGTTTAAAGGCTAATACACTAAACAAGAACCTCTAGAATGAAATTCTGAAAAAGAGTGCCAGACAAGAGAAGTAAGAATCTCATAATACATGAGTATTCTCTATGTGCTTATTAGTATGCACAAAGAACTTAGTTTACTTGCCCACTATCTCACAGCCAAAAAAGCAAAAAGAAAAAGTAATAATAATAATAACAAACATTTACATAGTACTAACCATTTCATATATCACTTCTGTATACATTGATCTTAGCATCTCTGAGGTTCAGGAAAGTTAAGTTACTTGCACAATATTAAACATTTAAGTGGCAGACACAGGAAGATCCTGCCCCCAAATACTTTGCTCCAATAACATACAAGGGGTAATTTTTTTACACATCTTGATTTCAGCAACTGCTCTAATCTCTTAAGCAAATTCAGTATTTCCCTTTGCTAAAAGATTGAAGTTTTACTTTTTTCACTCTTGTCCCTTTCTCTTCCCATTTTTCCTTTATCCAGCTAGTTCTTTAGATTTCCTTTTATAAGTATTTTTCGCCCCAATTTTTGAAATATAATCTCCAGAAATACATTACAATAGAAAATACAGACTGCTTATTTTAAAAATAAAACCCATCACTTATTACAACATAAGTAATAAAGTAAAGTGCTATACAGGTCAATCAACTCATTAGACTTATGCTAGAGTCACTGACACACACACAAAAAAGGTTCTAAAAGTAGCATACACCACACTGTTTGACATCACTTTTGTATTTTCCTCCATTATAACAACAGTAGTTTTATATAAGCATACCTGGTTTTATACACTTTGCTTTAGTGCATTTTGCAAATACTGTGTTTCTTACAAACTGAAGGTTTGCGGTGGCAATTCCACATCGAACAAGTGTATCAGCACCATTTTTCCAAGAGCATGTGCTCACTCACTCTGTGTCTCTGTCCTAGTACTTCTAGCAATATTTCAAATGTTTCCAGTGCTACTATTGTATCTTTTATGGTGATCTGTGATCAGTGATCTTTGATGTCACTATTGTAATTGTTTTGGGGCACCACAAACTGTGCCCATAGAACACAGGAAACCTAATTGATAAACACTGTACGTGTTTTGTCACACGTCTCTCACTCTAATTCAAAAGCTAGAAACAATCAAGCCTAGCAAGGACAGCATGGCAAAAGCCAAGACACACCGAAAGCCAGACCTCTTGCTCCAAACAGCCAAGTTATGAATGCAAAGGAAAAGTTCCTGAAGGCAATTAAAAGTGCTACTACAGTGAACACATGAGTAATAAGAAAGGGAAACTACTTTATTGCTGATATGGAGTAAATTCTAGTTCCAGTTAGAAGATCAAACCAGCCACAACATTCCTACATGCCAAAGCCTGGTTCAGAGCAAGGTGCTGACTCTCTTCAATTCTATTAAGACTGAGAGAAGTGAGGAAGGTAAAGAAGAAAAGT